>NW_012026826.1:784437-828685 GCF_000956235.1 Wasmannia auropunctata | reverse complement strand
TCGAACGAAGCAAATTTGGAGCACAATTTTGAGACCTCATTTGTTCAAAAATATCAATTAGATCAAAAGTTATGGACGTTTTTCGTAAAAAATCGTTTTTTGGATTTTTTAAAAAACTAAAAGGGAGCAATTTTTTATATTTATCAATATGGACGGAGCAAATCGGGAGCATTATTTTAAGCTATTGATCGTTCAGAAATTTTCATCTTGCGGGCTAACTTCACGAGGGTCCTCAAGTGGACCGTACCCATGGATACAAGGCTTTAGGGTGCGTTCCCACTGAGCGCGTCACGCGTCGCGTTATCCGAATTGACCAATCAAAACATTCCATTATATTGCGTAATTTGTCGCGCGATCCTGGATTTCATGCAAAAAAAGATTATTTTATCTCTAGAATGTCGAGTAATCTAATCGATGCGTCGTGCAAGAAGTCGCGCGGCAAATGATGCAATAAAATGGGATATTTTGGTCGATTAATCGTGACGCGACGGACGACGCGACGCATGACGCGCTCAGTGGGAACGCACCCTTACATATATTCACGAATTGAGACAAATCGTACATCTATATATACTTACTGTATTTATGGTCATAGCTGATACCGTGGTAAAGACGCATAACCTAGTGTATAACGTAACCTAACATATATCGTTTTATTCAAATTTCGTAGGAAATTAATAGTTATTTGAATACGTAAGATTCTTTACATATATAAATTTATTTTATCATATTAACAATATTTTAGTATTATAGCAATTTGTTGAAGTGTGTGTTGTATGTGTGTATATGTATACATATATATCTATATCAACAAACATTAAATTTGAATATTTAAGTTAAAAATATAAATATGTATATTCATATTTATATTTTTTAACTAAAATATTTAAGTTTAACGTTTATCTTAAGCATTATTTTTATTTACAGAAGATAAAGTATCTAATATCAATGTTTTAGTGAAAATGGATATTCGTCCAAATAATACCATTTATATTAATAATTTAAATGAAAAAATCAAGAAGGAAGAACTAAAAAAATCATTGTATGCTATTTTCTCACAATTTGGTCAAATTTTGGATATTGTAGCTTTAAAGACAGTAAAAATGCGTGGACAAGCATTTGTTATTTTTAAGGAAATAGCAAGTGCAACAAATGCCTTAAGATCAATGCAAGGCTTCCCATTCTATGACAAACCAATGGTATGAACTGCATAAAATTTTATCTTTATGTATATATTTTGTACATTACAATATTTTTATATATGTACATATTTATATCGCTTATTTGCATATTATAATTAATGCAAATATATTTATATTATATAAATATATATAGAGATATAAAAATAATCTTTTTTAAATGTTTTTGTAGAGAATACAATATGCTAAAACTGACAGCGATATAATTGCCAAAATGAAAGGTACCTTTGCCGAACGTCC
Organism: Wasmannia auropunctata; assembly: GCF_000956235.1. NCBI lineage: Eukaryota > Metazoa > Arthropoda > Insecta > Hymenoptera > Formicidae > Wasmannia > Wasmannia auropunctata. Next base: position 827,246 of record NW_012026826.1, on the reverse strand, counting down.
AAAGAAACCAAAACGAGTTGTTCCAGTAGCAGATGAAGAAGCCAAACGTGCCAAGAAACGTGCAAAGGAGCAAGCAAAACATTCACAACAAATTGGTTATCATGCTAGTGTACCTCAACATCCACTTGTTAATACTGCTGTTCCTGAACAGCCACCTAATCAGATATTATTTTTAACAAATCTACCAGATGAAACAAGTGAAATGATGTTATCAATGCTGTTTAATCAATTTCCGGGTTTCAAAGAGGTACGGTTAGTACCTAATCGACATGATATCGCATTTGTTGAATTTGAAAATGAAGTTCAATCTGGAGCAGCAAAAGATGCTCTTCAAGGTTTCAAAATTACACCTTCACATGCAATGAAAATATCATTTGCAAAAAAATAGTTTTATAATCTTTTTATATTATTCATACTACAATAAAATAAAAATAAGGTGTAAGTCGAATTGCATAAAGATAAATGTAGTAATTGATAATTGGCTTTGATTATTAACTTTACACAATTTAAAATATTTCACTTAATATCCAACATTATTTTATAATTGGAATTCAATGAACATAATGTTATTTCAATGTGATTTATTATATTACTGCATGATAAGTTATGTCAGATAATTAGATATATTAGTTTAAAAATATACATATGTAAGAAATAACACATTTAAAAAAATTTGTATTCCATTTGAATTTCATGCAAAAATAAATAATGTGGAAGAGTAAAATTGCTATTTAAGAAATTTTTTTCTTTCTAAATTCCTATTACATTTGTGAAATATATTTTTTAATGAATTAATTTTATAAATCTATGAAATTTGTAGGGAGAACATTTATTATTATTATTTAGGAATATATATATTGTATAATATTGTTTATACAGACTAGATTGGAAGGCAAAGTTGTTACACTTTTCTAGATAAATAATGCAAAGAATTTATCAGAAACTATATACTATATTAATAAATATTCATTATATAAAGGTGTAATTTATATCTTATTAATAAAAATATCAGAAAACAATTTGTAACAACCTATCCCACAATGGAAAAGATTTCCAGATAGTACAATGCTAGCAGTATGCCAATTAACACTGCTAGCAAATTCAATCATAATATTCATAATTATATATAGAACAGATTCCTATCCACTATGTCCTTTTTAAGCTTGGTTTCTGCTTGTCATAACTTGTCAGCAGAATATAACAGAAATACAAAGGCGCATACCTTGCCATCCTAATGAAATGACAAGAACCAAGAATAAATTTGTCAGATACTAACAGCAGAGATATACCAGAAATCGTACATGATGTGCTGTTATGATGTGATGGCATAAATGCACAAAAATAAATTAGAATATTGCAATTTATAATTAAATAGTATATTGTATTTTTTAATTAATTTTTGAATAATTTGAAAGTAAGATTTATAAAATAGAAATTGAGCTCTTACTTTGCGTCTCAAGTTTGTCAGTAAACTGAACAATTTTTCATTGTAAGGGTTGTTGCCCTGTTTTCAAACAAAATCATAGGGTGCATTTGATTAAGCAGTGGTTAGGGCCCAGAGATCTTGAGCTGGAAACCGGTAACTGCCGGTAACTGGCGGGAGTACATACATACATACATACAAGCTACAGACTTTTGCATAAAGGTCCATCTACAATGAGAGTAGTAAAGCCCATATCAAAGCCGGTTCTACATTAAGGTCCATCTACAATGGGAGCAGTAAGTCGTAAGCCGTAAGAAATTTACCAATCGCAGTCGATTATTCTTCTCATATTCGACTGTGATTGGTGAATTTCTTACGGCTTACGATTTACTACTCTCATTGTAGATGGACCTTAAGATGTCTTGCGTTATGATGTCTAAATGATTTTCTCTTGGACGTCTTACGTTCCATATTTGAATACGCTTGCTATCTGGATAGGAAGCTTTTTAGTTAAACACAATATCGAAAGTGAGTCACAATATTGAAGCGAAATGAAAATATTGAGTTGTGGAATCCACTTATCCCATTACATTGGATCACAGAATTCATGGTGTCCCATTACATTTTTAGATCTCGAAGTCAGAGTGTCTTGGATACCTGTGATATCGTGGTGGACGTCGGCGGAGAGTACGATCCCTCCAGGCACCGATACGACCATCACATGAGGTAAAATAGCATGCTTTTTAATTATACACCATTAAACAACATTTCTCTATTTTTGTTATTTATTCTTTTTTTTTCATATCAGAGAATTCCAGGAGACGGCGAGTACTGTTATGAAGAGGCCAGGATACAATTGGACGATAAAGCTAAGCAGCGCGGGACTGATCTACTGCCACTTCGGTCATGAGATATTGAGGAGTGTACTTTCGGACGTGACAGAGGACAGAGTCATCGATGAGATCTTCAAGAAGATCTACGACACCTTGATCAAGGAAATTGATGGCATAGACAACGGCGTGCCGATGTACGATGCCGAGCCAGTGTAAGTGGACGCTCGAAGTGCACAACAGCGCAGATTTCTCCGAAATTATTGTACAATAATTGCATTTGTGTTTGCACTACAGGTATCGGATAGTTACGGATTTAAGCGCGCGCGTAGGTAGACTGAATCCCCAGTGGAACGGCAAAGATGTGAATATCGAGAAGCAATTTGCGAAAGCCATGGATTTGGTCCTGGGGGAATTTTTGGAATTTGTACAGTACGCGAAGGACGTTTGGCTACCGGCGAGGGACGTCGTGCGACGGGCTGTGGAGAGTCGATTCGACGTAAGGAGAAACCACTTGCTCCGTCTGTCTTTTCGCTTTAGACATTTCCGATTCTCTATTTAACGTAAGATATTTTTGACCAGGTTGACCCGAGCGGAGAGATAATAGCGTTGTCGCAAGCGGTACCGTGGAAGGAGCACTTGTTCCAACTGGAGACGGAGATGAGCGTGTCGCCGTCGATAAAGTACGCCATTTTCGAGGCCGACAACGCTTACCGGGTCCAGTGTATGCCGGTGGCGCTGGGAAGTTTCGTGTGCAGGACGTTCCTGCCGGAGGCGTGGGGCGGCTTGCGCACCGACGCCCTCGTGGAAGCCTGCGGAATCGAAGGCGCCACGTTCGTGCACGCCGTTCGGTTCATCGGCGGTCACAAAACCAAGGACGGCGCAGTGGCCATGGCGCGGAAAGCGCTCGAAATCGGGAAGGCCGAGGTGCAAAGTGCAGAATAATATCTAGACCGTTAATTTTAGAATTTTTATGAATTTGTCCGTGGTTGTTGAACAGTTTTTATAAAAACAGCTCGAGTTATAAATGCAACTCGTTCGTGTACATACAAGTTTCCTTCCTATTTAAAGACTCCGATTATTTAATACACTCATTAAATCACGATGTAAGTAAATCATTTCTTTTGAATTCGTTGAATTTGTCGTACGTCAAATACCTTCGAATATATTTAATATGTGTATAAGGATGGATCAAACGGCGCATAAATTTATTACAGAATTTCTTAAAAATGGCTCGTTTATTGTGTAAGTCTCCTCACATCAGATCCATATAAAACATGGCACAAGTGTCTCCGCATGTTCCTTCGCGATCGGCGGGAGAGATAGCTTGATTTTAGGCGATACGTGATTTCCCAATGGTTGCTTAACTCCGCGTCAAGCGGCGTTTCGGGCCGCTGCCTGAGCGTGTGCGGCCAAGTGTGCGGCCTTAGCCTGGGCTACTTCGGGAGTGTCGATTACTCTGCCGTCGGGTCCAAGTGGAGCGTAACTGTAAGCGTAGAACGCAGGCGAGGTGGCGTACGCCAGGGCACCGTATGGTAGCAGCCCGACCGTCTTGGCAGCCTCCTGCGTGGAAACGAACATTTAATTAAATTCGTCGTCATGTCGTTGCGAAGGGACGTCGCAAGAGACGTGAATCAAACGTCTCCCAATAAAAAGCGGAAATAAAATGTGAAACGAGATGAACAGATCGCGGCTTACATCTGAATCTATACAACATTTCTATCTGCCGCCAGATCAACGTTGCACCGGCGGCGCTCTCGACTTTTAACAATAAAGAGCGGTTACTACGATTGAGTATCGGTCACGAATGGCCGTTGCCGTTTGCGCAAGCGTCTCTCTGTAGCTCTCTGAAACCGAGAATGTCGTACTTGGGCGTGAGCGGCGAGATGGGCAGCCTTGGCCTGGGCGACCTCAGGTGTATCCACCACCCGGCCGTCCGCGCCGATGGGCGCGCCGTACGTAATCGCAGGTGCATAAACCGCAGGTGCATAAAGGGCGGGCAGGTATCCGTGGCCGAGCGTGTTCCTGGCGGCCTCGTAGGCCTGGGTGGCGAGATGCGCCGCCTTCGCCTGCGCCACCTCCGGCGTGTCTAGGATCTTCCCGTCCGGCCCGAGCGGCACGCCGTAGTGAAATGTCGAGTAGGCCGGCTTCGCGGCCGCGATGGCGCATAATGCGAATAGAACGATCTGCAAAAGAAACGCACGCGTAACGTCTTGTGCGTATATAGCTGTCCTAAATATTTAATATCTTCGATATCTGAAAAATGTCCCAAAATTGGAGAGATTGAAGATGCTAACTATGGAAAATCCTAGCGATCAAGAACAATATTGGTTTCAAAATGTTATAAAGCTTTATTATAACTAATAAATAAATATAGATATTGTCAATTGTATTATTTGACGATAATCGAGCTAATCGTGAAATAGATCGTTGGATAAAATTAAATTTTCGCCCGTAAGACAATAACTTCCAGGGGTCCGCCGTGCCGATCGATTGGTACTCACGAGAGCCCTCATGTCTTTATCAGCGTGACCAAGCGCTGCTGGATGATTACCAGTACTCGCCCTAAGGTATGGACTGCTATGTCGTACCGTGTCGCGGCTCGGATCCCCTTTTATATATGTGAATCCTGGTAGGGAGTCGTCGACCCGTAGGAGGGGACCACACCCTGCAGCAAGTGCTATGCCGCGAAGAGACTGACATTGACATTACGTTAATGAGGCCCTGCCACCGTCTGAATCTGCCCCCGGGGAGGGATATGTATCTCTCCTCGGATGTGGACGCGCGCATCGCCGAGGTCAGTCTCGCACCGTCTGCCGACTTCGTCGGCCGGCTCTTTTTCACGCTCATCATCATCATCATCATCATCATCATTATCATCATCATCATCGTCGTCATCGTCGTCGTCGTCGTGAAGGAACGACCGCCAAGGGCTCCGGCGAACGCAACAGGAAGTCCGGCGCGGTACGCCGCACGAAGGGTCGATTACTTTTTGCTGGATGCATCGCGCGGAAGGTGACTCCGGCCGTAAAGTCTCGTTTATTATCGCGAAAATGATGGATATAATGAGCGTTCCTCTCTCATGGACGTGTAACCGCAACGTGCAAGACCCATCATCATCTTCGTGCACGTGAATTTATGTAGCGTACCAAATAAGACTTAACTGAGTGATGTAATTAAATTCAAAGACGAACACGTTAGCTTTTTGCTATGCTGGATCTCGCATGTAATTTAATCGGCATCAGGCTTTTAATTCATTCAGGCTGACTCACTGAATTCTGCTACCAAATCTAATACACTTTGGTCTCTTAAGAATTCGCGAATTCGCGATCGCTTTAACACGTTTTTATACATTTAAAAGTATATTAAATGAAGGTGTGAAGTTGTGATGTCTCGAATAATTATAACCGCATGTCGCGGCGGTATCCTAATAATCCTTTTATTCACAGAGGACAGAGATCCCTATATTCATTCGCGAGAAAATAAATCTTCGATAAAAAAGAAAAAAAAAAGTAATCGACAAGGTTGCGTATCGCCGTATTCAGCGGAGGATTCCCGCGTTCACCACAACTTCCCGATACTCACAGGTGCGGCCGATCAACGGCCCCGTCCTTGCCGATATCGAAGCGAAGCTGCCGAAAGGTGGAAGGGAAAGGAAGGGACAAGGCGCAATTAAAATGTATGAGGTGTGCGACGTAGAAAAAGAGAGCGCGCCGAAATGAAGGTCGGCCGCGCGTCCTCGAGAGATCGAGTGAGGTGGGACTTTTCCTGGATGAGATCGGCATGATCGAGTGGTCGCTCGAATCCTTTGACGGAGCGACGTATATCCGATACGTATCGGCAGGTGCGGGCGCGTCTTTTTGTTCCCGACGTCGAAAATTCCGCTTCCTCAAGGTCTCACTTCCTGAACGAAACTCTCTTTGTGCCGGTCGAAGCGGTCTCTCTCTCTACGCGAGACGTTTAAATCCCGTGGTATCTCCAGCGGGAAGCGAAATTCTCGAAGAGTCGAGGATTTCGCTTCGGAAACGGAAGCTCCTTTCGTTGGAAATTAAGACGCATTAATTTCTAGGATATATTTCGGAGAAAGTATCTTCCACAGAAACCTTTCAGAATTTTACTCAAGGAGGCTTGGAGTTACGGAGGAGAAGAGGAGAGGGGCGGAGGGGGAGGGAACTTGCAGAACCGCTTCCTCTTAATATTTATTTAAGCGATTCGTATCTGTTACATTTATTAAAACGAAATGTGTAGTAAATTCGTAACGCCTTTATAAGCGTTACGTTAATTATACGCTCCGCGCCGACGTAATATTGTGTTGAGCAACGGCCGAGATATACATTTGCACATAATGGCGAATTGTTAACCTTATATGGTTTACACGTACGTAAATGCGGTGAGTTAACCCAACTGGTTAATTAATAAAATGTCTTTAAATAATTTAATAAATAATTAATGAGAGATCGCAAGTGGGACACTTACGAAAAGCGCACTGAGAAAAAAATGCGATTATCAGAAATTTAAGTACAATTTATATAGTCATTGTCGGTGCCAATTATATATTTATACTTGCATTTTAACCATGTAAGTAATAGCTGTTTCAACTGCATTAGATGTTATGTGTATTATTCATACTACTTACAACTATATCAAAGTGAAGTGAAAGTAATTTTTTTATTTTTTTTATTCATTCATAATTACGACTACACATTTACTACATACATATTTTTTTATTTTATTTACTATTCGTATCTTGATATTTTATATATTATTATATTAATGTTTGAAATTATAATTTATGATACAAATTTTTTATAGCTAGTAATCATGATTGGGAACGTTATCTTAAGAAAGTAACGCTTGACCGTTATTTGTTACTGATTTTAAAAATTAACACATTATTGTTACCGTTACTTGAAAAGCAACGATTCATTATTTTTTTGTTATATTCTTTTTTAAATAAATAATAATTTTTTTAAAATAAGTTTAATTAGATTTTAAATTTATATTATTTGGTAATTATTATATTAAGTGTAATAAGTATTAAAATTTAAAACTCTAAACTAGTCTGCATACAGAGCAAATTATTTATTCTTATAGAAAGTTAGATTAAATTTATTGTTTTTAAACATTAATGTAATTATTAAGAGTGCATTCCATTATTCACTATTAGTAATAAAAATTTATAGTATGTAATATAAATTATACATTTTTAATATTGGTAGTGATTATCGAAATGTAGATCAAGAAACAAAATATTTAAAAAGAATAAATTAAAAATCTATTATGAAATAAGAAAATAAAAGTATAAAAAAAGTAACGACAAATTCGTTACCGTTACTGTAAAAATGTAACGACGGTTACCGTTATAAATAGAAAAAAGTACAGATAGATAAACGATCGTAACTGAAAAAAAGTAACGAAAACGGTAATGGTGATAACGCGTTACTTCCCAACTCTGGACTAACTATAAATATAATGAATATAATTATTATTATACTATAACATTAGTAATAACTAAAAAGAATTGAGTGTCTAATTATAATTATAAATATTTTACCATGCAATGATAGTCATAAATACCAAACGCTTTTTTCAATGCGATGTTAAAATCATCCACGTGGTCCGAGCATTAATGTGTAAACCTATTATATAAACGAATAAATATGTATTGAAATATATTAATAAATACATATTATATTAATAAATAAATATATATATATATACATATATATATAAATAATAAATATATTAATATATATTTTATTTCATATGACAACTTTATTAAATTTAAAATATATTAAAAATTACCAACGATCTTTCATATGAAAAGAAATACGTCTACGATATATGAGGCGTACTATAAAATGTCAAAATTGTGCAAACGCGTTTTATATGAATGGGTTGTAAGCGCTGTGTTTTATCACGTACTAACATCTTGCGTGGAAAGTGCTGCTACGAGCGGTGAAAAATGAGGCGGTGCCACAACGTTTTCACTCGCACTTCTACTCGGACTTACACGTTTTGAAATTTTAACCATTTCAACATGATTTTTTTAAATTAAAAATTAATTAAATGCTTTTGCAAGCGACAACTGTTCATATCTTTAATTATTACGATAATTTGTCGTTGATTCTTTTCGCGATATTTTTCAGAAAGCTCTAAGTTTTCCCTTTCTCCTGAAAAATTCAAAAAAATAGCACTCACAACATATCGCTCTAGCGATCACGTCTCATATGTATCGACATATGATTTCGCAACGTATACTCGTCATTACTACGCATGACCGCTGTTCGGAACAGTTGCGTTGTTAATTACTCTTTAAACGCGAAGAATTTTCACTTGTTTTCACCATTTCAAAATTGGACGAGAAATTTTCCCGCGGTATCTAGAAACTTTCCCGCGTGCGTGGGCGCACCTTTAATTATTAACGCACAGATACGCAACGATCGACGCGACGGCGACGGTCGCGGCGAACACAAAAGCCCTTTTCCTTGGAATTCGAGATAAATCTCGGCGACCCTATTGTCTATAGCTATTATCATAAGCGCATGCACGTGCGGCACGTATGGCCATAATCGAGCCGGGCATGGCCTTAAATGCCCATTAAACGACGTCCGCAATTAGCCGGCCAACTTGTCGTTTTCCTTCGAGAGCACACGCGTACGTGTGTGGGCCGAGAGGCATCGATCCTCGCAGCGATATCCCTAAATACCGATTAGGTAGATCGTGGCCTGGGCAGTTACAGCGAACCGCGATACGATAACTCGTATATACTCGCTGAGATAATTACGCGCGTAATTATATAAGATACTTTGAGATTCGCGTGAAAAATTGCTATGGAAAATTGCCTCATCGTGAGGAAATCGACTTTCAAGTTTGACGAAAGAGTGAAAAAAAGAGAAAGCCGACTATATCCCCCATCAAATTAAATGTAAATACACGTAATGCGAATGTAAATACGCGTTGTAAGGAAAAACGCAAAAGAAGAACAGGAAAGATAAATATCAAAAAGATTTAATGAAACGGGTTAACGTTTTTCATTAATCATAAAATATTCGTAATTAGCGTTTTTTCTTTTCCATGGGACGAGAAGCATTTGTCGATATCGCGAGCGATGTCGACGATTGTAAAAAATATGAAACGTATAGGGGTGTCGGAGTCGCTCCGTGAAATGTTGCGAGCCTTGAATCGAATTTCGACTGCGACGTATTCGGAATGGGAGCTCTCTCGGCAGCGCGGTTAAGTGATCGGATCAATCATTTCTCGTTCGCGCGGAGCGCAAAAAGACGACGGAAAGGTATGCCGCCAGTCGGCCTGCGAGGCCGCAGGCGGATGTTGACAGGTATGCCTGTTGCATACATCAAACGATACGAATGCTTACAGCGTGAGGTATATACCAAGTATATATGTATCTCTTCAAATCACGCCTTTTCTCTTCTGGCGTTCATAAATTGTAACACCGGGTCAATATGCCGTCGTTTACAAACTTTAAAAAGCTACATCCTACCCAACATATTATTCTATTTAATAAGTGTACAACCATCCTCTTACACAACATAATAATTAAACATGATCTTCTACAGACAAGGTGTAGCGGTAAGATTACGTGTAATGATGTTATTAAGTAGTGCAGCGTAGCAAAGTATTTTATAATTTCATAGTACGGTCTGACCGTCTGTTTGTCTGCACCTTCGATTGCCTACCTGTAAGATTTCTTAGAAATGACTTAACTTTTCAAACTCTGTTTTCGTCAATAGATGCCCAAGGACTTTAACTTCAGACAAAATATGAGTCAAATCAGTTGACCCTAAGGTCAAAGGTCGTTTAGCTCAAGAAGAGTTTAAAGTGTTAATTTTATAGAATGTTGTATTGTATCATATTTCGACATTTTTCGAAGTTTTTCCAATAGTTACAACGCTGAACTACTTACAATTAGTATATCCGTTGCAAACGGTTTGTTATGATATGTTATGATTCAATTATTATAGCATAGTATATCCAAAATATATCTCTCTTTAAATTGCGCCTTTCCAAACGTTTATAAATTATAATTTAAGAGCGATGTTCCATCACTTAAAAGTTACATCCTGTTCAATACTCTAACTAAGTTAACGGTCACAATCGTACATAATATTGTAATTAAACATGATCTTCCGCAATCAAGATAATAGTAAGATTACTTGCGATAATATGTATTATTATAATGTTAAGATTCGATTGTGAAATAACCATACGCACAAACACGTTTTAAATACGAAAATTGAATTTCCTTAAAGGTGTACAATAGATTTATTTCATAAGTCAGCTTTCCTGATTTTGCGAAGGAATCTATAATCGGCTAAAGAAATATTTAATTCAGTAGAAACAGCAGGTATCGGGAGCGTACTGTTGTAATAAAATAGGAAATCAAGTAACAACGGAATGCTTAATATTTCTTACAAGCTAAAATACGTCTTAGATAACGAGTCGATGCGTGAATCTTGCGGTTCAGCCTGAAAGCCGGTGATGCAAGGTGCATATCATTTACAAACGTTCATCACGAAACCCGAATGCATTGTATAACAAACTACCGTCCATGTAAAATTGAGGAACGCGTTTTCCAATTGCGCAAACTCTGCGGCATCGTTATGCAGTTTTATAATTTCTACATATTAAAATTTTGTCAGCTTGTTGTCACCAAGTTGGCCGCGAAAGAGCGTCGGTCACGTTGCCGCACGTTCCTTTGGTCGCAAAATCAGTAATCGTCGTAACCATTATACGCCCCGTCGTCGTGAGACAGGGGGCTCGACGAGTCACCGTCGTAATAGCCGTCGTGGCTGTAAACCGGTGGCTTGTAAACCTGCGAATGATCGTACGCGACAGGTGTCGCGGAAGCTATGTGATTGTACGCCGCCAGATGCGCGGCTCTCGCTCGGGCCACTTCCGGCGTGTCTACCACGCGACCCTGAAAATGAAAGAGACGATGAAGTAATGAGAGAGCGATAGGATTCCTGCGGCTCTTGCGAATTCCTGACTTTTCTTCGACGTTGTCATATTATTTTCAAGTTAATTACTTAATTTCCACTATTTAGAAAATGTGTAAAATTTATTTTCAGAAATTTCTACGGAGTAAAAAATATATTACGAAGTTAAAATATTACGGAATAAATTACTGATACATATTAAATTACGGAATTAATAATAGTAATAATAATAATATATCTTTATGCCAGTGAATAAAATCTGAAAATAAAACTGTAAGAAAAGTAAAATAAAAATGTTATAATATAATAAAATTATTATTATTATTATTAAATTATTTGAGAGAACTAATCTAAACTGAACATATGTTTAGAATTATTTCTGCATTATTGAAAACGTGGAATATTTTAGCATCGAATCCCTCGATTGCTCATTCGACTGAACGAGAATAAAAATCTTACGTCACGATCTAACGGAGCAGGTGGCCCGTGATATCCGTATCCGCTGTGATACATTTCATGTCCGACCGATACGGGTTTCGCGTATCCGTGATAGTCCTGATTTTCCGTGTAGGAAGCCGCGCCGTGCGGAACCCTCGCGGCAGCTTCCGCCGCGGCGGCGAGATGCGCCGCTTTGGCATGTGCTACTTCCGGCGTGTCCAGGACCCTTCCGTCGTGGCCTATGGGCGCCGGTGGTCCGTGGTACTGGTAATGCGTCGGTGTAGCCAAAATTATGGCAATGGTGGCGGTTAAAGGGATCTGCGAGCATAAAAGCGATCGATGGAGCAACATCTCTCGATGTCAATTATCGGTATTTTAATAAAATTAGTTTCTGAATATTTATTATTAATCGGAGGGAAATTTCATCGTTTTGCGATTCCCATTGCAAATTTTATCGCAATTCCGATAGTTTATCTAATTAACGGTATAGGGATGATAATGTCTATATATATTCGACAATTTCTTAATTAACTATTCAAAATAGTTGTAATTCAACAAAAGTCACTTACCAAGGACTTCATTGTTACGTTCAATCTTCAATCAGAAGTGTCACCGTTTTATAATCATCAGAAAGTAAAATGCTCGGCTTATATACTCGTACAATCGGTGATTTAATCTTACCTAACAGCATCACCCCACCCAATACCGTTCGGCTAATATTCGGACAAACTGATCGTTCGATTTTTGCGAAAGTGACAAGATACACAATCCTCGATATTTTCGCATCAGCGGCGCGAGACTGTATAACGCACAGAAAAAAAAGATGTATTAACAATCTAACTGAAAATAATTTTGTTGATTCAATAATAATATTAGCCAAACAAATGCAATACACAAATCTTGTCTTTATAAAATTTAACTTTTTTATTAATATGGAATTAACAAGATTATTTTTAATTAGACTGTTAGCTAATATTGTATAATGCAACATTATTTTTCTTCTGTGCGGAGCATGCAATTCATTTAATCGCGCGATTATTTAGATCCGTTCGTCTAATTGTTAATGGAATTGTCTAATAGTTGATGATTAGATCTCGCAACGAGAGATCAGATATACAGCATATTTGATTGTACTTGATGTAATTATTAACTTTTCTTATTATCCCCGAAGTAAACCGCGACGGCTCATTAAGCAATTAGACGCAGCGCTTTTACGTGACGGAGAATTTCCAGCGGCCTTTAATTTCGAGATAATAAATCGCGGGATCGCGTTACGGGTTATTAGTCCGCGAGCCTGTATTTTGTCATACGATATTCATTAATTACGGTCAGAAGAAAATGTCAATGTCGACGAGTTTAATATCAGAGAGTTAGCAAGAGTGCAGCTTTTCTTCTCGCGGAGACAAGAGAGTGACAGCGTTTAATCGGCACGTTAGAGACTCGACGCGATAAACGACGACGTCGAAAAACTCGCGCGATTAAACTCGCTTGTCTCTCGAATATGCTCTCCTCCCGGCTCTACGTCGTCGGGTCTCTCCAACCTTGAGTCTCTTTTCTCGCGCGCGGCGTTCGCCGGTAAATCGGGAGATCTCGAGACGAGGTGTACGAGGGAACCGATCGATCGATCGAACGGTTCCCATCGGCCGCCTGACACTTTTTGCCGTGCCAATTGTACAACATCGCTTGTAGAACGTTCGCGTTTTGGCGCAATCATAATTCCGTTCTTGCGCCGGCACATTCCGGCCTCCTCCCTCTATTCCTCCCCTTTTCACTTTTTCTCATTCTCTCTTTCTCTCTCTCCCTCCCTTGCTCGCTCTATTCTATATTTCTCTCTTTTTATTTCTAGCTCTTTCACGGTTTTTTTCCCCTCTGCGCTACCGATTTTTCGATCTGTTCTCGAAAGTCGCGCCAAAATGGTCCACTCGAAATGTATCTCCACACATCTCGCCTTTCGGGATAACCAGCGGAAAAACCGCGCCTCCTTCGCGTTTTTATCGTATGAAAATCAGGGCGGGCCCGTGTTGTAAAACGTTTCGCGTTTACGCTATTTAGTGCAGACGTACTAGACGCTCGTATTGTTCGCCGGCTATATAAGGTCTACGTGGCTCGATCGTACGGACAGAGATTCGCCTGATCTTGGATAGTGCGCGCAAGCATGAAGACCCTTGTAAGTACTCGATTTTACATCGATACCTCTATCCCTGAGCTTTCTCGCAACTGAAGGGCTTGCTGCAACAGTGGGTTAATTCATATTTTATAACAACTCTTTATAAACCCTAAAGTTAAAGTGATGAATTTAATCTGGAGTTCATTTTTTCGTCGTTTTTTATAATATGTTATAAAATATGGGTTAGCTCACCGTTGCAGCAAACTCCTTTATTAACAAAAATATTATTTTAAAAAATAATACTGCATTAAAATTATATTTAAGTATATTTTATCATTCGAAAAATAATATTTTTTAATATTGTTATTTTTTGAATAATAATATGTATTTATTTATTATTTTTACTACAATAATATTTCATCATAAAAATATCATTTTTTTCAAAACAATACGCAACTTATCGAGGAGACATTCCGTTTATCATTCAAAATATAATAATATTTTTTTATTTATTATTTTTACTATAATAATATTTTATCATAAAAACATTATATTTTTTTCAAAACACTACGAAACTTAGATCGAGGAGACATTCTGTGCAAGGCTCCATTGTTAAACTTTCTCACACAATATAAAAGGATCGCTTTCACGTCTGATTGTGAATATAATTTTCGTTTTATCCCGCTTGTGGATCTTCTTCGCGGCGCGCGCACAGAGAGATTTTCGATAGCGATTCCCTCGTCTGTGACATAATTCCCTCCTCTTATCTCTCGGGATCCAACTTTAAATCGCTCATCCGCGTGTTGCTCGCCCTTTACAGATCGTCTTATCGTGCCTCTCGCTGTCGACGCTGGCACTGCCGGCGTACGCGCCTTATGAGCCGTACGTTAACGGGGTGCACGGCGGTGGATACTATCACGGACCGCCGGCCCCGCTGGCCCACGACGGCCGGGTGATCGACACGCCGGAAGTGGCCCACGCCAAGAAGGAGCATCTGGCGGCGCACGCCGCGGAGGCTGCCAAAACGGCGCACTACGGGGGCGGCTTTTACGGTGGCGGGGACGGGGGTTACTACGGGGACGGAGGGTTCGGCGGAGGATACGGAGGAGGATACGGCGGGGGGATAGGAGCCGGCGGACACCTCGGCTACGCCGTCGGACACGGCAAGTACCACGGCCCGCCGGCGCCGCTCGGCCACGACGGACGCGTGGTGGACACGCCGGAAGTGGCCCACGCCAAGGCCGCGCATCTGCACGCCCACGCCGCGGAGCTGTCCAAGCATCTGCCGTACGCGACCTCCTACCCGCACGTCTTATATTGAAAACCCATCCCCCTCGTCGAGGAGCATCGTAAGGAAGGATAACCGGAAGAAAACCGTATTAACTGCTTGTCTGCCGCATTTAATAGCGAAAGAGTCGCCCTCAAGGGATTAAGTGATATAAACACGTCTTAATTACGTTCACGTTGGCGGATGTGCATCTCAAATGAACGTATAAATTCTCTTTTGTATACGCACGCATTATAAATGTAACGATACAATAACAAAATAAAATGTAACGTATAATATGAATAAATGATTTTGTATCAGAGATTCGTTTCTTCTCGTATCTTTACGTGGCGCAAAAAAAATATATCGCGAATATAATTTTTGTCGATAATTTTAAATGGAACAGGAAATTAATACTACGCCCTATGTTTTTCTCTCTCTCTCTCTCTCTCTCTTTCTCTTTTTCTCTCTTTCTCTTCATCTCCGTGCAGCGTTTCTGCTGTTGGAATTATTTACAGAGCGAGTGCAAATGTTTTATTTCACGCGGAATTAGAGAGGAATTTTTCTCGCGCGGTTCTGCGGTGAAGTGCTGGCGACGTGCCGAGCTCAATTACGGTACTCCTATACAGCGCGGGTTCGCGAGTGTCGATCGTGCGTATCGATCACTCACGATCAACTTGCCGAGCACCGTCAAGCTCGGCTAAACGCCTAAACACCAGTCGGGTATTGCGTTGGTGACAAACCGCGCAATACCTTTCAGATCAGACGTGCCAATAGGGCCCGATCGATGAACTGGCCAAGCGGCCAGTTGCGACACTTAGCGACACACCGCCGTCGCCGTTTTAGTAATTCAACAACTATTGTTATCGCCACCCCGTGACATACTATTGTGATTGATACGACACGTGCGGATAAATAAACCCATAAACCGCCGGGTGTAGTGGGTGTAACTCCATTGCGTGATCGCGGCCGGAAGATAGAAGCACGAGATAAAATCGCAAATTGGTCTCGCAATCAGTTACACTTTTTCCTTTTTAATCAAATGTGTGTATGTGTATGCGCGCGCGCGCTAATGAAAATTTACCGAGAGCTTCACTCATAATATCATCAATCATACACAGTATTTGGCAATAAAACGAATTCATTTCTTATATTTTTGAATTTTCAGACAAAAAGATTTTAGAAGAGAGCTGAAAAATTCAAAATAAATTGAAGGAATTAGACTTGTCAGAATAAATCAAATATATTAAAGTAATATATTGAAGTGCCTATCGAGTCGCCACGGGTGCGTATTAATTTTTATTATTATAATATCCAACCACATACAATTGGCGCGCAGTAATATTTGTCGGTCTTGAAATACAGTTCTTACATGAAATCGGAATCCACTTGTAACTAATTGAAGAATTTACACAGCATGGTGTAAGATACATATATAGATTTATTTTAGAAGAATTTAGAAAATGGTTCTTCTGAAATAAATCTGTATCTTACACCATGCTGTGTAAATTCTTCAATTAGTTACAAGTGGATTCCGACTTCATGTATAAGAACTGCAGTTTCAAGACCGACAAATATTACTGCGCGCGAATTCTTCTTTCCAAAATAAATCTTGAATATCTTTCAAAATATATCTCTATATCTTTCAATGGTACATTTAATCGAGAAATTAAATGTGGACGAGGTTGAATCATGAGAATCTCGAGTAATCCTTTGCGAAGGAATCCTCGCGACTTTCCGATTTAATTCCCGATGGCGCGTTTGAAGATAAGCGATGCCGGGAAGATCTTTGAGGAGAGTCCTCGTCACTTCGGCGAAAGTCGGCGAAACTCTTAAATGGCTGCGAACTGCATTCGGCACGGATGACGCGCATAGCTGCACGGCGTAGTTACAGCCGAGAGGCGCACTTTTAATTTCGCGACGCGAGGTCACGGGACACGCGCGCACACGGCTGCCCATTGTTACACGCACGGCGCGAGAAAATGTTACGGGGCACGGCGGTTGCAGTTAAGGAGAACGTTTTTCCTGGGTGTGGTTGTTACCCCGCGCGTTTGTCGCACGCCGCGGATTAAGCGGGGCACGGGACAGCGCCCGATCGCGCGACTCTCGTACCCCTATAAATTGCACCACGCGAGTTGATGGCAGCCGTAATGCGGATCTAAGCGCTGCACGTGCCGACGGCCGCAAGTGTCTCTTGCCGAGATCTAAGGGCGATACGGGATACCTTTGGGATACGCAGGGTGACCGCGATGATCGGATACCTCGTGAGTACTACGCTCGCGAAACCCGGGCAGAGGTGTGTCGCGAGATTAACGTGCCCGGAATTCCTAATCCGATTTCTCGCATCTTGACAATCGACACTAAATCCTTATGTCTAAGTCTTATTATTAGTCTAGCTTACTAATGTCACTAATTAGCCAATCGTTTGTCATCGATCGTAATTTAGTAAATAACTTATCAAATTTAATCATAAAATTCTCTTCCTTTTCATACCGTAAAAGAAAAAGAGACTGTTTTGTCCTAATGGAAGTATTGTTTTCAATTTCGTACGCTTGCTTCTTATTCAGATTTGAAATGAACGACAAAAAGTAATAACGAAAAGTCAATCGGATGTAAGATTTTACTATGTATATCGTAGATCCTCCTACTCGCAATGTCGAGCGCTATTCTGGCGGCTCCACAGTGGTACGGACATCATGCTTCTCCGGCGCCGTTGGGCCCGGACGGTCGCGTGGTGGACACACCGGAAGTCGCGCAGCTGAAAGCAGCCCATTTGAGCGCTCTGGCGGATGCTAATGCACGGGCACCGAAGGGATCGATCGGCGCTTACGGGGGGCCCAGCGGATACGCTTCCGGAAATTACATTTCGCATTACAGGTTCGTGTCGAACACGTTTTTCTACCGAAACTGGATCTCTCTGAAGCGTTTAGATTCTTATATGTATCCACACGCAACTAGATTACACTGAGAAAATTAAATGTTTTGATTATGTGGTACCGAATATATGTGTGAATATATAGAATGCATTTTAATGAGACTAAATAGAATATCTATTATCATGGTTAGAATTTATTATCATAATTCGAATATTTTATAGTTATAACGCTTTGAATTTAATTGAACTTAACTATAAGAATTCGGTTAATTAATACTTTCGGTTAGATTTATAAAAAAAACTTTATAGTTTTTAGTTATATTTAGTAAACGTTTTTTACTTAAAAGATATGACCTTATACGAAATAAATTTAGTATTATTACCAAGAAATTCTAGTAATATATTTACACGAAAATTAAAAATCTAGAAGGATCTATTTTGATTTGTTCATATACTGGTTGAATCCACCAGATTATGCAATCCAATTATGCAATCAGATTTTTTCCGGTATAGAAACAATGCTTTCTAATTGAGAAAGAATTGTTTTTTAAGATTCTATTTTATTTAAATTCCTTTCCGGAAAATCTCTAAATCTACCAAGAGTCAATTTTGTCAAACTAAACTCTCTAAAATCGTCCGACTACGTCATGTTGCAGCGGACCACCGGCCCCGCTGGGCCCGGACGGCCGCGTAGTTGACACGCCCGAGGTTCAGCAAGCCAAGGCCATACATTTCTCTCTCTACAATGCGGAAGCGCGGCGCGTGCCGGCTGGTCCAGCCGATCCAGTTGCCGTTGGCGCCTACGATCCATCCTGGAACAATGGCGCCTACAATTCCGCTTGGGACGGCCCGGTCGGCAGCTACTATTAATCCGAATACGATAGAATGATCGGATCAGGACGACGCGACGCGCGGAGCGGAATGCGCTTCCGCTCGTTCAGTAAACGTCGGCGATCTGCCAGCGAAATCGATCGCACGATCGCCGATCGGTCGTGCCTGGATCCATCCGTGATCCCCGACATCCTTCCCAGCTACCTCAAGAAAATTGGAAGACTAAGATGCCACATTACTAACTACCTCTCCGATCAGCTCGAACAAACAGTTCTCTCTCGCCGATCTACCACGGAAAGAACAATTTTGCTGAATCCAGATCTGAAAATAATTTTTGTTCAATAATCAAAATAATTTTGTGCGACAGTCAAAGTGATTGCTAGAATATCAAATATAGCAATGCTTATCAGTTCATTCCAACAAATTATTTTGATGATTCAACAAAAAATTATTTTCAGATCTGTTTTTAGCAAAATCTTTAGACCTTTCAACAAAATCGTTCTTTCCGTGTCCGATCGCAACCGTGGCGAAAATTATAAAGATCGAAGCGTAAGTCGAATGTACGCGAAGAGTGACAGAAGCGTAAATTGAAACTTCTAGGAAGCCGTAAATAAAAAAAAATAGAGAGATGTTAGATAAGAGCAAAATAAAGAAATGTTTACCTCTTAAAAGGCTCCTTTTACGTTCCCCGTTGTTCCAAATTACGCTTTCTAGAAATTTAGTTTACGCTCTTCTGTCACTCTTTCCGCACATTCCGACTCAAGCTCCAATTTTTCCCTTCGTCAGAAATATCCTCCTGTCCGCGATGATTTTCAACGTCACGTTTCATGCATTTCCTATTTGTCGCGCGCGAGTATTCGTGCTGCCGGTGTATATGGTGAAAAAAATATATGCATATGGGATAGCAGTGGCGTGCAGAGATAACTGCTTCCGCACACAGTCCGTCCCCTCCGATCCACACGACTTGAACGTTTAAAAGCTGAGGGAAATTTATTTTTTTAAATTTATATAAACACGGTAAAGAACAATTTTGCTGAATCCAGATCTAAAAATAATTTTTGTTCAATAATCAAAATTATTTTGTGTCAAAATGATTGCTAGAATATCAAAACGTTTTATAGTAATACTTATCAGTTTTAACATTCCAGCAAATTATTTTGGTGATTCAATGAAAAATTATTTTCAGATCTGTTTTTAGCAAAATTTTTAGGTCTTTCAGCAAAATCGTTCTTTCCGTGAATCTAGAAATTTAAATACTAAATACATCCCTTCACAAGAATTTACATAAACTTACGTCTCTATATAAACGCCTGCGCTGCGAGTGTGTTAATTACGGCTCTTCTTCTCTGAATGGAAAGATTCTATTGCATTCATTCACGGCTGTTTGCTGCGCTGCGCGGCGCTCATAACATTTTCGATATTATCGTATTCTACCGTTATACTCGGGTGTCTGCTCTCGCGCGAGAGTAGTACGCGACATACAAGAGATCGTTATCTGCTGAACCACGTTGTTGCATATCTCGTTAAGCATGATTAATCGCGTCCTTGCTAATGGGCACGGGCCGTCTAGGATCGCGCAGGATAACTGTCTCGCATTATCTCGCAGTCATAGAAAACCAGTTTCCTCATATCGTTTCGCTCCCAGCGGTTGAATTTTCACTTCCCGCCGCTGCTAATCGCAATCAAACAATCCGAGATCTATTACAGTTGATTCACATAATATCGAGATGTTCGTTGTCTTTATTCGCACGAGCGTTTTCTACGCAACCAACCGCAACGCGTCAACGCGTGACGTGCATTCGAACGAGGTTTTCTTGCGAAGCACGCCCGATTCGCGGACGACCGGTCATGGATCACGGATTACTCCGACAATCCCTCCAAGGTGTTCCTCTTCTTGTTGCCCAACGCTTCGTATCCTCGAAAATTGGCAGTCCATATTATTCACTGGACAATGAAACTCTCAAGGTGTAGATTTCTATCAAGAGATCAAGAAATAATTTTATTAACAGATATTTCTTACAATTTCTTTATATATACACGGAAAGAACAATTTTGCTGGATCCAGATCTGAAAATAATTTTGGTTCAATAATCAAAATAATTTTGTTGGAAACTCAAAATAATTGCTAGAATATCAAAACATTTTATAGCAATGCTTATCATTTTTTACATTCCAATAAAATTTTTTGACGATTCGACAAGAATTAATTTTCAGAGCTATATTCGGCAAAATTTTTACCTTCCAACAAAATTGTTCTTTTCGTGTATTGACTTCAATTATCTATTGCATTCAATATATGTATTATAAATGCTAACTAATTATATGTATATTGTAAATGCTCCTATGTCATTATTCCACAAATGTTGTGTCAGTGGTAATGCATATAAAATAATTTCATTAAAAATCATGCTGATTTTACGCGCGTGAGAAAGAAAATTACTTGATTTCGTTAACAAATATTTGCCAATTTCTTTAAAATCGTCGGCTTAAGTCATTCACCGTATTTGGTATATAATTGGAAACGCATACTCTCATGCCATTATTTCGCAATTCCTTTTGGCAATAAGACAATATGAGATAGAGTGTAAAACTATTTAAAATCAACGACGTTGAGAAAGAAGAGATTATTTAATCTCGTTAACAAATATCTGGCAACTTCTTTAAAATTGTTGACTTAAATCACTCGCCGCTACTTGATATATTATAAATTTATTATAAATTCATATGCCATTGTTATTCCTTTTTTTTCTGTAATTTCTTTCAATGTGATAAAACAATATCGGATAGATTTATTTCGTTTGAGGTCAACAGAGCAGGACGAGGGAGAAGATCACTTGATCTTGTCGACGCCGATCCGCGTGGTAACGTGAGACGGAAGAACTCTATCGGCCGACTAGCTCGCCGATTGTTGCGCAAATCTACGCAAAACGGGATCTCGTAACACGTAATCCCCGCGGTGTGCACGTAACGCGTTAGGCCCACGGTCGCGAACGGTGGCTGCAGCGATACTTCTTGCTCCACGCAGCATCCGCCGATCTCCGAGCGCGCGCGCGCTCGCCCGCGGAATTTTTTAGGTAGGTTTTCCTTCTCGTAGGTAGGCGTGTCGTCTCCGCTCTTTATATCTTTACATCGAGGTCAGTTCAAATTGCGCAGGGTAGGTAACGAAGAGAGTGGGTAGCGAGGTTGCGCACGCTTCGTCGCGAATAAAATCGGTTCTCTTCTCCCACCATCCCCTCCCTTCCCTTCCCTTCCCCTATGCCCCCCCCCTGCCCCTCAAGAAGAAACGCCTCGTTGATAGATCGTTTCTGGCGACGCGAATTCGTCAATTTGCCGACGATAATCGATGATGTCACCCTTGGCCCCGCGAGGTAATTTCTTCATTTCATTTCGGCGAATATCTCCGTCTCGATTCTCCTGATACTCTCGCGCTTACGATCGAATCACTCGCTCTTGCATACTTTTGCATCGAGCTACGAGTTACGATTCCTGACCTTTTCTGGCGGCGCGGTATTCCGAATCACGATGTGCTCGGGTTCGTTCTCTATATTCTCGAGAAGCTATTATTCCGCTCCCTCGCTCGTTTCTTCTCACGTCTTTCGTACACCGGGTGACCTATGTGGCAACAGCCCAGCAACCGTAACGCGAGATGACTACGTGGCTTCAGTAGGATTTACATGATATTTCTTACGTTCCCAGAATTAAATCGCCATTAAGAGCGTTAGCGTGTCGTAAACATATATTGTGTGTGGGAAATACGCAATGCGTACAGAAAAAAAAAAAAATAGTAACAATTATACATTTTTCCCGGTTTAAATTGGTGCACAACACAAACGGCGTGTGCGCGCCGCGCGCGCAGGCTGCACGATTAGCTCCACGGAACGTTGCACCTCTTTTTATATTCGACAAGTGTCGCGATTTTGCTTACGTAAAATTGCGTGCCGCAAAAGACGATCGATTGCGATACGCCGTCCCGCGGCCGGGCCGCGCGGGCGGCACCGCAAAACGCAAAACTTTCCTAATCGGCGTCCCACGACGATCCGATCGCTCTCTTCTTGCTCTTCCGATTTCTATCTGGATTAAGACACCAACGCGGTTGCGTCACGGAACCGCGCCGCGCGATTTCTTTCGCGAGAAATCCCGTGTCGCGATTTCTTTCGCGAATTCTTTCCTCCGCGCGCGCGGTCAAAGAGTGACAAGAAACAGTTAATTAATTATTTATCTTAATCTAAATTTAATGCTAATATACAGAGTATTGATACACAGAGTGTTAGAGAATACATAAGAAGGTGGTACACAACAAGCTTCTAATTTCGCAGACGTTAGTTAATTAAACATTTGCATGCGCGTTCGTTGCATCTTTAGATTCTCGAATTAACATTCGTACGATTTAACAGGGATAAAAAAAACCGTTTCAGCCGTATTTAAATCACGCTAGGCGCAACGCAGGATCGAGAAGTAGGCCAGCACATGAATAGAACTTTATTAAAACTTAATTGCCTATTCGACGTTTCACGACGACGAGTTAGATTATTGGTCGTCGTATTATTTTGTAATCATGTAAATTGCAAAATATTTTGTACATAATACGCTCATTAATTTACAATAAGAATAACTAACTTGTACCTCTCGTTTTTAATTTAAGATATATAGAATAGATATAGAATTTAATCTAATTGAAACAGGTAGTTATTGATTGTGCAATAATTATTTTCTGTTGGTAACAAATTGAGAAAAAAGGGGGAGATGTGAGCATCTAAGATGAAGAATAGGGTTCGTTCTTTCATTAATTTTTCTCCCGGCAGTCTTTATACATCACAATCTTCGAAGTATCCAAAGAAGGAGACGTACAAGCGATGATTGATCTGCGATGAGCGTCGCGAGAAACATGATAAATTCGTAAGGATAGGAAAAAAATTTATTCATCTAGAGTATGTACAGGCACCGGAACATGTCGATCGACCGCTAGGTTCAGTAGGCTCCTATCAGCTGGGGCGGGTAATGATGAGGCTGGAAACCCGACGGCTGATTGTACACTTGCTGCGTGGCGAAAGGCTGTGTCCCCGGGAATGGCGATCCTGGGAATGCCCGCGAAGCGGGTCCATAGTGTCCCGGATTGGGATTGAAGTTGATGGGAGCGGGGCCGGCTGGCGATCCGGAATAATCTGAGAAACGATATAAAACGCCATTTCGAAAATATCCGACATTTTTATTGACATTTTTAAGACGCGTATAAATAAATGTAATGGATTTATTAGAATAATTTTTGGTGAAATAAAAAAAAATGCAGAGGACGTAATTAGATTAATTTCTTGTGGAATAAGAATGTCTTTCGATATCCTAGATCGTAGCAATTTATATATGTATATGTATGTATATATGTATATTCCATTAATTTATTTTTACTTTTTATGCTGGAAACTATTCGATCTTTAAACTCCTTGTTCACTTTTCCCACAATTTTCCCGTCAATCCGTCAAACCTTTACATCTTATCGTGTTACGTTGCCACGAGCAGATCTTAAAACACGCTTCCCATCCACGCCCTACGACAACGATTCACGCCGCGGCCCACGCCACGGCAGGTCATCGGTCTCACCCGGTTCTGCTTCGCTCACCTTGATTCTGCCCGTCGTTCGGATGCTCGCTCGCGTGCTTGTAAGCCCGGGCCTCCGCCTCGGCGAGCTCGGCCAGTCTGGCCGCCTTCAGGGCGGCCACTTCCGGCGTGTCCAGGACCGTCCCGTCCTCGGCCAGCGGCGCCGGCACGAAGGTGGTGGTCTTCGCCGGCAGCGCGTAGCCCTTCTGGCCCACGTAGTTGGCCCGTGCGTCGTACTGCTGATGGGGTTGCTGATAATGGGGCTGCACCGGGGCGTAGATGGGCGCCGGCACGTGATTGGCCGTCTGATAGATCGGAGTGGGCTGCTGGTAGCTCGCCTGTCGCAGATACGGCGCCGCGGTCGGCTGTACGGCCGGGTAGCTGTACTCCGGCGACGAGATCTGCGGATTGTAGCCCAAGTGCTGCCGGTTCTTCTCGTCCTGGGCCGCGCGGGCGGCCGCCTTCGCGAATTCGGCGAAGTGCGCGGCCTTCGCCTGCGCCACTTCCGGCGTGTCGATGACGTTGCCGTCCTGGCCGACCGGAGCGGGCGGCGCGTAGGTCGGTCCGACGTGCTGGTGAACCAGGGGATTCCCGTACGGGGGCGAATCGACGTACGCGGCTCTACAGGCCACCGCCGTGACAAGCAGTAGAATCTAAAAGGGATTGGAGCAATTAGATCTCGATTCTAAGAGAGATGCATATTTACGAAAAAAATATTACATTTTTCTAAATTTGATCTAACGTTTTCGAAAAAAAAAAAGCGTTATTTCGCAGGCGAACCTTAATCGTCTTTCGGGGAGAATTTGGTAGAAACGATGCACTCTTTAGTCGTCACGAAATCACGAATATACATAATCGATACTTGATTCGCCGCTTATCTCGGGTCATCTTGTTGCGCGATCTCGATCGGCATTTCTCGCCGGACGGTTTCTTTCGACCTACCCCAACCTTTCACTTTCCTTTGTATCCCGGGATCACTCACCAGGCCTCTCATGATGATCCAGAAGGGGGGGGCGTGTTATCCTTCGCTGAACTCCCACACACCTTTCCAACGAAAAAAAGGAAAAAAAAAGAGCGCTGCTGCCGTTCGTCAGTACTCGCTCCCAGGAGTGGAGGGACCCGGGCCGGGCGTCGGTTCGCCGTTTTGTGTTCCTGGAGAACGGCCTGTTGGTACCATTTATAGTCCGCATTCGTCCGTCCCCTCCCACGTGGATCCGATCGCCGGCGACCTGGGGGGAGCCAGAGGTGATCGGCTAACCCGGTGGCCCGGGAAGTTTGCCCGGAAAGATCGGAAAAGGGAAGGCTATTCTCCTCCCTTTCTCTCTCTCTCTTCTCTTTCTCTCGCTCCTCGTCTGTCTCTCGCCGAGGGCGACCTTGACATTTGAACGCGGCTTCTGCACTTCGTGACCGGAAGCTAATGATCGGGGAGCTAATGATGCACTCAATTGCATCTTAATTGATAGACCTAAAATCACCATCGACCTTTCGCAGAGCGGATTTTCATTTGCTGAGTTAAGAGCTGAAAGACATTTCGATTACACTGATTGTTTCACTCACTGACATTTATTTCCTTTCTCAGAATTTTCCGACGACAATTAGTAACGCGAGTTATTAATTCCCTGTCACCGCGAGTTGCGTAAGTCAATCCGGCAGCTTCTTATCGAACAAAGGGATATGTATTTTTCACGCCCGCGTGATCCTGGTTAAATCATGTCACCGATAGAAGGGACCTCGATACTGGGAGAAACAACAAAGGCGTGTATCGGCGCTAACTCACCAGCCCTGAGTAAATGAAGGACTCGAAGTCGAAGGACGGGC
This sequence comes from Wasmannia auropunctata, assembly GCF_000956235.1. Taxonomy (NCBI): domain Eukaryota; kingdom Metazoa; phylum Arthropoda; class Insecta; order Hymenoptera; family Formicidae; genus Wasmannia; species Wasmannia auropunctata. The sequence continues at coordinate 801,105 of NW_012026826.1, read as the reverse complement.
TGTATTAAGAATACATTCTCACAGTACAAACCATATAATGCATTTATACGGATCCATACGTCAATTTACTCCGAAAGTGGACAATGTACTCCGCTCTATGGACCAAAAGTTAATTTCTTCAAACATATTTGCCATGCGTAAACATTGCAAAGCTCAATAATTGCTTCTAAAATTTTCAATTACTTTAATTTTAATTATAAATTTAAAATTGGTAAAATTATAATTTTATTTATTTATTTATAGTAAAATTATAATTTTAATTATGAATTTATAAAATTAATAAAATTTATACAATTTTAATTGTACTTAAAATTAATTTTAGTAATTTAAATATTTTGTTAATCGTAGCTTTTTAATTCGGATTATTAAAATGAAAGCATGTGATTGCGCTAAGGTAGGCTTTATTAAATTAACCTAAGAGTTTAAGTCTTGTAGCAATATAAAATTTTAAGAATAATCTAAGTCGAATTTGAACTCAAATAATTCTAATAAAATTGTCAAAATTATTTTTAAAATTTTAAAAATAAGATAACGCGCTAAGGTAGGCTTTATTAAATTATTCCAAGAGTTTAAGTCTTGTAGCAATATAAAATTTTAAGAATAATTTAAATCGAATTCGGACTCAAATAATTCTAATAAAATTGTCAAAATTATTTTTAAAACTTTTGCTTTATTTTGAATTTTTACTATTATTAAATATTATAACACAGACGCAATTGTTAAAATAGCATCTGTAATTTATCGTATCTTCTAATTAACTTATATTATTCTTTTGATTTAATAATGATCTTAACACAGTTCAACGCATTAAAAAAGACGAGCTTCGTAACTTTCGCGAAGAATTCCATATACGACGTAAATGCACATATCGAATAAATGTTAAACGGACACGGCATGCTCACGCACGTGTCGCGTGAACACCTTTGACACCACGGCGACGCGAACACCTTTGACAAGCCCACGCTGCAAAGTGCAAAGCCGATAAACGCAGACAAGCGCAAGGTGACGCGTTACTGTCATTATTGTCGTACGCGACCGCGCCTTTCCTCGCCGTCGCTCTACTCTATCGCAGCTTATCGATCGCTCATCGCTAATGCTTTCGATCGCATCGAACGAGTGATCTATCGGCCACCCCTGGAGCCGCGCTCGCTCGCCGATCGCGTGGTACGAAAGCGACAGGGAACGACCGTTTACCGGTCGCTCAATGTCAACACCTCTGCCCTGTCCCACGAGAGAAAGAGAAACATTCCGATCTGAACTCGCGCGGCACGAGCGTGCAGGCCGAGCCGAGGTACAGGAATTCATTTTTCTTCCCTCTTAGATTGGGCAAATCTTCGCACCGCGCGATTCGGTGAAACGGCGAGAGAGTATAACAATCGCGAAACGTCACGGTAATCGCGTGTGTGTAATACGAGAAAGCGGGCGGCGGTTCTTGCTCTCTCTCTCCTCCCTCCCCCCTTCTCCCCCCCCTCCCCCCCGACAATAACGCGCTCGCGACAAAACCCGCCGATTGCAAACCCACGCAGGCCTCTCCGCCGCGAACGTTACGTTAACTCAGCGCCTAAAACCTCTGAGGTTGACCTAAAAAATCAACTGTGCAAGAAACAATCGAAAATCGTACGCAACAAGTCTTTATTGTCGTCGTCGTCGTCGTCATCGTCATCTCACGCGGGCGATTGTGTCATTATTATATCGGCAGGATTACGTGCTCTTGGCAACACATGGGATTACAAGAGGCATTCGCTGTAGCATCAATCATCACTGAGAAAAATGTCTCGCAATAATGATCGAGCCTAGATGATTAGATAGTTATACAACTATCATAACAAATATTCAATTGATATGATCAAAATTGACTAAATGCTCTAATTTTAATTGTGCAAATATTAATAATATTTAGTAATTATTACCAAACGACTGATCATTATTATGTTTGATAATATTTACTAAATATTGTATCAATATGCTGAACAAAATATATTTGGTAGCTATTATTAGACTTTTTTCTCACGCACAATCAGTAGGAAATATTAATGTTATCTTCTTGTGATCCGATTTCTTGCAAGTCAGCAGATTGAGTATTTCTCGTTCTCAATTATCGTCCGATTTAACATGAAGCAATAAATTTTGATTACTCGGAGAAATTTACGGAGATTCTAAAATATAGCTCGCCAATTATAATCATAAATTTGAAGAATTATGCTTACGCTACACGTATTATGTCGAAGAAATATCGACGGGCCTTAACGACAAGTTTACAAATGGCGAGCGCGTTAACTTTCACGGTCAACGGCTTTATTTGTGTTAAACCGTAGAAGACACGCTGCGAAACGATTGTATTCCGAGATTGAATTATTACGTGGTGCGAATGTGCGGCTGGGAAGATTTTTCTGGGATTATAGTCTCCTTAATGGTGTTACTTTGTCACTTCGAGCACAGCCCCGTAAGTTTCGTATTATTAAGTGAACCGTCGCGAATTCCGTACCGGTTTTATGGGAAGAATCAATATACTTGTCGCACTGAATATTTCAATGTCTAATTATGCATTCTTCATATATCCAAGTCAGATTCTTATACAGCTTCGTTCACGAAATTCGGCCAGTGGATGATGGTGCATGCGAAATAAATATAGATAATTTCATTTTGCATGGAAATTTATAACAATGTATTTGTGATATTTATATAAAACTTAGAAATATTTTTATAGGCACAATTTATATTGTGACAATTTGCTCGCGATAAGTTTTCGGTCAAAGAAAATAAAAATACATTTTTACACTCAATTTCTATAAAAATTGAAATAATAATCCTTCATTTTAAATGGAAAAATATCATATTACAATGAAATATTCGTAACGAAATATATGTATGTCCATTAATTCTTTGTCAATCTGTCTGCACGGCACGCCTGTTAGAACGCATTCCCGTTGCACCTATCGCTAACTACGTTGCATCCTTGCAGGCCAACGTAGATATCTATGGAACTTTCAATCGTCACTTGAAACTCAAAGAAAAAAGAATTTTAAAATAGAATTTTGCGCTCCGTAATTAGTAATATTAACATTAAGTTTGTAAAAGTATAAAAAAGAAATTAAAAGATTATGTTGGCAGTATTCAAATTTGCTGCTATATTACGAAAACATCTCTCAAAATTCTGCTTTTAATTTACATAGAAGGTAATCGAAATAAATCTAGTCCGTAAATTACGGCGCGCAGGAGATTCGGATTTATTTACACTTTAATATGAGCTCGTATGTGTTAAAACGAAAGTGTGGGCTTAACGAAAATAGTAATGAACGAGCGGCGCGCTGTGGTGGTCCAGGACGGTGAGTGGCTGCGCGTGGTAGATCGATCTCGCGGCTGCGTGGCCGAGTCTCTCGTTGACGTGCGCCGCGGCGTGTTCCGCCTTGGCGAGGGCCACTTCCGGCGTGTCGACGACGCGGCCGTCGAGCCCGATCGGCGCTCCGGGGACCAGTTTCGCCGTCACCGCGACCGGTTGCACCAGCTGCGCGCCGGCGGCGGCGTCGACGGCCACGGCCACGTCAGACGGCGCGACGTAAGCGAGCACGTGCTGATCGGCCGACCGGGCGGCTTCAGCGGCCAAATTGATCTTCTCATTGACGTGAGCGGCCGCGTGCTCGGCCTTGGCCAAGGCGACTTCCGCGGTGTCGACTACCCGGCCGTCCAGGCCGATCGGAGCACCGGGCACCAGCTTGGCGTAGATCAACGGACTGGCGAAGGCGCAAGCCATCATAGCGGAGAGGACAATCTGGAAAGAATAGCGCCATGTCGCGTGTTGCCACGTGTTTTCCAAATATTTATTATAATAATTTATTATAATATTTATTATTCCAGAAATTTCTTACGTTAAGATCTGATTAATCCTAGCTTAGGCATCTCTTTCATTAAAAGTACAATTGGATTCAATTATTGTATTAACAGAATTACAACATGGACAAATATATTTATAGAAGTTAAGAAGACTATTATATAGTTATTATAATTCCTGATGGGAGCAAGAAGTATGGAATTAGTATCAAAATAATATGCGCGACAGACGCAATCCGTAATTAAATCGATCAGTCTTGTTTCCTTTAGCACGAGCGACAAAGTAAAATAATAAATAAACCAAATATTAGAACTCCCAACAAATAAAATCTGCATTCAATCAAAGAAAAGGCTATAGGAGTTGGCGTGATAAAATAATAAAAATTATTAAAAAATCACAGTAACCTTCAATACGGTATTCCTTACTAAAGACTTAATAAATTTCCTGCTAAATACTCACCAAGACCTTCATGTTGAACGAAATTACTCAGCTCCTCGACGCTGCCGATCAGGTTCAGTACTCGCCAAGGTGCTCGGTTAATATGCACCACCCCGTCCACGCGGGCTTTATATATACCCCCGCGGGTAAAGGAGGCTTTGTGCCGAACCAGGCGCCGCTACCAGGATGTATATCCCATTGCAACGTAAATACCAGTAAATAAGAGCCGAGACACGTATATCTGACATTGACGCTCCGTCATCTCGCTCCCGTTCGCATAATCGCAAATCATATCGGCTTCGTCGGTCCTCAGGACGCCCGTCTAAATTGGCCCATCGACCGACTCGATCAATAAGATCTGCATGAAAAAAACGATCGAGCGAGCGATTCGTCGCGTACGCCTTTCTTTTGGAGGACTGTGTATTTCTTTGATGAAGAAAAAATTTTTCGGCTTATACATGCTAATATAATAGTAACTTTACATGATGATGTAATTGATTAAACTAATTAAATTAACATTCTTTATTAACTTTCTTTATTAATATTGTTTTATTATTAATTCGACCTTTATTTTTTTGCTTTGACTCTATTTAACATATTATTACATTTTTTTGCAATATAAACTGGACGCTTGTTAGTAATGAAATTAATTTTGTCATGTAAAAATAAATTCTTTTATCTCCTTAAGAATAAAATTCGTATATAAAATCACTTGTTCCAATTTCAATTCTTAAGATCATTTGAAAAAATGTGTGTCTCTTAAAATCTATAATATAATCATTAGATCAATTGAAAGATTATTGTCAGAATAGTGCAGAAATGCAATGAACGGATACATGGATCGGCAAATCTGTTTTTCTAGCCGGGCTAATCGAGGATTAAGTAACGCGACAGGCACGCAGGTAGGCACAGGCATCCTTACCTAATCGAGGCAGAAACGACAATAAGCTCGCTCTAGAACCTGATTACGCGATCGACGTCAGCCTTCGGCGCACAGGCGCGACCTTCTAGATCACGGCCGATCTGGCCGAGAATTGGAAACGGGATCGGGTGTCTTCCCGGCCTCGTAAGAAACGGAAAGAAAATCCCTCTCCGTTTCATCTCGTCGTCTCCTCTTATCCAGCGTATAAACTTTCGCTTTACAAACAGGCTTATCTTACCCGCGCGAAACGGAAGCGGAGCCGACCGCACGCGGCTAATTTTCGAATCGAGATCTCTCCCTTCGCGCCCTCCCGCGCGCTCGTCCACATTACGTGATCTAGGAGGACTATAAAGGCGACCGCGAGGACTGCATCGGTACACGTCATCGAGTGCATCCCGGCCGACGTTACGCTAACTCGTCGTCCACAATTGCGTGGGATTATTGTCACTTCCGGGCGTAACTGTTAAGTGAGTAACGCAAGAGAGATGACGCGACTCGCAATCGTGCTGCTCGGTTTGGCGAGCCTGGCCACGGCCAAACCCAGCTTCCTGTCCATACCTTTGACGTACGTGACACCCCTGTCACCCGGCACGCAAGTCGGCACCAACGGCGGAGGATTGTTGGACGTTCCGGAAGTCGCGGCGGCGCGCATCGCCGAGAGGACGGGGTTGGCGAACGGGGCCGCAAGATCGACCATTGACGGATCTCACTCGCCGCGAGGACGACCGTCGCTCGCTCGCGATGGTGCGCCGTCGATTTTAACGTCCTACGCGCCCCTCGGCGCCGACGGCAGGGTCGTGGACACGCCGGAAGTCGCGGCCGCGAAGGCGGCTCACGCGGTCGCGCACGTCAACGAGAGGATCAACCTGGCGAACGAGATCGCGAGGTCCGGCGGCGGCGGCGGCGGTGCACTGGATTCGTCCGACGTCGCCGACGGCGAGCCCGACGGCAGAGCTCTGGACGCACCGGAAGTCGCGCGTGCCGACGGGAAGACCGATCCGATGGCGAACGAGGCTTCGAGGTCCGACGATGCCCGCCCGCGCGTCGTAAACGGTCGAGTGGTGCCGTTGGTGATCGGCACCAACGGCGTCGTCGCCGCTCTGGTGCCCGTTGGTCCCGACGGCGGACCGGAAGTGGCTGGCGACCAAAATCTGGCGAACGACGTGAGATCCGTCGACGCTCTGGCGGTCGCCGGACCGACGCTCGCTTACGGCAGATTGGTCTACTGAAAAAGGTTTTACCGGATGCGCTCTTGAAGAAAATACAGTTTGCTTTATACGCATATAATATCTTGTATTATATAACTGCGGAATTTCAAATGATAGTCGTAAAACTACTCGTAAATCCATTATAGAGATCAAAGGGTTATTTCGATGAAAAATGAAAAACTCAATAAGACAGGAACGCGGGAACACTTAAAGATCAATATTCATAGTCGGTTCTTATATTAAAGATCGTCTTAAGCACAATCTTGAGATGTCATAAGCCAATCACAGAATTATCCGTATTATCATCTTAAGACATAACTGAAGACGATCTTGAAATGAGAATCAATTATGAATACCTTAATTATCTGTTTTTTGCTTGTAAAACTATTATTTTCAATCCAAATTCTTATATATGTATTCTGTACTAAATATACAAAAATAAATACACGTATCGCTCATTTACTACACAACGACGTACTCAAACAACAAAGTTTTCCGGAAAATGAGTTTCGTTTTGCATTATTGAATTTTATAATATTAATTTTGAAATGCAACTTTAGTGTAACAACCGATTGTAGAGAAATAAAAGTATGTTCTCTCTTTTTTTTTCTTTATATTTCCATTCTTCTTCTGCAAGCAATTAAAAAAATGACAATTTTTTGAAACATGTCTTTGTAGCGATATATGCACACACGTAAGGTCAATATATCGTTAAAGGAATAAAATTATTACCTTACATAAATATGGCACTTCATTTAATCCCCTCATATTTTACGCTGAGGCGATTCGACTCGTCTCGATAAAATACAAATGCGAGACGGCAACAAAATTTTCCATATTTCATTGGTTACCATAAGATTTCGCAGATCCTCGTAAGCCAGTCGAAAGATTTCTCACCCCTGGGCGCGACCGATCGGCGTCAGCGAAATGACACTCGCCGTCGGAGAGACGTTCCACGTTCGGACACACGATCGAGGCTAATCGAACGATAAATTAGGCGGGCCGATAATCCGCGGCTGCACATTTTCCACGTCGGGATCCCCAGCAACCCCTTCGGCAATAACACGATCGCGCGGCGTTATGCGCGACCCTGACGGCCGACGTATTAGGGCATATACAGTCGGGCGGATCCCGGCCCGGAAAAAAGCGCCGTCCCAGCACGTCTCTCTCGGTATACGGGTAAGAGCGGGCAATCGGCGAGGCCGGATTCCGAAGACCGCGACCTCGAGGGGACCACTCGCGCGACCAGTTCTCGCCGCGGTGGTCTCACCGCGACGCGGCGACTTCGCGAAATTTCATCGGGCGACTCCGTGGGAAGAGGAAGAGGACGCCAGGAGGGCATGCAGGCATCACGACGCCGCAGGGCGTGGTTGCACGCGACCGCGTGCGTATATAAACGTGCCCTGGCGTCATGTCGCGTCGAGGATATACCGGTGCCCGTGCGATACGATCGCCATGAAGAGCGCATCCGTAAGTGCTCGTCCTACGATTCCCCGCGTGGGAGGACTCGCGATTCTATATAAGACCCGTCGAGTTTACTGCGCCGCCGTTCCGGGGGGGGTTGGTCCTTGCTGGAGTTTAACTGTCGAGACTGTTTCTACGAAAGATTACTCGGGGCAGATCATCGGGAATTTCTACAATTTTTAATATTTTAATTTTTAATAATTTTTAATATTTGAAAATTTTATTTATCTATCCGCAGAGAAAACAAGTAAAATTTCGTATTTCTCATTTTATAAAGCTAGATTACATCAAATTGAAATTTGTATTTAAAAATGTACTGAAAAATTTGTAACGATTCTTTTGGTACAACAAAAATTGGACTTGCGTCACTCTCACAAATAAATTGCTGATATCTATCATTCCCGTAATGTCATCCACTTTACAGAAATTTATAACATTGAAGAGGTCAAGTAACTTTCTTTAAATATTAAAAGTATTATTTGTTAGTGCTCTTAATACTCAAAATAAATAATTATTTGTCCCTTCCGGTATTAAAATTTCGGTAAGAGCTGATAATAATAATAATAATTTTAAACCTTTAACGCCTTCCGCGTATCTGCGACAGGTCTCACAAACCGTGACGCGAAGTATGTAAATTATATAAGTCGATTTTATTTTCAGCTTTTCCTTATCTACTGCCTGATCACCAGCGGCTTCGCCAAGCCGCCGGTGTTCCTCAGCTATCAGGACAGCCTGGGCCAGTACAGCTTCGGCTACAGCGCGCCAGGATCGGCCAGGTCGGAGGTCAGGACGTCCAACGGCGCGACCAGAGGCACTTACAGCTACGTCGACGGAACCGGCGTCATCCAGACGGCGCAGTACTTCGCCGACGGCGAGAATGGATTTCAGGTAATCGCGACGAATCTCCCGCAGGCGCCGCTCCCGGTCCAGGACACGCCGGAGGTGATGGCCGCGCGCACGGCGCATCTTCAGGCCCTGGAACTGGCGAGCAAGCGGGACGAGGAGGCTCATCAGCATCATAAGGGAAATCAGGCGGACGCGCGCGTAAAGAAGATCGAGGTGGAGCAGAGTGGCGCGAGTCTTCTCAGGCCGCGAGAACGACTGCAGGGAGCTGAGATCACGAAAGTTCCATTGAACGAGGGGGAGGGAAAAGCGTTGGAGAACGCGAAGAGCGTCGAGCCGAAGGACAGCGACGAGACTCTGCAGGCGGTTGCCTCGGGAAGCGGCGAGAAGGCGAGCGAGAAGAGCACGCAGAAGGTACGTCAATCACGAAATACCAGAGACAATAAAGATTATACAGAATACACGAAATATTAATGAAAATATATATTAAGATATATTTTATAAAAATATCTTAAACGACATTTTCAATAGCGCTCATCGGTCTCCGTAAAATTTTGCAAATATTCTCAAACATAATCCGGCTGGAATGCCTAATTATATGGGCGTTTCGAAATATTCCGCTCTCCAAAAGTTCTCCCCTCATCATCATCGGCATTTTCTGTGACACGGTCCCGCAGGAATCCGCCGGAAGTGTATCGCAGAAAATTATCGGCGGCGCAAGTATCCCAGCGATCCCATTAATCTCCTCGTACGTGCCGCTATCTCAGGCGTCGTCGGGACAACACGCGGTGCCGGTATTTCGGATCTCCTATGGGAACTACGAGCTCGAGCCCTCCGTCATACCGGAGTCATCGATCGCCGAAGGTCATTATTGATTAGTAACTCACCTCACCGTTCACTCTCTCTTCTGTTCTGATTGTAAATATCAAGTCGCCGCGGGCTGTTTTCGTCAAACACTTTTAAGCTTTCCGTTCGCACGTGTGGTGCCCCACAACAAGAACACGTCTCCGCGAATTATTATTTCGCTTGATTTGCCTTTTTGTAATTTAAAGCCGCGAGGAAAGATTATAATCACGTGATACCCTTATTCCTCTTCTATCGGAAAAAAAATACTAAAAAATACGATCTCATCAAGATCCGCGTTTCTTTTACCTTTTCTCCGCCGTTTCTACGAAGGCCGTCCCATTTCCGGGGCCGAGGACCGTCTAAGGTCGCTCTCCTCTCCCACCGCGATTGCGACCGGTTCGCAAACTCGTTCGTTGATACCGTAAATTGGCTTTGCAACAAATTATGTTGCGCAAAATTGTAGCAAATTGCAAAGGGCCACTAGAAACGAGAATCGACATTGAGGGAAAATGATTGTCTCGCCGTTCTTCTCCGCAGGCGCTTCCGGTGTAATCACGCCCGCGGCAACGGTCCTGAAGAGCGGAACGACGATCTCGGTCGATGGAGTAGCGACGCCGAAAAAGCAGCAGCAGCAGCAGCAACAGCAGCAGCAACAGCAGCAGCAACAGCAGCAGCAGCAACTTACGACTGAAAAGGTTCGCGCCGTCAATCCCCTGTCGATCGCGCCGCTGAGCGTGATCCCGCTGACTTCGTCGCAGCCGAACGTCCTCAGATACGTACCGTCGACGTCTCTCTACTATGTCGTAGTACCAGAAGTAGCCTGGAAAGTGTAGCGCAATTAGCGCGCGGGAGGCTGGAATAAAATGCTTGAACGATCTGAAATGATCAAACTCGATCTCGGGGTTCCTTTTCGTTTTTTTTTTCCGTTTGTCAAGATGTTTTTATTCTTCTTTACAAAATAATGCAGGATATTGTGGGACGAATACAACAGAGTGGTACACATATGGGATCGATACTAAAAGGATAAAGGATTAATCAAAATCAGCATCGTCGTCGCCATCGCCGTCAACACCGTCATGGAGACATTGGTATAGCGTGAGAAGTAATGCTAGATATATAAATGAGACGTATATTAAACAGTAATATACCTAAAGAGAGAAAAAAAAGAAATCTGACGCAGCTTCTTATACTATCGAGTTAACCGATGAGGGAGCCTAATTAAGAATCAATGTAAGATGTCCGATATAATAAAGTCACGAAACTACTACACAACAGCCATTGCGACCTACACGATATGTCAATTAGAACCGTACCTTCGACCTATTAGAAGCGTATATTATACCTTCGACATTCTGACCGCGTCACGAGACGTCAGACGGGGATTAGATTTGGACACGAGCGTAAAATACCCAGTGTTAAAATTTCATTTAAACTCTTCGCCCTCGTAATAAGTTTTAAATCTTTGATTGAATTGAGGGGGAACGGAATTGGCGATTTGAAAGAGGCGCAGTGTTAAACTCGCAATGCTGCCTCGTCTGCAGATGTTGCTCGTTTTCGAAATTGTGTTAGACAACCTTTTTTACACGAATCTTTATACTTTTACTGGACTGAGATTTACTCCTAATTCTGCATCGCGAGGGAGGAATCGCTACCGGTCGAACGACATCGCATTCTCTGCGGATGATTTAAGCTCGAGATGGATGCCTGTGACATAATTCGTCACCGCGGAAGCCTAAAAGAAATCTCGGCGTGTTGCAGCAGGCTCGTCCCAAATTAACTGACAGCTGGTGGAGCTGGTCGATTTTGCAGCTTCGTCCTCTTCTTCCCGCGCATTTAAGCCGCAACAAACTGCAACCGCCGACGGGCGTAAATCGCAACGTGATCCGAATAACGAAAGCGTTAAAGAACAGGTCCGCCGATGCCGCATTTGATTACGTTCGGTAATAATAACGTCAACGATAATAATGACACAATAAAATTATATTAATTGCGACTTTTTTTGTGTGTGTTTGAAGGAAGAGTTATAACGACGTAATTGATATCTGTGCCTCTCCACGTCCCGCCGTTATCCATTTCTCTATACATAACATTCTCTTTTACATATATATTTATATATATATATAAATCTAAATTTTATAATATGTATTTATAATGTTCATATTTATATATAACACACTTGTTCTAGACGTCAAACGCATTGACTTCGAAGCTCGGATGATCGATACCCTCCGATCCTCGTCGCGCGTACTGTTCTGTTCTTCTTTTTTTTTTATTAGTTACTGCTTTTGTCTGTTCATCATAATCCTCTGCGCGGTTTCTCCCATCTCTACCAGATATATATTCGCTACGCCGCTACCAGTGACGGATAATTGTAGCGCGCGATGCACGGAACGTTGCATGTAACGTTGCGGCTAACACATTGCGCGAATGCTCCGCGGAATATCTTTATATACCTTTATATATATTTAAATTAGAAGATACATCTCATTTACTCCTGGCGGATACGCGTTTTGCACGCTTCTATGAACGCGCTGCCTGCCGTCGGATATACTTCCGTAATCACAAAAATCCGTGGAAGCTGCACGGGTTAGTAAAATTCGCGCGGTCAAAAGTCGTCCGAGAAATGTCCTGGAAGTGCCAATTTTTATCCACCCGCGCAGTTGCCAGCGGAGAATCTCTCTCGCGGAGCGCGCGAGTTCACGTCAATGCGAGCCGAAATGATCACCGAGAAAAAACAGGATATAGAATTTATACAGGCATGAACCATATTGCTATACACGCGAACATTTCGGTCGTGCGCACCGTGCGCGCACGCAGCAACAATCAGAAATACAACGTCTTGCAAAAGATAAAATATTTACTTAACGTTTTACGTGAGCAATATATATATATATATATATGGAAAAAACGATAGTTCAATTTCTCTAATTAAAACAATTCTCACACCCAATCATCTATTCTCCGATCGTCTTGATCCGATCATTTGCCTCCTATCGAAAACTTCCTGGCACCTCTTGATACTATTGCGATAATGAAAACAGCTTTGAGGGGAGATCGACCACCTTTTCATTTTGGGTGGCATCGCCGAAAGAAAAATTTCGTAAACGAACGATTTCGAAAAGAAGAAAAGGAGCTGCCTTGCTAATTTCGTCTCTCGACGATTCGACTAATTGTAAGAATCAACTAAGAGTTGCGACAAACCTCTGAATTTCTTTTAACCAACTCTTAAGAATTCTCGTTAAAAATATGAAGAAGACGCGGCGCAGGTTTTTCATCCTTCGCCAATCGTCTTGAGAATTGGATGCGCCTAAGTTCGCCTAAAGCCCGTATCACGCTATGCATTGGAGATCGAGGATTACGATTAGAATTCAACCATTCAGAATGGAATGGATTAAAATTATTTGATCTAGTCAAATTCTATACTTTCAGTCTCCTTCGCACAATCCTCAATCTCCAATACGTGATGCGACACGGACTCAAATCTCATTTGCTTTCTCTCGGCTTTATCTTTCCAATTCGCGCGTGTGGGCGGTATATACGTATTTTTTAAATGTCAACGAAAATTGAACTCGATCGGGCCGACATACGTACGCGTGCGAATCCGGATCTCGCGTGGGATTGCACGTGCGTCGTGCGATCGTACCGGACGCGACGCGTGGTAACGAGAGACATCCGAGCGCGTATTTTTTTTTTTTTTTTGCAAAAGTTTACCTCCGGTGAATCCTGCGTTTTGCGTGCGGCGCTTTGTCTCGTAAAAACTCGTGGCAATTTGATTGTTTAATCGTGATATTTTTTGAGATTCTCGAGCGTTGACCTCGCGACTCTCCGGATGGAAAATGCAACGACGCGGCCCGTCGAACATCCGTAAGTCTCTCTCTCGCGCGCCTTTCTTTTGTATTATTCTCTCTCTCTCTCTCTCTCTCTCTCTCTCTCTCTCTCTTGCGCTATGCCTCACGAAACTACTGTCGACTTACCTGGCGACACAATAAAATTTATTACTTAATACTCTCTCTATATATAATATACTTCGCTACTATTAATCTTTCTCTTCTTCTCTCCTTCGCACAAATATATATACGAGTACGATCTGAAACGCGCGTCCGTTTCTTATGCACGTGTACTGTGAGCACTCAGATTTTCACACCGCGTGAGTGTAATTAGCTCGCGGATAAATCCTCGTCCTAACTTAATTATAATCGTATATCGACGATTATGACTATGGTCGAAAGGTATGTACGGTTTTTTTTTCACGCACGTTAATTATGAACAATTGACTTCGTACTCGTTTCTAAAAAACTTATAATCAGATATCGAAGAGCGCTTTCTCTCTCTCTCTCTCTCTCTCTCTCTCTCATTCTCCCTCTCACACTGTTCGAAACGGTAATCTCTCTAATTTTCGCGCCCGAGTTTTTGCTAGAATACGCCTCATTCGCACAGTACATTCTCTTTGAGGAAAATTAGAGGGTAAATTGTTATGCACTGCACGAGAAAAAAATATACGCGGCTCACTTTCTTGCCAGCTTGACAGGCTATTTCAAAAAGAATTGGCAACAATCTGAGAGAAATTAAAAAATTTGCACATGGAAATGTTGGATCGATTTTAGAGAGACTACATCGACAATATGACGGACAATAATTAGGTGCTACAGTCGCGTACACTTTTGACTTGAATGAGATACTGTCGGAAGTATTGTTGTCGTTCTCATTGTGTTCGACTTTCGAGAAATATTATTGGATTGTTGCATGTTGCGAATATAGGGCGAAGTAATTCTTTTTAATACTGTTCCATGCGAATGCGCGTGTCCGTAGTAAATTTCTAGAATACTGATAAGATCCTAATAGAAGGATAATAGCGAAATGTTACAGGAATGGAGAAAGTTATTAAAAACGTGACACAAACATTAACTGGTTCTATAAATGCAATTATACATCGCACGATCGTATTAATGGATTATTGATTACTTACAGACGCAATGTAATTTAATAAAATAATACTTGATTTCCTCAATTATTAATAACGTTACGCTAAAATGCAAACTCGATTTCTAGATTAATCTACAAAGCTATTTATAAAGTACGAGTTTTTCTTAAAAAGAATTATAATCTTGATATAAAACATAACAGAGAAGAGACACTAAGTTTGATTTGTCATCCTTTGCCGTTCTTAATAAAGGATTTCGTTATAAGAGTACTTCTAAAAGTCTACAGAATCTATAATCTACAGTCTGTAATCTATCTATACAGAGAAACGAAAAAACCCTTCCGTTAATTTCTCCCAGGCTCATTTTTGTCACGCAAAATTATTTGCAGCGTATCGCTAAATTCAATATTCCTTCAAGAATAAAACTTGCAATTATTTTTTTCAGGAATAAAGCTTGCAGATCCAATTATCACAGTCAGAGGTTTCATATTATTTTCGTAAAGTAATTAATTATTAGTTTCTTAGAGATTTTAGCTCCTGATATTGACGAATATACACAAATAAAAAATAAATACGTATTTATTATATTTATTAATACTTTCTTCCCACGACGCGCTTAACTTTTTTCACGGCTTTATTAATTATTTATTTACATATATTTAAGTTGTATGTGTGTGCGAGATATTAAAACTAAAAGTAGAAAAAATAGAAAAAATTCTCTTCGTCACGATTTAAACTCTTTTCTTTAGTAGAATTAAACAAATTTACTTCTATTTAATTCAGAGGTAAATTTATTATTAAAACTAATTATTATGGATATTTAAATTAATTATTATAGATATTTCAGAAATAAATTTATCGATACGCTGCAATCGGAGATTGAATTCGAGGCGCACCGCTTGTCTTGAAAGAACTCCGATTTTCTTACTGAATAGAAAAAAAAAAACAGCAGCTTACCTACATTTACGCTACATTAATTTTTGACTAATCGTCACCACCGTTTTGTTCTCCTTCTCTATTAATTAATTTCGGGAACGCTGAGAGATATTAGGGACTTTATACACATATTACGCTTACCTCGCGCGATCGCGCCGGTCGTTATAAAGTAATTTATCTAAACTGTATACGCCGGTCTACGTTTTACCAGCGTGAATCTTAACTGCACGTATACCGACTACGAGACGCCTAGAAGACGCCTCGGCCTCGGTCGCGAATTCCTCGGCGATCCGGAGAACCGAGTTCTCGTCCTCCACGGCGCAAACACATGTTCGCCTATCGTTTAGCCTCCCTCTCATAAAGCGCATAATCTGAATATCCATTTGTTCTACCTAGCTAAAACACGAAGCCTTCGCGATGGCTCCATCACGCGCGTGTACCACACATACGACGATTTCGGCAGGCGATTAATCAACTATTAGACCGATCACACCGATCACATCGCCCCAACGAAATCGGCAGGCTTCATCACTTAATAGACATCAGTCAGGGTGAGTCAGGGTGATTTCAGTGGTGAACCGGAAATGTGTTTTACGCCGGACTTCGTGAAACGTATACACGTGAGATGGGTTTCTAAATGTGTAACTTTGCGGCTCGTGAGGGTGTCGTGGTTGTGTCTGCGAACGTGGTGTGTCTCGTGTAGCACACAATGATGCACAGAGAACAGCATCATGCAGGAGAAAGATTTCGAAGATTAGAAACTGTATATATAGCGACACCCGGTCACAAATGTCGTTCTCGATTCGACGTTTGCACACGCGCTGAATTGATCTTCCATCCTGCACCGATATTTTTGAGATATTTCACAAAAAAAAAAATTTTTAAAAGAATATCTGCTAATACAATATATATCGAATTATCGCAGGTCGTACGTGTTATGTACAAACTACATTTTCTATAATTATAAACAAGACAATTTGATCATCATTACGTCTATTCTCACGCGTAGCGATACATCGACCCAATAACGACATAATAATAATGTCTCAGCGAGTGTCCACGTGCCGAAAAGATCAAAGTTATCAGTAATAGCAGTAATAGTAGAATTATATAGTAACAAGTGGTAGTAATAGTAGCAGTAGTAGTAATAGTAGTAGTAATAGTAGGCCGTTCGAAGTAGATGGCGAAGGGGAAGACGACGACAGGCAGTAGCATAGCGATAGTTCGACGATCAGTTCGAGCTGGAAGAAAAGTCATCGGG
>NW_012026826.1:782211-784417 GCF_000956235.1 Wasmannia auropunctata | reverse complement strand
GGGGGAGGAATCAAATCAGAGAAATCTGAAAAATTAATAAAATTAAGTAAAAATTAATTATTCTTCTTAAGAAGAGGAATCGCTCTGTAATTAATTACACCGAACGATCGAATTTCGATGTCCCAAAAGGAAAGGAAGTGTCGGTCTATTAAATAGAAAAAAAAGGAGGAGGACCATCAAACGGGATTCCATCGAAAGTTCTGAAGCTCTGGTACAGATATTATTGCTGCAGAATGAAGATATCGCGATTGACAGAATGATATCACAGCAACGTGCGAGGTGTCACCCTCGTAACAAGCTACGTAGAGGGGGGGGGGGGAAGTGGATCGTCTTGAGAGGGTGTAGAAAAGGGGATAGGGTACATATATATACATTGAGATAAGAGTGTATATATATAGCATGTATATATATAGTATACAGACAGATGTAGAGCTACATAGATATACGGAACGCTAGAGGTACAAGTAGAACATGATATATGGAATACGAAATTATATAGAGTGCCACTAGACTTAGAGTTATGCAGCATTGTTGACAATACAAAAACGTTAGTAACGATAGTGGTCAAGCTCGTCAGAGATAAACGCGACGTCCATTCGATGCGCTCCGCTCTCGGAGCTATAGCACTCCCTCCGAGAGTGTGTGCTCCCCGACACGTACTTTACGCAAAATATATAGTCTTCCCCCTCCCCCTGCCCCAACGAGATATAACAACGCATCTTGTGTTCGATAAAAATACAAGTATTTACATCAAAGTATTTTCCAACAACGCGTTGAACAATTCCCCCCGTCCCCTCCCCCTCTTGTTTCTGCCGCGCAGGAATTTTAAGAATCGTTCGATTTCATCCTTTGCCCGATATTAACGACTCTCGTCGTTCGGGCCATTATTCTAATTGATAATCGTTAATTAGGATTTTAATCATAACTCTCTTTTACGTTAAGGATAAAGGAGCGATACGCCTCGATAAAAAGCGATTCGCTTTGATAAGGAGCGACGCGCATCGGGATTCGTCCCAAAGGATCTGCATGGACGTCAAGAGTGATCTCTGACATATATATCGGAAGAGTGTGTGTGTGTATGTGTGTATATATATCTATAGATATGTACACATATATATACATATATATACACACCTGTTGGCAAAAATTCAGTGCCACCGGAGCAAAATAATTGCACGGCTTCCGATCGTGCTCGCAATCTCGACTCGGGTCGATCGGCGTCGCGGCGGAGACACAACATTGCCAACGCATATATAAATTACTCTGTGGATCGCGACTCGATCCGTTTCTCCTCCTCTCTAATACCACATTAGACGCCTCTTGCCTTCCTTGCACTTCTTATCTCATTCTCTCAATCTCTTTCTCGCTCTCTCTCTCTCTCTTTCTCTCTCCTTCCTTCACTTCGCGCACTCTTTCTCGATTCTAAAAAGGTAATGACGTTGATCCCATAGAATACAGTGTTTTAAACATCTAGGCACAATTCCTAATGATTGTTTTGGGCGAGCTTGTGCGCAAGAAAAATCTTCCTCCCTCACTGCCGAACGGCGGAACTCCGTTGTTCGATCTTCGGACGCGTCGAGAATCCTGCCCCGTTCTTGCGACGACGCGACGTCGCGGGCAATTTCTCTTAACGGAAGCGCATAACTAAGAAACGGTGATCCTTAAGCGCGAGATTTCGCATTTTCGTGGAATGAAAAATACGAATCCCTTTATAATTAATTAAATTGTGCAAAAGATATCGACAGATCTAAATGTATACGTGACTTCGAGACTGTCTCCAATCTTCGTCAAATAATCTAGAGAGACAGTTCGATATAAAAATCTCTTTACTTCGCATCCATTTCGATGTAGGATTGCAAATCTATCGAGAGATCGAACAATTGTGATCAATCAACGATTAATTATGCGCTCCACTCTCGTGTCTTTCTGGCAATGCAGAGTTTCCGGACGCGTTAAAAGATACGAATTAACAAGTTCAATCACCCTTTCTTCCTGTACAGATCGTAAGGGTCGCCGCGCGTGTGTGGATCATCGCGCATGCAATTTACTAATCCACTCTCGTTTTGATCCACATCGACGCGGTTGATTAAATGAAGAGCAAAAGTAAAATAAAAAATAGCGGGTCATAGGCGAAAAGTTTGAGGATCGCGCGTAAGAAGCGACATAAAGGATTCATCCATTGCATGTGTGTGTGTGTGTGTGTGTG
>NW_012026826.1:780028-782191 GCF_000956235.1 Wasmannia auropunctata | reverse complement strand
AAGGAAATCTGGGCTGTTTTAAATTTTTGATGAACTGAAAGTTATATATATATATATATATATATATATATCTTTCAGATAAAAAATAAAATATATTCTGGTTCAAGATAATTATTAAGGTCGCACGAAGCTCCTTAGGTCGCTCCCCCGCGAGGATTGCGCAAAACGGAAAATGATTCAGGGAGAAAGGCGATTAGGCGGCCGGAGACATACAGAAAAAAAAAACACAAAAAAACAGGGTAGGTTTATTTTTTTTTCTTGTTTCAATCGTTTTCTTGACAAATCGAAGATTAATTATATGTATATGTACTTTCGTCCCGCTCGCTCGCGAAGTCTTTTTATTCTCGATTCGACACTCGGTGATATCAGAAGAAGGGAAGGGGAAGGGTAGAGGTCAGTGGAAGAAATAAATGTATCAGGAGGATAGTGTGACAGAGGAAACAAACAAAAAACGGTACAGAGATTCGCAACACCAGGGGTGTTGGAAAGAGGGTAGTAGGGCAATGGATAGATGGAAATATCAATTAAAAAGTCGTTGTTTCATTAAAAATGGGATAAAACAAAGAACAGGCAAGGACATACAGTTACTTACGAGCCGTAAACGCATTGACGATTACAGTAAGAGCAAACATTGGTCGGAGCGGCAACAGTAGCACTCATAGTATAGTAGAGTAATACAATAGTAGAGTAATATAAGTAGAGTAATGATAAGAGTAGAAGTATAGTATAAAGCACATATGATTTATATGTATATAATAATAATATATGTATAGAGAGAGAGAGAGAGAGAGAAAGAGAGAATATGTGAGAAAGATTAAGAGAGATAGAGAGAATATATAGATGATAAAGAGAGAAAGAGAGAGAGAGAGAGAGAGAGAGAGAGAGAAATAGAGACAAAAAAAGAGTATCGTATAGTTATAATGCTTGAACGTAGAGAATAACGATCCGCATTGCTCTTGAATTCAAATATCGTAAGAAAATAAAGCATGCTCCAATTTTTCCCTTCTTTTGATATTAAAAGTCGCCACATCACAAATCGACGCGTGCAATGCGAATCGTTATGAACTCTTAATAGAGAGAGAAAAGATGAAGCGGAAAGAGTAATAGTATTATAGAATGCGATTAATGATGAGAGTAGCAATAGTAGAGTAGTAGAGTAGAGTAGTAAGAATAGAGTAGCGGTAATAGAAAGATAAGAGTAAACAGTTGGACAGATATATAGAGTAAGAGTTGTACAGTAGTACCATTATCAAAGAGCGATCGCAGAAAAATTGAGGCGATAAACGCTAAGAATAACACTAAGAACTAAGTAGTGCGTGTCTAACGAGAAGAGCACAATCTCTCTCTTTCTCTCCCCCCCCTCTCTCTCTCTCTCTCTCTCGGCACGTAAATCAAGCGCGTCGTTAATGCTAAGATAAAAAAAAGAAGGAAAAATTTATTAAACGTAAGAATAAGATAATTATGATAAGAGTAGATAATTAATATTAATTAGCGCTAAGTAATAGTAAGGATCGCAGTGGCGATGATAATAGCAACCGGCGACGATTAAAAAGTATAAAAATAAAATTAAAAGTAAAAGGTAAGAAGCGCAGGGGTAAAACGCAAAAAAAAAAATACGATAGCATTCATAGCGGGAAGAAGTAGTGAACGATGATAATACCGATAATGTCAAAGTGGTGGAACGGGAATACTCGTGAAGACGCTAAAAGAAAAAAAAAAACGACGCGGACAGACCTGGAAGATATACAATTGTACAATCGAACTTCTCTCGCACTCCTTGTGATATGTACACACTTCCTTAAGTATTTCCTGAGATAATTTTTCACGAACGAGCACGCGTAACGTAAAGAGGAACTGTTTTTCGCGCGGTGAGATTCGCAAAAACGTTATCTCTAATTCACATTTAAGAGTCATGTTAATGTCCCTAATGCACCCTCTTGCCGGGCTGAAACGAATTACGCGCGCGATTTGCGAATCGTGAGAAGAAATCACGAACAGAATAAGAAAGTAAGATCGCAAGCGGACGACTGTCAAGGACTGTAAATTACTGTTAGTTAATTGAGAGAAAAGGGAAAAAATTTACGACACGAAACTTGGAACGGTACACAGCCAATGGAATAAAACGACGCGTCAACGACGATCGATCTCTATGTGTATGGGGGG
>NW_012026826.1:759553-780008 GCF_000956235.1 Wasmannia auropunctata | reverse complement strand
GAGAGGGGAGGAGGGTGGAGATCGAACGGTAAAAGCGCCTCCAGATCTGTCGAGACGAGAAAAATACTTTTCGTAAAAGGGGGGAGGGCGGGCGGGGGGCTGGGGTCCAAGAGTCGAGCTATAAAAAGGTCGTGTGCGATAATGTTAACAATATCGCGTCGGCGTACGCTATACAATGTGGTTTTGGTTTCTCGTGTGAGCGTGTCGCGCCAAAAAAAAGGCACGTGGAAGATCGTCAATCGTATGTGTTTTTCACGCGTGTCAAAAAGTATATATATCCTCGTGTTTAATAATATATATATATATATATAATATATATTACCATGCAAGTGTGTATGTATGATAAATGCGAACGTGTGGATGTCTGCGCGCGTCTCGCGTAAATGCTGACCGACAGTATAGAATAGAGACCCCGTCCCGTCGACCGATCTCTCGACGAGATCCGGAAAAGGGGGGGGGGGTCTCTCCTCCCTTTTTACTCTCGTCCTACCTCACTGTTCTCTCCACGTCACAAACTGTTCCCTGAATTTTTTGGTTTTCTCTTACTTTCTTCTTTTTCTCCTGCCGCGCGCTTCCATCGCGATTCGCACCGCGGTGCAGGGCGCAACGAACGAAAGGGAAAAAAAAAACAAGACATGATCACTCTCGCGATCTCTCCGCCTTCCTATACCGATAAAGACTAATTCCTAATCGAACTTACTAAGAAAGAGCTTAACCGTAAAACGCCCGCTCTGACAATGTGTTCTCGTCGAAAGAAAATTGTCTGTTTTGCCGGAGACGAGCTGATTGTGACTTGCAACGCAATTCCTGGCCCATGATTGGTTTTCTCTCTCACATATATATCTTCGTTTTTTTTTTTTTTTAAGATTTATCAGCGCGCCCCTCGCGCCGACGATCGACCACCCGACGACGCGATCCCGCGCGATTTCAGATTTTAACAACCGTGCTCGCGCGCGCCGCAAATATTGCTTCTGCGACAACAGAGAACAAAATATCTTTCAAGGAACGAAAGATCTTTTTTTTTTTTATTCGTTTTTCCCGAGAGCGACGCACACAGGACTGTCGTCGGCTGTCGATCGGCTGTCGGCGAACGACGACTGTGAGACGAGGGAAAGAAGGAAGGTACACGCAGAAAACCAAGGATCTTCCTGGGCACGGAATTTTGGAAAGTTTCGAGAGCTAAAAGGCGGAGCTGACAACAC
Organism: Wasmannia auropunctata; assembly: GCF_000956235.1. Taxonomy (NCBI): domain Eukaryota; kingdom Metazoa; phylum Arthropoda; class Insecta; order Hymenoptera; family Formicidae; genus Wasmannia; species Wasmannia auropunctata. The sequence continues at coordinate 778,806 of NW_012026826.1, read as the reverse complement.
TTGTCACGATAGGCTTGGAAGTTTTTGCAAACAGGTGAAAAACAGCTGGCAAGATTGCTCGGAAAGGCTTGAAGAAATAGTTATATTATGTACAACCTGAGATTTTTCACGAAATTCCCGGTGCGCGGAAAAGGATGAGAAAACGTTTGAAGATGTCACACTAAGCCCTGTAAATTTATATCGAACGAAATAATCCTTTTCCAATATTCATTCGTACGCGATTTTATAAGATATCTCGTCGTTAATGCGCCAAACTAATAGGAGACTCAACAGTGTAGCTAAAATATTGTCAAAAGGCAAATCCGTTGAAGGGTATACTTATCGGCCGCGAAATATCTCGAGGACATAAAACTTTCAACAATTATAATCTGTCCGGCGGGAGAAACATCGATCTAGTTGACAAATCTAGACACTTTCGGATAAGTAAGTCGCGATAACGACGCGAGCCGGAGACGAATCAACGTATCTTCAACAGTTTACAGCTTCTTTTTTTTTCCTCCCTTCTATTTACAGCTCTGATTTTGTTATAGCTCGCGAATTCGCGCCGAGTTGTCCGCCAGCTCGGTGTGAAAGTCTCTCGAAGAAGGAAAGTCCACGATCGGAGCATGGAAAAGCCTCGTTGCAGGGGGGGAGAGGGGGGGGGAGAAGAAGATAGGAGTGGAAAGGGAAGGGAACACGAAGAAAGGGGAGTTCGGTGCGTAGGCAGCTTATCACGACTTTTTCCGAGATTCCCTTCGAATTGTCGAATACAGAGAGTCGAGTGTGATTGTCATTTAACTATACACATTACTTAAGTCTGGAGGCTTAATTAGAAAGGAGCTACTACACGACTCTAAGACGCTACTAACGTTTCTTTTTTTTTTTTTATGTATATATACTTCGCTAATACACGCCTCGTTACAGGAGATCGCGCCTCTCTCTCTCTCTCTCTTTCATCTCCTCTCTTCCTTCTTTAAGCAACGCTTCTCATCGATCGCCTTAACGACTACTGCTTAGTTAAATTTCTACAACTCTCGCTGGCTTACAACGTTTACAGTGTAAGTTTTCTCCTTGGGTTTTTTTTCTTCTTTTTACGGTAAAATTCAGTCGTCCTTTGTACGCGCGCTAATCGAGAAGAAACAAACGGATACCCTACATTTCCGACTGTACGAAGGTGTCGTCTCGTCGCGAGAGGCTCCAAACGATCTCTCCGTCTCGCCGTTTCTCCCCTCTTTTTATCACCTCGAGAAAATTAGGCTCCATTGAATTGTACGTTTATCTCTATACGTTTCGTCCTCCTTCTCTTACGGTATACCCGGTTATATCGGCATGGCGATAGCGATAGCGATACAGTCTCGGTACTACTCGAAATTTATTTGATAGCGGCTCCAACATCGAGGCCTCTCTTCGCTATTCCCTCCCCCCTCCCCTTAAAATAAGGAACCCACTCGTGAACTCGAGATGCGGTCGAACGAGAAGGTGAGATGACTGACAAGTAGATTAATTCGCTCGTTCGTCCGCGGTCCCGCCACGTCTCGTCCCCGTCACGCCGTCTCGTCCTCGGGATCTGAACTGGCGTGACTCTCTCGTGAAAGTAAGAGCAGGCAAGCAAACCGCAGAATCACTCAGTCAACAGGCACACCAACGAATAATCCGCGTGTCCCAGCGACCTGTCGCGACGTCGAGACGTTCACGAGGAGGATGAAGAGACCTCGCGTTCGGATTCTCTTCGCCCGAAGAATCGAGATAACAACCGACGATGGTGAACGCAATCTGCAAGAGTCGAATCTAAGGATTTAGCAGTTTTTTTTTTCCCGAGCAAGGGAGATACAAACTGTTGGCGTTTCGATACAAAAGTACCATCTTTACAAATTTCTTGGCGAATTGTTTTTTATTCATGATTATTTTTATTCGTGATTATTTTGATGTTACAACGCGTCCGGCATTTGGACCATCCGGATGTTATCTCGATTCTTCTGATCCTCTGATATAAAACGCCCGGTCGGTTACGATCCGCTCTCTTACCGTCGACGATCTCTATCTTGAAGACTTTTGTTACCGCACTTTGGAGACCCTGTGTGTCTTTTAAATGCTTCTCCCCTCTCGCGATAAAACTATAGTGTGTACTTATTTTAATTTTTTTGTTTTTTCGAACTGCGTTTTTCTCTCCGTGTGAGTGTGCTGTGTGTATTTTGCGCGTGTACGCCGTCAAGGTATTCTCTCTTGCTGCTGGCCACCCGTTACCGTGTAACATCCAAATCGTTCCTTCAATCAATGCTGGAAGAAGGGGACTCACCCGTGCGAGTCGCGACGGACTTGCCGATATGACTCGCAATCGCGAGAAACGCAGGAGGTGTGATTAACGATCGTCGCGACACGGCCCTAACACACGAACGCGAGAAAGAAATTTGACGCGAGAAAAACGGGGGACGCCGTCGGCCCGATGCACCGACGGTGCGTGTCGTGTTTTTAGATCCGTTCCTTCCTCACTGTCAGTATGAACGACGCCTAAGGCCCCCGGGTTAGGCAAGCAGACCATATATATCCTGATAATTTTTTTTTTCTCAACGATATTACCTAAGATAGCACAGATACAGTCATTTAAAACTCATCAATATACATATATATTTTTTCTTATACCTCACGCCTCTATCCGATCACGTTAACGTTGCGTATCGTATTATGTATCGTATTGTGTATAATGTATGTGCGTGGTCGCGTGCGTGTTCCTCCTCCGGTCCTTGCCGTTTTCCATGTACTTGAGTTCCGCCGCGTATTATATAATATATATTTATATAGATTAATCTTCTCTCTAATTTATGTGATAATCCGTAACACGTTAGTAACCCTATATATAGACTTATCCCTTATTAATAAAATATAGATTATCGGGATGCAGCCGCTGCGCATTTTGGACACACCTGTTACAATGCGATATATCAAATATATAATAGATATAAGTCCGTGTGAATGTACCGTGTATGTATACATGTATATATACGTGTATGTGTGTGTGTGTGTGTGTTTGTATTTGGGCCTGTGTGCACGTATACTTTGTCTGGAGCGTGTGTATGTCTGCTTGTATGCTCGCGTACATATATAATAGTTCAATGTATACCCTCTGTGTGTGTAGGCTAAGCTTCGTCTACTAACGTGGCTCTCTACCAGACCCCGAATTCCCTTGGTCCGAGTGCGACGTCTCACCGACGTCGCCGCGCCGCCGATTTCCACCATGCGCCCCGCGACTCTCCCCTCTTTCCAGGGGCGGGGGGGGGGGTCAACGAATCGAGCGATCGTCGGTACGCGGGATTTTACCCAAGACAGACACTCGCGGCGGGAGTAATGAGAGCGTAAACTCGCTTTATCCCGAATATCCACGCCCGATGGAAATACCTTCTTCTTTGATTGTCTGCACTCGTGTCCACCTTCCGCGCGAAGGGTTTGCCTCCTCCGCCGATTCGCGCGATATCGTTCACCCCCGGTTTTTTCTCCACCGGAAACCTTCCTGAATAACGCGAAAAGTGAATAGCGTCTATGTCGCGAGGGGGGAGGGGGGAAATGAAAGCGAACCCCCGCTGAACCACCACCCATCACCACCGGCCGATTCCTCGCGCGACGAGTCTGGGGGAATTTCGGAGTCTGAATAATCTACGACACCATGTAGCGAGTGCTGGCTACTCCAACCCTCACCTCGGCCCCCCTCAACCCAGCTAGTGATATAGTCGATCTATCCGTCTACAGGGTGCCTCCACTGTTCTCCCTCGTGACTTCCTTTTCCCTCCCCTCCCCTCTTCTTTTTTTTTTTTGCCTACCACGCGAGGACCGTCCGCGAGCGGAAAGGAGGAAGGCCGATCTAACGGTGCGTGTCGTAACACGGCGAGAGAATAAACCGAATGAGATGTGCGATTTTATAACGTCGGGCACCCTGTAGATACCTATAGCTCCCCGTTATATAACTGCCCCGTTTTCCGTGGTACGTTTTTTTTTCCTACTAATAATAAGTCCATCGCGGAAAGAACGGCTCGCGCCGCTTCGCCGAAGCGAGTTTTACTTTTGGCGATAACGTTTCGGAGGAACCACGCGCCGAGTTCCTCCTCCTGCGAGCAGAAGAGCTGATTGTCACCATTAGCGTGGTGTGAACGACGAAAGAAAAGAAAAAAGGGAAAGAAAAACAGGTAGGTAGTTTACGTCACTCCGCGATAAAGAGATTCCGAAAACGACGAGGAGAGAAAAAATATGAAGAAAGGGACGAAACACCGGGTGCGTGCGTTTACGTGGATCGTCAACGTGTGTTCTGTGTTCCGTGTAGATTGGTGTTGTGCGGACGCGTGCCGTACGCGTCGATAGGAATGTGCTAAGATAAACGGCCGGCAAGCGACAAAAAATGTGATTAGCGACTTGGCGTGAACCTGGGTGGGTTGCTCGACGTTGCGATTCGCGAAAAGGATACACGCGTGTGTACGTGTTTGTATGTTGTGTGTAAATATATATGTGTATGTATGTATGTGTATAAATCGAAATATATATATATATATGTATATATAGCTCGGGAAATCGAGTAACACTCTCTGTGCGAGCTGTTCAGGTACGCTTAGACGATATTCGTGCCGGAAGTAAGAATTGTACGGAAACTCCCGCACAGTCTCTCCCCCTCTTTCCTTTTTTCCCCCCTTCCTCTCCTCCTTGTGGCACTCTCACGCTACAGTTCCGCGATATGCGATAAGAATCGGGGAGATACGAACGTGTAAACGTCAGCGCGGGCTGTGTGCAAGACAGGCTTTTAAAGGTACCGCACGAAAAACCGATCCGAATGTGACAGGACAAAATTAGGTAGAATAAGAGAAGCGCTTCTCGAATTCCTAAATCGATAAACAGCGAAACTAAGCGAGCCAAATAAAAGCGGCTGGAATCTGTATGTACATACACATCCGTGGGCGATTGCGGAAGTCTATCTTCATGTGTGTTACATTACTTAAGGAGTATGTGTGCGCGCGCGTGTGTGTTTGTGTATGTCTGTATGCGGAAGTATGTATATGTGTATATCGTGAATGTGTGACTCTCGTTTGTGACAGACGTTGCAGTCCGGGTGCTCGGAACGTGTGTCCGGTTTAAGAATGTATAAATGCAGTCGAAGTTAAATAACGTAGTATCAGAGGTCCGAAAGACACAGATCATAGATGCAAAGACTGGCCCCTTCGCTCATGCCGGCTACTCGCTACGTCTCTAAACAACTAGCTGATTGGTCGGTACTCGATCGAAGGGCGAGGCCGCCGATCGAGGGGGGGAGGGGGGAGGGTGGTCCCGCGCGAAAAACGCGTTTTTACGCGCCGTGCGGCGCGACGGGCGCGGGGGAACCCCCGGGGATCGGCGGCGCCCGCGCGATCGAACAGGGATATCCCATTCGCGCTGCTCACCAAGAGAGATCCCGTTCTAGAGTTTTAACGGCTAGCCTACTTTGGCACAAACAGCACACCATGCCCGAGCCGGCATTCGCTTTGTTTTTTTTTTTTTTTACTTCACAGTTTCGTCACATTTCCCCTGCCTCGTACGGTTGCTGCGGGGTCCTCGGCTTGAAGAAACTCCCTTTCCTATCCCTCTACATAGTTTCAATATCCGTCAAAGTCGCGCGACACTACACTCGGCGGTGAATACAACTCTTTCGCTCCGTCTCTCTCTCTCTCGCACTCGCGCAAATACTCTCTCCCTTTCTCTCCCTCCCTCTCGCTCGCTCAGTTACGCCTTAACGCATAACAGTCATCTTCCAAAGCGCTTCTAAACTCTCCTCTTCCTACTTCTCTCTACGATCAGTTATGTTATATCAGTAAAATTTAATTGACTCCAACAGAACGTCGATTAGACAGAAAACCCGTGGACTTCGCCGGCGCGCGCGCGGCACGTTCTCGCTCGAGGACTTCGGGATTCTCGTTCTTGACGAGAAACGCGATCGATTGTCCTCGACGTCGCGAATTTCCTCCCCCCCCTCCCTCCCTCCTTCCCCCCCCCCCACTTTTAACTCAGCCTCGCGCTTCTCGGCGAGGACACCCCGGACACCTCGGAAAACCACCCCGATCGATCTCTACATCTCGCACGCTTCTACTAAATCCCCCGTAAATACGTATTTCAACTTGTCACTTAGCGCTCTTCTCTCCGACAAGAATTCAACGTCGCAAATTGATTCGTTTTAGGCAAACGATATACTTATTCTCGAGATATTCGCTTGTATTTACGGGGCAACTTCACAATTGTCGAACTACTGAAGGAATGCTTTGATATCAGGAACTCTCGATGGGGGGATGGATCGTGGCTCGTCAAGCGACGGATTTATTCGTTGGCACAGAGACAGGCTTACACACCTCTCCCCTCCTTGACACGGATGCCGTTCATCGACGCGAAAACCGCCAGAGGTGCCACCCGCCGATCCGCCACGACTTTCCGCGCGCGCCCCGCACGTTGCAAAAACTTTTTAATTAGCGATATGTTCAACGGTTCACTCCTTCCTCTCCTAGTCAATTACTTATCTAGTCGCTTACTATACGATTAAGATCCTAACACATGCCTAAGCATCTATTCTAACTAAGAAATCTGCGCGCATTCAGTTGTATCTATGCGTCTGTGTGTATTTATGTGTGTGTATATATATGTCACCGTGTGTATGTGTATATATAAATCAGAGGGCGGTCGAAACATTTATCGTCGCGCGCGGCGCGTGCATGATTTTGTGTGTTTGTATGTGTGTGTGTGTATGTGTGTGTGTCCGTGTATATGTCCTCTGTATAACTGCATAATTGTACGGTCTCGTAAAGACGCGGATACGCGTGTGTGCGGGTGCGTTATAATACTTATCTCTTCAAAAAACTGAAACGTACAAATTATAAAAATGCCATCTGCGACGACCGTGTACGGATGACGCGCGCATATGCGCCGCGTGTGGCCTGCGGTGCGCGAAGAACTTCGCCTCGGCCATCGAGCGCTCGGGCGCCCCGCTCGACCCTCCCCTAAGAAGCGCGTTCGACCTCGCCGGACAGTCGAGTCGAGAATACTGCAGGTACCTTCGAGGGAGCGAGAGAGAGAGAGAGAGAGAGACCCTCCCGCCCCGCGAAGAAGCATAAAACGTTAGAGAGGTCGAGCGGGCCGGATACGTTCGGAGTGGCGTTTACCCCAATTAGAATTAGCTCTCAGCACGCAACGAACGACTTTGATAATTGCTTCGCTTCCGCCTTACGAACGGATCAGCCAATCGCGATGAGTAACGGCGGATGCGGGAAGAATTTTGAAGGCCGACACGGCGCTGGGCCGCCGCTACCAAACTCCTCTCCTCTCTCCTCGGATCCCTCGGCCGCTAACCAAATCCCGCGACGTTAAAATCAACGAGGGCGATCGGTTCGTCGGCGAAATAGTAGTAGTAGTAGTACCTCGTGAAAGCATGCAAAAGGTCCCGTGACATTGGCCGTTTTTTTTTGTTTTTCTTACTTAGATACCCGGTCGATTAAAAACACCGTTCCCGTCGTACTCGATCGGTCGCGGCCTCTCGTCGATCGATATTGTCTCGCCCTCGGAAACGGAACGGAAGCCACGAAGAAGTACGCTCGGTCGCGCGTGTTGTGTTTTTTTTTTTTTTGGTCGTCAGAAGAATGAAGATTGTCTCGTGGGGGAAACGCTTGCTTGGTTCACGGCAGTCGGCCGCCGGGTCGCGCGTGAACGTACGACGATCGTCCGGGATTATCAGAACATCTCGCGGTCCATTGTTTGTTTCCCCCCACTTGGCTCTGCTCCCCGAGAGGTCCGTTCGTCGAACGACGCACGCCGACGACGGAGACCCACTTCCGAAACTGTGATATTTATATATATATTGTATACGGACGACGCCGTCGCGCGCGCTTATCGCGAGATGGTCGCCCTTTAACGTTCACGTAACTTTGAAAAAATCCTTAACCGTAATCACTGTAGCGGTTCGGGCCGCGCGATTCATTGAAATTTTACATGTATAATAATATATCTTATCTTTCCTAGCGTTAACTCTGTACAAGAGTCGAGGACACAGTTGTTCGCCACACTGCGCTGTCTCCTCGCTCCCGTCTAATCTTAATCTAATCTCTCTTTCCTCTCTTACGCGTGCTTTCTCTACGTATGCCCGGCTGCTGGGCTTTTCTCATCTGCATCTCTCTCTATTTTTCTCATTTCTCTCTTTTCCCGCGACGGTCCTGGCTTTCACAAGAATGATCGATTTGTTGCGTTATTTAACTTTCTCTCATCCTTCCTTTCTCTCTCTCTCTCTCTCTCTCCCTTCTCTCGCCTCGTCTGTCTCTCTAAATTCCTCACATATTTCTAAAGTTACGAAACTGTCGCGTCAATACGCTCGAAAGCCAGCACCGGAAACTACCTTCGAGAAGGCCGTCGCGAAATTTGCCTCTTCATCGTCTAACTTGAGCGCTTGCAGCCTTGGTACATCTCGAATCACCCTAGCAACCCTCGGAAATTGTCAGAATCAACCGGATGCGGAAATAGATGCGTGCCGTATAGACGTCCCGACAACAAGGGCAAGGCCTCGAAAGCATCCTAAGCTCGCTCGGACGAGGTAGCTCCTGTCCGCTTGTGCCGCTCCAAAGTCCGAGTGCGCAACGTGGACCATGGGTCACGCGCGCAGTGCAGCCGGCCGGCAACAGCGTAGCGACTCCCGCAGGAACGGACGAGCACCTGAGCGGATCCAACTGTGGGACCATCAGTCGTAGACCGAAGCGGGTGACCAAAGGGGAACTAGGGCGTACGGCTGGTACCACTGCTGCTCGTGCGGTGGCGATTCTTGTTAGATGTTGCTTTTGGAGAACGACACTCTGAGGTGGTTGGACTCGCTAAGCTGGTAGTTGTGCATTTTCTGCGAAAAGAAGAACGAATCGGCTTTATAGTCGAGCAATTTACATTTCACGGTATGGTCGTCAGATTTGACTTCAAATTAGATTTCAAGTAGAGTTCCTAAGACTTCCTTCCTACTTCCCTTTCCTTTAAAAATACTTCCTTTACAAATACTTCAATAGATCAATGCGCAGGCACGCTGTAAGGAGAACCGATATGTATTTTTTTCATAAACTCGACGCTGCGATGAGGAATTTGAAGTAGGAACATATTCCACTCTGTGATAGGAACAAAAAACCCGAGACATGAGCTTAATCCCAAAGAGATAAACAAATCACGATACTGCATTAAAGAAGAAAAGGACAAAAATCATAAAAATAAATTTTTAAAAGCGAAGCTTCTCCAGAGTGGAAGTTGGGCAAGGGACTCTTACTGTCCCTTCCCATAAAAATTGCAACTTTAATAAAATAAGAAAGAAGTCAAGGATCTACATATATAAGCTTCTCGCCAGGTGGCCTGGGCTGTTTGACGATAACAATGATGACTTACGATCAGCGCAGCCACGGCATCGTCCATGTTAGGCATTTGTATGAGAGCCATCTTCCTGTCCTTCGGGAAAAATTTGAAGGCTTTCACGGTGAAGCCGTTCTTGGTGAAAGCATCCTTGATTTCTTCCTCCGCTACCGTAGCCCTGAAGGAGCATATTAAATTAAATGTCACTAAGCCTTGTCCGGGGGGGAGGAGGGGGAAAGCGCCGTGCGCGCGGCGCGAAATGTTGCATTGTCGCCGGATTACTTACGGAATGTTTGATAAATGCAGGGTCGCGCTCGGCGGATAGATGTTCTGATAATTCTTCGAGCCGGGTTTCTTAAATCGGTGAAGGGTGCTGTTGGTGTAATCTTTCGTGAGGCCCGCGTCTGGCTGACCTTCCTTTGGCAATTGGACCGTTTGGTGTTTGCTGAGCATTACTTTGATTTGCTTTCCAAACACTCTCAACTTGTCCATATGGGTTAGCGCTGTTGTATAGATTAAACAATATTTTAATTAGTTGTTCACCTGCCCGGATTAACGGTGTAAACTGTAATTGCGTAATATCATATAGCTGTGGAATAAGAAATCGTGTGCGTCCTCTGATTTCCCACATTGAAAAATTTCGAGTACATAGAAAATTAATTCTTTTTTCAAAATACATTTAAATGAATGGATTATTATACGTGACAAGACGCGACTTCGAGTCATTGCTGTACACAAAAAAAAATACATATCCACTCACCTAAAAGCGCCTGATGAGGTTCGGCCATCTGTATTAGTGCCGAGTCTTTCTTGTTGTAGAGGATCTTCACACGCTGTACATCCCCGTAAACGCCTACATGCACAATACGCAAATTTCTCTTTAGTAAACTCGGGCGGTAGCGAACAAAATCGCGTGTTCTTTTTTTTTTTTTTAGAGAGGCTGCTTTGAGGATTATCGAAGATGAACGGGACGATATTTCGGTCGATCAAGATCGGGGTACGATCGGATCTAAGAATCGGGACATGCAAGAGGCGAGCGATTCGGCTAGAAGCTTCACTTTCAGAGTACAAAGTTTCGGTCAACAAAATAATCCGTTGATACTATCTAGTAATCTTTTATATTTCGAAATACACGTTTACTCATTTATACTTTAATAAATAATAATTTAATAATAATTCGTTAAAAAACTAGAGCAGCTTAGTTATTAGTAAATAAATTTGCAATTATAAACATCATCATAATATTAAGTAAATTCTTATTAAAATAAAGCGCATATAAAAATTAATGAAACAGCAACAACACCATTTATTACTTGTGTTTCCACGAGATTTAATTAATTTAAATTCTATATTTTTCGATATTACGTAGCCACGGAGCGAGGCGAATGAAATTTTCGCTGGCTAAAAAGTCAAAAAATGGATACGTCTACGAGACGGACGGAAAATTTTTAATAATTTTTTAAAACGCGCTCCATAACGCAGTACGTGACTTTTGTACATTCGTCTGCAATTATCCGGGAAAATCTGCATAACAATCGCTCGCGCGGAAAGAAAAAACACGACCGCATCGCCGAGTCGCCATGCCTCGTTAATAGTGAGTTCCTATGGAATTACGTAAAATAAGCGAAAGCTTACGTAATATTAAGGTTGTGTGGAACTGATATTAATAAAATATTAATGAAATAATTTGTATAAAGAGATGCTTGGAAATAGAGAATTTCTGTGAGAGAACGTGTGTTCGGTGGTGGCCGATATGGAAACGGCATGGCACGAATGGTGAAAAATGACGGTATGTGTGAACGGTGAATCATGAATTTGGCGAATGGAGTAGCTTGTAGTAATAAAATAAGTTGAAATCACGAAAATATCGAAAGAGATACGGATTAAACGTTAATCAGAGAATGGCGGATGTCTCACGAGAGTAAAAACATGACGAGAGGGAAAAAAGAATGACGATGCTCGAGTTTTGTGAGTTGCCGAAAAGAAATAAAGAGAGAGAAAAAACCATACAAATAAAAATGAAAAAAATAAAAAAATAAAAATAAAAAAAATAAAATAAGACGAAAAACAAAACCGAGAAAGGAGGAGAAGAGATCTTTTCTTTTCTTTCTTTTTTTTTCCCGGTATGAAACGGTAAACCTCGTACGTGACAATCCGTATGGGAAAGATTCTACGTCGGAGTGTTCGTTTTGATGCGTGTACCACGTTTGTCTTTGCTATCGTCGCCATCGCGAGGAAATATGACTACGTGACCGAGAAAGAAGGTCCGGACGGACGTCTTCGCCTGCCATTTTCCATCTTTTTTTTTCTTATTTTTTTCCCCCTTTCGTTCCAAACAGCAAGTCTCGCGCGTCTATCCACAGCCGAGGTGTCACCGAGGGACGTGTGCGTGTCGCGTGTCCGCGCGGCGTCCGCGTGTTTCCCGGATTCGTGTGGTGTGGTTTGCGGTATGCGTGAGAGCGCGGGGGTGTAAATATAATAATTAATAATGTAATATAATTAATAATATAAATGTGGAGACGTACCAAACAGGGTAAAGAGAGCGTCAGGCGTGACCATCTACACAGAGAACAGACAGAGTCCAGTCAGTAGTCAGCGAGTATAATAGGATTCAAAATGTATAGTGTTGGTGTGCGCACAAGATTCGCGTTTCTCAAGTTAAAAGCCTTCCGCGTGTTCCCGAGAAAAAAAAATGCCTCGTGCAAAATCGAACGGAACGAGGAGAAAAAAAAAGGTTTCTCGTTTTTTTACACAGTGCGATTTAATCATCCACATGATCGATTTTTCAACGAGTTCCGGTCAACGAAAGAAACGCTTGTTTGTTTTTTTTCTTCCTTCTTTTTGTGCCCAAAAATTGGAGGACGATCGAGGGTGATCGTCCAGACTTGCGAGGCTTGTGCGCGACACAACGATAGTAGTACACACAGTTATAGTACAGTAGTGACAAGTTGCAGCTGCGAAGTGTGACGTCGACACACAGTTTCTTGCCGAGGCGACATTCATCATCCCCGCTGATGCTTCTTACGCGATAATGTCCGCGTAAGTTTTTGTCAACGAATAACGCCACGGGGCCCCTGCAAGTTCGTATGCAGGAGCTGATAGCGTGGGAGGGCGTGTATAAACGCCCTCGGCAAAGACGCGTGAAATTGTTTAACGTACCAGATAATAGATATTAAGGACGCGTGATATTCGCACGGGCGGAATACTGTAAACCGCCGACATATAATGAGAAAGAGTGAATCTCGCGAATGCATGTGAATGTCGCCTCGCATGAAGTAACGTCGCTCAGTCGACGACGCTACGAATTAATTAGGGCGCGGGATGGTGACACGTTGGAGTGATTTGTATGTGTGTTTCGAAAATGAGCGGGGCAAGTAGGGGGAAGGGGGGCGACGGACAGAATCAAAGGGACGAAACAGGGCACATACGCATATCGCGGCTCGATTTCTCCACCGATGAAGAGGATCTCGAAAGAATATTGATCGTTCCAAATAAAAGAAATAAGTAAAATCGATTACTTTTCAAATTACTTTTTCTCCCAATTTAAAAAAAAAAACGTTCGAGAACCGTAATGATTTTAATACTCTCATTTTGTTCACCTTTTTGTTTCAAATTATATGTGTATTGTATTTGTAAGTTCGGTAATTCTTAGCAGCAATTTTCCATCTCGGTGACAAAGGCAAACACGAATTAGATTATCCCGCCGCGTCGCGGAGTTTGCAAATCGATCCTCCGTCTAGGTGGATTCACAGTTGATCGAGTCGAGGCTCGACTCGGTGGAAAGATCGAGCCGGAGAGTCGAGAGATTGCGAGGGTTCGCCTACGTTAGCACTACGTTGTAACTCGCTCGTTAGGCCGTGTAATTATGCATGTGCGTATATACCGGATGAGGGGGGTTGTCTGGCTGGCTTGATCCCGCGTGTCGCACACTGAGAGAAATAACGTGCGGTCTCTTAGGGTTGGTGGGGCGGAGGCGAGGGGGGGATGATACGGGAGGATACGAGAGCATCCGAGATGAGGGAACGAGAAGAGAATAGACAGGGAGAAGTGAGACGGTACAGAGAGAAGATGAAGAAGAGGCGGACGTGCGTGTGTTGCGCCGGGCAAGACGGTAATGTTCTCGCGAGATGGAGATACGGCGGACCAGGGGCTTGAATCAGACACACAGCATACACACGCACGCGCGCGCGCGCGCATCGCATAGAGATGACAGATGCCACACTACAGATACATCACTCGCATATACAACACACTTATTCGTACGTGGTGGGCGGCCTATTTCTCTCAGTGCTGCTTCCGAGATCTACTCGAACGGCATGCAACACCCCCGTTATCGTGTGCGTGCGTCGTTTAACGCTTCGTCTCGGTTAAACGCACGTATACCGTTGTGTCCAGAAATCTACGCTGTATTCACCGTCTCGTTCATAAGTCGCGAAACTGATTCTTTTCTCGAAGAGAATCCATCCCAGCCGAGACGCGGTTGGTCTCGGTAATTTTCAAGACTTCACGTGAATGAAAAACGCAAATTTTTAGCACAAAATCACCCCGCAGGCGGATCGAGACGAAAAATTAAACGAACGCGCGACGCCCGGTGGAAACGGAATCTTCCGTCTCCTCCACCTTCAGTGCGATTCCGGTTGATGGAAAGGTTGTGGTACACGAAGAAAATTTCCGGATGTAGAAAATGGCTTGTTTAGCGTCACGATAGTTCGCTAGAAGATTTTAAAAGGGGTTGCGAGAATAAAGGCAAAAATTTCCCAATTTGTTTTTTTTTTAAACTTCCCGGATTTTCTTCGTGTACATCATGCCAGATCTTCGTACGGCCTCTCGTCCTTCGAGGGGGGAAGAGGGGGAACCAGCGCGTCGAGGAGGACCGGGGGGGGGGGGTCGGAATTGGGGCTTGGAGTCTCGAGGTACTTACCTCCTCGTTGAGATTGCTGACGAGCAGCACGGCGGATGCCTGCGCGCTTCCCTGCACCCGGACTCCTAGACCAGCCGCGCCGAGGGGGAATCCGCCGAGGCCGGCGAGCCCGCCGGCCGGGGGCACGCCGTTGTAGGGGCCGGCCAGGGGCGAAGCGAGGCCGTGCATGGCAAAGGGCGTGGGCAGCACACCCGGTGCCCCTGCAATGGACTCTACTTCAGGAAGTTCAGACGACATTATTATCATTGGCGGCATTGCTATAAAAAAAAATATTGAAAGAAAAAAGGTACAAGCCGCGACCGGAAGATATAGATCGGAGGACCGCGCGCGAGTCTGCCGTCGGGGACTTCCGGGGAATTGAAGTCCCGGGCGTAAAATCTCGCGCTCCTATAATTATTACACGATGTCGCGTTTCAACGAATTCCGTCGATCCTTGAACGATCTTCTCGACGTTGCAATTAATCGTGCTTCCTCGCCGCGGTTTTCAGAGAAGGGGGGGGGGGACGACCGGACTGTACGGCGAGGTCGCCTCAATCCTCGGCCATCAGCGGACTGTTTGCGCAACGAGATAGGACGCAAAAGTGGATTACACCGTTACAGATTAAACACCAACAACAACGCCGTGAAATTAATTTAACCCAAACAAGCGCCGGGCCGAGCGTGTAATTTAAACTAGCCGTTGTCGCCGCGGTGGCAAACGCAAAAATCCAGACGATTCGGCGAGCCGGATCGCCCGCCCCGGTACTTTGTGCTAATTAATTAATTTACCCGAGGAAATAATAACGTCCGGGCGGCGGCGGTGGCGGCGCGCACGCCGGCGGACGGGAACGTTAGTTTGAAACGCCAGCAAATTGCTTCAACCATCGCGAGATAATAATAATAATTCAGCCCGACGTTCGAGTGACGTAAAATCGGTATCACTACTAATGTAATTAATTCCGATAAACGTAACGTCGCGCGATCGTGCCCGCTAATTGGCCGATCAACCTTTCAATTGTACCTTTCACAAAGCACCGCGGGCTTTTGCGCTCGCACAGAAAAGAAATAAAAAATACGCTAAAAAACGTCTCGAATTCATTCGGGATCGACGAATTTAACGGCGGTGAATCCCGTAAAGTCCACCTGTCACAAGCTACTGAATGCACATTCAACTATTATCGGGTTATTATTGCACGAAATCGTGTAAGAGTAACGCAATTCATCGGTTACGCACGTCTCGTGCATGGAATAATATCCCGGGTTGCTTCGGCCGAATCTCGCTTCAGCTCGAGCGTTTAATGACGATGAATTTTGTAAAGCGCCTGCACGCAAACCGTGCACAACTATATTCAATTATTATCGAGCATTACTATACAGAATCGGCCGAAATTAACGCGTTTATCGATCACATGTTGCACATGGCCTCTTCCACGTGTATGCATACATATTGTGCGTATTATATTTATGGACATACATTATAATATTATATAAATCTATTATAATATATACACATTTATATTACAAGTATATATTATGTATGATTATATACACTGAGAAAAAAATTTGTTGAAAAACACAAAATTTGTTTCGTCTTACCAAAATATTTAATCCGATACGTTCAACTAAACGTTACTACGATGACACAAAATAATTTGTCACTATTATAAACAAAATCCTATTTTTTAACTAAACTAATATTTTGTTTCAACAAAAACTTATTGTATTTAACTCAACCGTTCGATTAAAAATACACACTATTTATTATCCTCATCAACATCGTTTAATCAGTTTGGAATTGAACAAATATATTACTTGGATAATTAAATAGTATGCAAACACAAATAAATATCACTAGTATTTCGAACAAAATAATTTAATTAAGTTGGTTTAGTTAATTCTTGATTAAAAAATTTTGATGATTGACATAAACTATACCCTTCTTTGAGCAACTAAAGAATTGTTAAATCAACCATTGGATCAAAGAACTACACAAATTTAGTTCGTACAATCAGTTTTTTTTCTCAGTGTACATATAATGTGACCCATAAAGACCATAACAATGCTTACAACAGATTCTTGAGAGATCAATTCGAGACAGAACATATCAAAAGTCGACAGTTCTTTAACTGTAATTATTATTATTTGTTTCAGAAACTCTTGTAGTCTCGACATTTTGACATTAGGTCTTCCGTTTTAAATAATCACAAAAATCTCATAAGTGTTACGATAATTTTTACGAGACATTCCGTATGCGTTCATAATAATTAAGTAAAAGTTAATTTAAGTAAAAGCGATAATTAAAAAGCGATTCATTCGGCAGGTGAAACGTTCGAAATTGAAGAGCGAAATTTGAAAACCCATTCGGGAATGTATTTATCGATACTCACCGGGTATTCTGGCACGCGGTTGGGAACCGGCGCCCATCAGCAGCAATTCCCCGCCGAGGGCGAGCGACGCCGCATCCAGGCTGGCGTCGCCGGTCGGAAGATTCGGGTTGGTGTAATCCCGGGACTTGTCATTATTGTACTTAACGTTCAGGTTCTGCATCTTGCTGTAGTCGATGCGCAGCGTGCAGCAGGAGTTGTAGACGTTCTGTCCGTCGAGCGACTGCACAAGAAATTGCGGAATTCTTCGTGATTTGTGACATGAGAGATAGGTGTTGTTTAAGCTTAAAAACACACGGTGGCTAGTAAAATACAATAATAACAGCGACTCAAACGATTCTGTTTGTGTCGAATTCTTCAGTACTTTTTAAAAATTCGGTCAGCTTTATTAATAATTTTCCGTAAAAAAAAAAATTTAATATATTTAAAATTTCAATCGAGGCATTTATAATTATCTGTTATGTTGCTTTTATAAAGTATAATACGATACCAATTGCATAAAAGATTTAAAAATATTGAATCTTTTTTTAAGAAAAGGACTGTCCCATCGCGCGATATTATCGAAGCAAAATTGCTCAATTAGTTTCAAAGATCAGAAAAATCTCGTGAAGCACACATCGCAGCAAATCAAGGGCAAAGAGAGAAAAAGTTAGATTTAAAAGCGAAGAAGTGTTGAGAGATCATGGGTAGGTCGGTGAACGCTGAACCAATTTAAAGAAATCCAGAAAGTCGATTCTACGCTACGATTCTCGCACAAGATTCTCGCGGACGAGATCCAACGAGAGTCGCTGCGAGTCCATTTTCTCGTTGGATTAAATCCGAGACCCTTCCACCCCCGCCCTCACACCGCCCACCGCTAATCAACATCCGCCGCAATATTAATCCAAGTGCTCCTGAGGAAACGTATGGAAATGCACGTTGCATTGGGGTTGTGTCATGCGCGAATGTTTCGTGCGCTTCGTGCGGACGCAGACCGGGGCCCAGGTCGCTTGTTTGAGCAACGCGCACGGCGCGCATTGTGCGCGACGAGGCCATGCGCGCCCGCGTACCCCCCTCGGGGCATCCACGCAGGGTGTGTATACACCCGGCCGCTCTATATTTACACGGGCTAATGAATTTCGTACATAATTAGCGGGGTCGGCCCGCGCCGCGAGCCTCCGGCGTGCGCGCACGGCAGCGGCCGGTCGATCTCTCCCTCCCTTCCCCTCTTTCTCGCTCTGCTCCTCAGGCGGTTCTATTCACGGCCGAGAGAGCACCGATAATGCATAATCGAAGAGAAACGAGACGAATCGATTTACCGGGGCAAATTCGAAACAACATGTTTTCCCGTTATGTTTTGTCTATAAAGACTCGCAATTAAAAAAAAAAAAAAACTTTTCCAATTAAAACTCGAGATGATTCTGAAATTCTTAATATTCTTCTTTCGAAACGTATTCGCGATGAATTTCGATCTTCGAGTAATAATGTAATTTGGACAGATTTATTTTACGCGTTCGCGTGAAGCGAACTCGACTATAGAGCTCTGGTATAGCTGTCGTTTCGTGCTGCACGGGCCACGCGCGCGTCGAGAAAGGGAGAAAAAAAACCCGAGGAAAGAGAGCAGAAAGGGAGCGAGCGGTACGAGGGAGAGGAGACGGAGGAGGGAATCGGAGAAGAGCGATATCCGCAACAAAGCTAAATTAATTTTCTGTGTCTTGCGCGCCACCGGGTCGGTTCGCGGTGGAACCCGGTATATTTCAAGCGAATTAATTTTCCCTTTGATCAGCGCACAGGTTTACTAGTTTGCGGCGTCGAGCTTACGGCGCGCGCGGGCGGGGGCGAGGCACGAAGAGGGCTATAGAAGGGGCTTTCGAACGTGGGGGAGGAGAGGGGGAGAGGAAGAGGGAGCGGGTGGATTTGAACGCGCGGGCGTGCGGGAGAAGGTACGGAAGTTTCTTCGGCGAGGTTCAGCTCGCTTCCGGCTTGTCGTTGCCGGTGTAAAGCAACGCGGCAACACATCCCGCACGCGAGCGGGCGCGCACAGCCGCCGCGCCGCCGACACGGTTAATTCCGAAATGCAACTTCCGAGAATGCGAGCGTCATGAAACGGGGCCCGCTGCCCCCTCGCGCGGTAATCCCTTCGGATCTCTCCGCGCCCGTCCCTCTTTTCCCATCATTGTAAACCGCGCGCAATACAATTCCCGTACTATTTCTGAACGAATCTCGAAACAAAGGGAAAGACGTCTCTTAATCGGCATGTATTCTCTGTGATATCGATATAATTGAATAATTCCCGTTGAACTGAGTGGCGAACTTCAAACGACACGGCGAGTGAATAACAGAGACTGAGAAAATTAGTGCACGCATTCGGAATTTAACACGCCGACGAAGTGGGCTGCGTCACTTCCAAACACAAAAGTTACCCGAGTTATCTCAAATATTCATAAGACAGCTGGGAAAGGAGCCGAGTATATAAATCGCAGATATGTACAATAGATTTCCAACGAGGGCGAGAGGGGGAGGAATGGAAGAAAGTGTTTAGAGCAATAGAAAGAAAACCAAACTTAATGTACACGTTCAGGAGTCTGAAAGAGTTAATTCGAGAGTTAATTCTTTTCTTTTTGTGTGTGTGTGTGTGTGTGTGTGTG
>NW_012026826.1:745874-759533 GCF_000956235.1 Wasmannia auropunctata | reverse complement strand
TCCGATCTATTTTCAGATCTGGATTCAGCAAAATTGTTCTTTTCGTGTGTCTTTTCAATCTCTAACATAGATAATATTACTAAGTGATCACTGCGCTTACAATAAAGTTTAGTCAGAGCCGTTTAATTCGATATTATATTTATTAGGTCTATCTCTATTAGTTTACAAGATAAAAAGGGGTGGCCACTTATACGGGGACACCCATATGTAAGTGTATGTGTATGTGTGTGTGTGTGTGTGTGTGTGTGTGTGTGTGTGTGTGTGTGTGTGTGTGTGTGTGTGAGAAAGTTTACGGAATTCTCTTCGTTTCTGAAATTGTTCAGAGTGAAACTAAATAATTTGAAGAGGTGCTCAATATTATTGTACAAGGTGCGTTGTTAGGAAACTGATGTATAGACGGATTTGTATAGCGGAAATTAGTTGTAATACCCACATATAACAGACAAAGTGTATTGTAACGCAACGAAAACTACACGCACATTCTCCTTTTTTTGTTTTCAAGCAGAAATGCCCGCTGCAAGTTTCTCTCTCTCTCTCTCTCTCTCTTTCTCTCTTTCAACTTCGTCAAAGAGAGAAAGATAAAGGTAGTTATCGTCAGGACACGTGGGGCACTTTAAACTCGTGATTACGGGGACACGAAATGATTACGTGAGAAAATTACAGGTAAAGCAAAAAAAGTTTACGGCAGAGACACAACTCGGCAGTACCTTAAACAGCGGCAAGTTTAATGCTACGGCTTTCTCAACCTCCTTAAAAAAAAAGAAAAAAAGAAAAATAGAAGTATAATTATCATCATGAGGGTGTGGCGCTCTAAATCCTGCCGGTTAAACGATTACGCGGCAATTATTATACAAAGTTGAAGCGCGTAATAAAGTTCTTTTTCTTCTTTTTCTCGATGTATAGAGAGTTACGATGTGCTGTGTGCATGCGAGACGGGAGGTCTGACGTCGTCGATACTCGCGCGAAGTGCGAGGAACAGAGCGAGAACAACACATATCGATCGATCGGCCGCGCATCCGTGATCTGCTTCAAGAATCAATTTGGTTTGCAAAGCAGCACGATATTTCCATAAATCCCGGTGAAATACCGTGTGTATATCGGGCGTATATACCGCGCGCGACGCGCGATCCTCTCGTCCCTTCCCCTTCTAGCCCCTCATCGTGGCTGGGATTCTTTCTTTCCGCCATCAATCTTTCGATTACGTTCATTCGGGCTTACTTCCGGCAATTAAGCGTCGCGCCGTGGTTGGCTTTCGTTCGGGAATGAGCGTCGGGGATCGGGAAATATTTTCCCAACGCGGGGATATCCCGCGGAAAATTTCGATCTGTCTCGCGGGAGCACCGGCGGATAAGCACCGCGCCCGGTAACGAGCCTGGAGACGCAGAAGGTAGCTAAAAAGGGGCAAAAAAAAAGGGGAAAAAAGGAAGAGACAGGAACGGAAGAACGGAAGAAAAAGGAGGAAGGCAACGATGGCGCACCGATGGCGGAAGGATGAAATAAAGGGAGGACGCTGGCGGCGACGGCGACAGGAGTGGAAGCGAAGTCAAGTGTATACTTACAAATTTAGCGGTCTGCGCCGACAGCATGTCCGCGTACTGTATTAGTGCCTGGAAGGAGCCTGAAACACAGAAGCGATAAAAACCGTGAGACCGCGTCGTCCGTTCGTGAATTTTACGAGTCTCGCCGCACAAAGTCGCGCTCGAGATCGCCGAAAGAACATGCGCCGCGCGCGCGCGCGGCTGAAATGAAATTTATTTCGCGAAATGGTAATGTCACGAGAGCGACATTGAGCGGCGAAACAGATCATAATTAATAAGTTTTATATAATAATGTAATTAATAATACATTTTAAGGAGCAGAGACGCAACGCGCTCGATTATATTCTCATTCCGCTTCCCTATATAAATGGCGTACGTACGCCGCGCGATTTTGCATGATTTCCGCTACGCGGAAAACAGCGACCCCGGCAAAAGTGGCCCCGGAGTCTTTTCCCCGTAATCGCGAGTCGCGAAGCTCCAAGGTATAAAATAAAAGGCGCAAAAACCGAAAAATATGAAAATTACGAGATATTCTGAAACGCGTCGGGAACGCAAGGCGCGCGGAACAAAACACCATCGAGAATGCGGCTCTAAATGCAAAATATGTAAACTCTTGAAAATTTGATTCGGGGGGCAGAGAACACGGGGTGTTGTGTGTTTTTTTTGCGTGTGTTATTTCGCGTTAAATGCGCGCGGTATTTGAGGTACCGACCGACCACGGGATACAAAAAGCGGTGATTTGTTAATTTAGTGCGCGCGCGAGCGCTGCGAGAAACTAACTCTGTCATGATAATACGTTTTTCCCGTGCGGCCGGAAAGCCGGAATTGTTTCGTTAGCAGCGTTGACCAAAGTTCCAGCCGGCGGCTACGCTATTTCATTTTCGAATTTGCTCCACCGTGATAATGGAACTCTTTACAATAATACGCTAAAGCCCGAACACGTTCACGCGCGCGCGCACACACACACACACACACACACGATGGCCGCAATTTCGCTGACAGGGAACCTTTTATTTCTCTGAATCCAGAACCATTCCGTACGTAGGATGATTTCATGCGAATTAAGAGAAATGTTTGATTAAATTTGCCGCAGCAAATATGGATATAATTACGTACGACGTTAAAGTGAAATATTAATAAAACGCTGGAAAATTAACGGGACTGCCGGACCCAGTCCCAGGTCAAAGGTTTTTTCCACCCCCGAAAATATACCAATTAATGTAGATTAAAAGCGTATAGCGAGACATCGATTGACATATCTGTATAGAAAAAAAAAATAACAATTCTTTTATTGATGTAATTACTTTTGGACGTTTAATTTACCGTGTTCATTCTGGTATTGAAGTGAACGATTGTGCGAATAAAATATGTCGCGAAAACGCGTCTACCCACACGCGCGAGAACTTCGTGCGCCACTACGCCCACCCACGGTCGTGATACGCGGCAAGGGTAAACAATTACAGAAGAAGGCAAACGTTAAAATCGCCACAGGCACGTGGACGTTTTACGAAGTTAATACTACCGGAGTGCCCGGACCGCCCGCGCCGCGTCGCTCGCTTTTCGCAAGTCTGGTCGTACGAAGGGTGTGCGGCGGTCGGGTTTATAATTGCCATTAAATCTCAATTAAACGAAACGTCGCAAGGCAGCCCCGGCAATTGCAATTTCGCGAGTTTTAATCTCGCATAACGTACGTCAAATTCGCGCAACTCCGACTGTGCCGCGCGAGCGCGAGCGCGCGCGCCCTGTGATATTTCATTACGCGGCGCGCGTATGATACGAAACAAAGGATCGGCCCGCGGCAATGTTATTTAATTTTCGAATCTGAATTGCGGAAGTGAAAAAGAGCTCTCACTCTCTCTCTCTCTCTTTCTCTCTCACCCCCGGCGGCAATGGAGAGCCCCGATGTTACGAGCGTCAGAAAAAGGAGCATGACGCGCGCGACCTGCTCGCGCTTTTTATTCTACGACAATCGCGATCCTGCCTCACCCCTGGATGGAATGGCCGTTGATAATCGCGATGATAACGTTTACTTTACTCGCAGACGCAACCTCGTGCCTCAGTAACCGAACGCAGAAATTTTCATTGAAAAGTTTTTTATTGCAATCCTTCGTTTGAAAATACCGAGGCTCGTCGCGAGCCGGAATAATATGGTAAAGCGGGATAATTTGCTTTTGTATCCCCGCCGACAATTTTGCTTTTGTGCTATTTACATCGTCGGAGTAATCCGTTTTGCGTTATTTAAAAGGTAATTGAAATATCGTCTGAAATTTCCTCCGCAACTCGCGGAGTGACGTTCCCGCGTAAGGGAAAACAGTTCGCACACAAAATTGGAAGGAGCATAAGGGCCGACCAACTCCGATTAACTTTTAATCGACGATTAACTCAATCG
Organism: Wasmannia auropunctata; assembly: GCF_000956235.1. Classification (NCBI taxonomy): domain Eukaryota; kingdom Metazoa; phylum Arthropoda; class Insecta; order Hymenoptera; family Formicidae; genus Wasmannia; species Wasmannia auropunctata. Next base: position 755,606 of record NW_012026826.1, on the reverse strand, counting down.
CCCATGTAACGAACTAAATTGTATTTGTTATCATTTTGATGTTAAAATGATGACATTTTTGCCGACATTTTGACGCAAAAATGATGATAAATAATGTTAGTTCGTTACTATCTGGATTAAGTAATTCGTCGATTAAAGTTAATCGCAGTTGAAATGATCCTAAAGGCCAAATCACACTAGCGATTGCCGATTGGATTGCGATTGTATTGGCGATTGGCGATTGAAATAGAGCACTGTCTAAACGGCAGTCGCTATAATCTCAATCGGTACTGCTTTATTTTGATTGGTTAAAAAGTAATCGCCAATCGCAATCGTAATCCAATCGGCAATCGCTAGTGTGATTTGGCGTTAAGGCGTTGTAAGGCATTTGCAAAAAATCCTCGCGCAATTAGCGAATTCCTCGTATAGCAAAGTACACTTGCAATATTTCTCGTCGACTACACATTCCGGTCCAGTTTAGATACTTTGAGAAAAATGTTTTTATTATATCCTTTGACTATAGAAATAGACTGCCAGTGGCTAACTTCAAACTTGTAGCCCAATGTGTTGTGACGCCATCGATCAAATGAGTAAATCAGGATGGATACTCAAATTTTGTAAAAGAATTTCCTAAAAATTCCCAGATTTTCCGGGAATTTTATTCAAAATTCCAGGTAAGATTAGAGAATTTCTTAATACAGCTTTAAAATAAATTAGGCACTAAAAGTTTCAATAACGTATATAGTACTTGATATGTGAATTTAATTTTCTCATATGTACAATAGTTACATCTCCATACAAAATTTTTCGAATGTAACGAAAGATTTTGTATGGAGATGTAACAACATATGTGAAGATTAAATTGTTTCACAATGTTCTGCATTATTAGACTCTTAATGCCTGATTTATTATTTCTGAATTATCGTTTCTTAGATTAAGAATCTTTATATAGTACATGTCAATTTTAAAATAAATTAACTTTCAATATCAGGGGTCTTTAATAAGAAGCCACGTTTACTTTCTAAAGGGATAAAATTAAAATTAAAAATAAAATTCAAAAAATTTCCCTGCGTATTAGTAAAATTCCATGAAAATCCATGATTTTTAAGGATAAAAATGAAATTCCCTGCACGGAAAGAACGATTTTGTTGAAAGATCTAAAAATTTTGCTAAAAACAGATCTGAAAATAATTTTTTGTTGAATTATCAAAATAATTTGTTGGAATGTTAAAACTGGTAAAGCATTGCTGATAAAGCATTGAATGATAAACTGATAAGCATTGCTATAAAATGTTTTGATATTCTAGCAATCACTTCGATTTTCGCACAAAATTATTTTGATTATTGAACAAAAATTATTTTCAGATGTGGATTCAGCAAAATTGTTCTTTCCGTGTGCGAATTCTAGGTTTTCCCGGTTTTTCCCCGTATTACCTACTCTGGTAAATACTAAATATACGTCAAATATGAAATTTATATAATTACATTTAACAGAATAAAACATTTATTGCTAGTGATTATTAGTAATTAGTGAGTAGTTGGATTAGCTTTAATATATGTATAATTTTATTTCTGATATTATCGAGAGTTAATTAAATTATTTAATATACATATATTTTCAATTTATATGTATAATTAGTTAAAAATATAATAAAAACCGATTTCCCGATATTTGATCAATGAGAACCTAAATCTTAGAGATGTTGAATTCGTGGGATTTATACCGAAATCTTATGAGAAAAGTAGAGAGGACCGGCAAGTCCATATTTTTATAGTCAAAGATTACATCAACAAAGATGAACCAACAAAAATAGCATTTTGGTGAGGCCAAACAGAATTTCTGGTTTATAAGAACATTTTTCTCAGTGAAACGCAAACTATAACAACGCAAACTTCGCGGCCTTTTGCAGCCAGGGGACCCCGCCGGCGATCCTCGTTGATGCTGCTTGAATTCAGGAAAGGACCCGGAGGCACGTGCGTGTACGCAGCCACGCGGAAGCTCGACATCACGACTCGCGCATCGCTTGTTACGAGAGACGCAGCAAACACCGACGGCATACAATCGCGCACCGACGCACGCGGAATATAATGATGCACCTCTCGCGCGCGCTCATCCCGCTGCAAACGTGAATTAGTAACACGCTCGCCGAGTACGTGCTGTGGGCTCTCCTCGTATCTTTTGTACAACAAGTGCACCGTAAAGAGATTAACGCGCGTTATCGCGGCTCCTCGCTAACGATTTCGATCGGGAGTGAAAATATTGAGACGTTGGAGTTCACCGACATTTCAAACGTATCTTCACTGAAAGAAAATTTTTGATATTAGTAACTACATATTTACAAAGTATAAATTTACGTATTAAGTATTAATTTAAGTTTAAATTTTTATAAAAAGTATATTTACAAACTATAATTATTACTACTATAATGTTAGTAATAATAATTATATGTATAGCTTTATCAACAAATATATATATAATTAACATCAACAAAATTTTGAAACTTATACATTATAGTTATTATTACCATAAAAATGATTGCAGTTATCATTGTTTAACTATAATTTGTAGTAATTTTTGGGACCAACTATATTATATGATTGGTTCCCGAAAATGACTGTAAATTATAATTAAATAATAATCGCAACAAATTTTATGGTAATAATAACTATAATGTATAGTAAGTTTTAAAATTTGTTGATATTAACCTAACCTATATATTTGTTGATAAAACTATACATATAATAATTATTACTAACATTATAGTAGTAATAATCATAATTATAGTACTTTGTAGATAGTTACAAATACCAATAATTTTTCTCTCATTGTCAGTGTTCCGGTATTTTGTATCCCTCGTTTTGTTACGCCGCGTTAGAAAAACTTATATTATTTGTAAATTATTGACAATTCTCGCGATTTAAATGATGAACGCTGCCGCCGTCGTATTTTCACGCGTCGTGCATTCGTCCCGATTTCGCTTTCGGGATGAATTTCAGAGAGAGACACTCTTTGGGGCACTCGGGCGCGATTGCGAATGTACTAACGGCGCCAAGTGCGCGCAACGACGACGGCCGGAACGCACTTGAAGCACGTTGAAGTACTAAAATGCCGTGTGTATGTGTGTGTGTGTGTGTGTGTGTGTGTGGGGCAGGGACAACCCGTCTACCAGCGAGAGCGGAATATGTACAGCTAGCGAGAGAATGCCGCGCGAACTCCGCTCTCTCCCGCTCTCGATTCTTGCCTTTGGCACGTCGATTCTAGGTTGTAACACAATGACAATACGCATATTTAACGCGGTACTTACTGTTCTTTGTGAAGGTGACGATCTTCAGGACCTTGCCGAAGCGCGTGAATATCTGCAACAGACAAAGCAGTTTCGTTTGTAAAAAAACAAATCGATAATAACTTATTGTAGTCCAGGGGGATCCCAGACCGGCACGTTAAAATATTGAAAATGTTTTTATAAAGACGTTTTACGATATGACGTGCAAAAGACATCTTGCGTCCCGATTTTGGACACGGTGCGCTGTCTGGGATCTCGTCTCTCGTGACTTTCATTTCTCAGATAATTTAATCGGCGTGGAAAATATACTTACAAAAGACGAATTCACCCCGATAATCGTAATTATGTTTCGTTTACAATTCGATAACGAAATTCAAGGCGACGAGTCCGCCAGGCGTTTTGCGAAAAACTACCTCTATTGAGCCGTGTAATTAACGTCCGAGAGTACAATTGCCATAATCGTATCGCCGCGCACATATATGTATGAGCATCGCACGGGCGCGGGACGGGACAACGTGACCGACGAGAATTACGGGTTCCGGGAAACCGGCGCGGCGCGGCGGTATTTTGCAGCGACAAAATTACAAAATAATTGATGTGGATATTACGACAAAGCGATTTATTTCGGGGCAACGGGCTGCAAAACGGGGCGCGGCATGGATTATCAGACTTATAACGCGGCAATTATCCTCGGGTAAAAGCAAGCTATTGGAATCTCCCCCCCCCCCTCCTCCTCCCTTCTCGGTAAAACAGCTCGTAATTACGATAACCGGACTGGCGGGCGCAGTTCTAAAAAATTGATTTGGTACACAACAACAACAGGCATGTGCAGGCGCGCGGCAGCCGCAGAATGGCATTCTGCATAAATACCGATGGCGATATACAAAGGTCCGGGGTGTACGCTCGCATGAATTTTCAAAAGCCTCTTTGCGCGCGAGCGGCGGTGGCGGCAGCCGGCGACGGGAGCCCAGGTATCACGCAATATTTACAGGCGCGTATACGGCGCGCGGTGTCGAGCCGCGGGCTAATAATCGCGCACACGGCTCACGTCAAACCGCCCCGGCCGTCATTGTCATATATTTGGCCGACAATGCCCGATGATCACATTAATGCCCGCCGAATGCAAATATTTGGCCCCGCGGTATAACCGTCGCGCGCGCACGCAACGGTCAAACAACTGTGTACCGCGCCTGGTTTCTCCTGCGGCCGCCGCCCGCTCGCTCCGTGCGCGACGTAAACGCGCGCGCTTGCGGCAGCGCGTACCGGGGATTAATGATTTTTTAATCCGTCTCGGGCTTTTCAGCCCCATTCGATTGCGAATCCATGCTTTCCTTGTTAAACGTCAATATGGGTTTCATCATTGTCTCGGTCTCGCGTCAATTGGCGGCTCATTCGGCTGCATCAGGCGGTGGCTCGACAATGGCGTTGAATTTAAACGTTTCCGCGCGCGGGGCTATTTTCCCCGACCGCGACACGACCGCCGAGATCGTCGAAAGGCCACCCGAGTCCGCCGAGTAAATACGTAAAAAGCACGTAAAAGCAGCGTGACCGCGAGGAGAAATGAAAAATTTCGCGACGCGGAGGGGGTGGAAAACGCGCTAATGCGAGCTGCGTTTTAGCTACCGAATATTCAATATTGCACGCGCGGACGAAGGCGCGTATCGAATGAGAAGTTTATATTTCGCCCGCTAACGCGCGACGATAAATCCGCGAAATTGAAAATATAGAGAAACGCGCGGCGGGCATCGCCACGCCGCGCCGGAAGAAGAGAGACGAAGAGGGGGGAGAAAAAAAAACGAGAAACGATCGCGCAATATCGCGGAACGTCGCGCCGCGGAATATAAAACCGCGTACGAGGATGCATTTCTCGCAGGCCCCGCGCGCGGCTCATACGCTCCGTGCGCGCGCGCGCGCGCTCTTTGAGATCGCGCTTCCCTTTGACCTCGCGTGTGGCACGCGTGGTATAACGCGTAAAATAAATTTGCGAGCTTCACAATCTTCGCAAAGCTCTCTCGCATTCGAAATTGCCCTGTTGCGGAAACTCGCGAAGGCGTTTGTTCACGTGAACAACGTGACGATACTTTCTTCGACTCCCGCGCGTCACAAGCTCCCATCTTTGCTTCCTTTCTCTCTTTTGTATTTGAAAAAATTGCACATTTCAACAATTCGTTCGGAGCAAGAAAGAATCGCGTAAGAGACGTAATTTGCGGGAACGCAAACTGATTTTTAAAACTCGCTAATGAGTGCGGTACTTAAATGTCCGAGGTAAAGAGGACGCAAAAGCGCGCGGCAAATGCAGTGCATTCTCTTTGATAAATTAATTCTCAATTTTTGTGTTATCGCACGCAAGCGCATGTATACGCATCTTTCAGCGAAACGCAGGAAATGAAAAAAATAATGTAATAATGAATGGAATTCTAATGCTAAAAAAGAGGGACGGGGAGGGGAAGGAGAGGGGTACACACAACGTGAAAGCGGCACGGAAGTATGTGAAACACGCGCCGCGGGTTTTACACAACGCTTCCGTAATTATAGTGAGCTCCGGGAGAGAAAAGACGTATGCAACCGTGCTGCATCTCTGATGCGCACGCGTACACCAATTGGGACAAAGACTTTTCGCGTGCCAACGGGCGCAGCGGGACTCGAATTAGAACGAGGCTTTTTTCCCCTTCTCTTTTGTTAAAGCAAGTCGACAAAGCGGCGTTCTCCGCGGTGCGCAGTACCCACGCGTATTGCGAATCATCGGGAGAATAAAAATTTCGAAAAAAAAAATGGAATTCTTTAATCAAATCCGACACTGCGAATATATTTTCATATAGAGTGTACAAGGAAAATTCAATGCGGTCGCATTGCGTTTCAACACATTCTTGAATAAATTGTGTAAGATATATTATAAAAAAAAAATGGTCTTGCAAATAGAGAAAATTTTTTGGTTGTGAAAAATTAACTAAAGTAGATAAATGTTCGTAAAAATACAGTGATGCCGCATATGTATGGTACATAACCAATCTAAAATGATAGAGATACAGAATTTATATCTGAACTGTTCGAAATTTAGAAAGAAAATTTTTCTATGGTGCCTATTCATATTTTTTATTTATATTGTTAAAGCCAATCATACTTGTTTGTAAAGTTTGACTACAGTCCGATTTTTCATTTTCTGGTTAACTTGTGGTTTAAGTTTAACCAGATGTTGTGATGTAAAATTATTTTACTATCAATGATTAATCATTGGACTAATGGTTTTGTAGTGAATTTTAAAATTACAACTACAAAACTATCAGTTTAATGAATAACCATAAATAACAAAATACAATTTTTACATCACAATCAGATAAAATTTAAGTTAAGTATGTAAACCATAAGTTAACCAGAAAATGAAAAATCGGGCCTATAGTACACAGAAAAGCTATAGCGGCAAGAGACAAATGAATACATTTTCTAGAAGGTATCGCTAGAATATTGCTGCTATAAATTCTATACATGACAAACAATATTTTAGCAGATACAAAAAATAGCTATACATTTTTGTTGTGACATTTAGAAATCTACCTACATCAGCAAAACATTTTTTGGGTGTATATTTTCTTCGGGAGACTTCATGAGAGAGTATTATTGTCATTAACTGAATTTTAATTCTAGAGATCAAGTAATTAATAATAGAACTGTAGATATTAAAAGAAATAAAATTCTGCGATGTCTTGGTAATTTCCCGTTCTTTCATCTGAAGAATTTTTCTCACCAGACCGAAGCTTTGCAGGTAGATGCTTGTTTTCGGATGTTGCGCAATTGGTGCGCCTCTTAAAATATTTTCTTTCGCCTGTTTGTACGTTGTAACAATTAACTTTTTCCGATAAAGAGCGAGCAAATTTTCCAAAGAGATCTTTAAAAATCGCTTGAAACGTACGAGACTGCCGCGTTCACGGGGGAGTAGCGAAATTTTCCCGAAAATAAAGGCCGAGTATAATCATTACGGCCTGCCCATTAAAAAGAGGTATCGATAACGATAAAAAATCGACGCATTTCCGCCGAGTAGATCCTCCTCATTATCGTTACGTTTACGTTCCGCTGCGAGCAATGAGAATCATTTTGTATACGGTAATTGTGCGCGGAATTTTCGGTGCAGCAATTACATGTGCGCGCGCGCACGTGTGTGTGTGTGTGTGTGTGTATGTGTGTGTGTGTCAGCTTGTATATATGTTACACTTTTGTACAACAAGAGAGTTCTCCCTTTCTTTTTAAACGCGCGAGAAAAAAGCACCGACGATAATGCAGCGCGTAATGTAACAGACACACCTTTGACTGAAGCCGCGCGCAGGGAAATATTATATTTCTATACGGAACTCTGATGACGCACTGAGATACGCGCGTCAGCGGATGCTGCGCGCGGAGTCGAGTACCTCGCAACGCCGCGGCTCGCATTACATATCAAATAGAGAATTCGATTATCACGAAGTCCATTATCGCGCGGATGTTAAGCTCGGAGATTGTAAGCTGAGTAAATTAAAAGTAGATGGATCGTACGCGCTTGCGCGCGCGCGCGCGGACGGATTCAGTTGGGCCGGCGGTGGCCGAGGCTTGCGAAGGCGGAAAAGGTGATAACGACGATAATGTTTAGAATATATGGATTCCGGTTCCATCCATTACGTTCGTACATCCCCACAGCGTCCATTACAAGGCCGCAAGGCGCGCCCGCCGTAATAATAGCTCGGCACGGTGCGCTATACGCGCGCATTTCTCCCTCTTCTCTCCTCCGCTCGCAATCGCGCGCGCGGCTGCAGCTGCAGCCGCGGTCGGCAACTGCAACTGCAACTGCATCCCGCGCGCGCGTTTTCCCCGAGAGCGGTAAACGGCGCGCGCTATTTACAACGCGTAATACGAAAAGCAGTGCAGCGGCGGCGGCGGCGGCGGCAGGCGGCAGCGGCGTCGTCGGGCCGTACATGTTTTTATCCGTTTTCCGATAAAACGGAAAATATTTCAATTTTGATGTTCGAATTTTTGCCGGTCGTGTTTCCGGCTCGGGGGGTGCATGCGTCCGACCGAAAACAGTTCGATCACGAGCGGATATGAAGTCGCGATGCGCGTCCCGTCAGTATTTACCCCCGAGATTGCCGCCAATAAACGAACGGATCGATGATAATCGCGAGAAATTGCGAAGCGGTCAGGGGAGAGATAATCGCGGAATAATCGACGGACGGCTCTATAACTTTTTTTTCCTTCTTCTTTCTCCGAGAGACAGCCCCGAATTTGTGGAAAGTTTGTCGCAATCGAGTGGAATGGCGACAACGGCTTACCAACGCGCGCCAGTTCACGTCATCAGAGGGAGAGAATTCCGGGGATTCTCATAAATTCATAATTAATTCCGCTATAATTTCAAATTGTTATTTAGGTAAATCCTTCTTTCGTAATTTGTTTTTACATGATGAAAACGGTAACTCCGATGGCAGATCAATGTCGTATAAACGTTGGTAGGCGCGCGAACGGTGAAAGGAGGGGGGAGGGAAAGCGCCGCCTTCCCTTGGCATTTACGCGCGTCCATTACAAACAGACTGTACAATAAAATTAATTAAACCGGTATTTAATTAATTACTCGAAATCTGACAAATTTTCCGCTTCCTGCACACCGGCGCAAATTGTCCCTGTGAATTTCGGAGAAATTCGAGAGCCCCGTAACCCCCGCAGGCGGTAACGTTTATTATCGGTGCAGTTGATGCATTCCGCGATTGCCTCCGAATACACACAAACTTCTGTTCGTTATCGCGCCATTATTCCCCTTATTCCTAGCTATTAGCGCTCACCTCCTATCGTTGTTACGAGATTAGGGAAGTAGCACGCTTGGTCGCCCCCGTCAATTACTTCACGATATTATATTGTACATCGTGCGGCACGTGCGACTGAAATTACGTCATCTGTTAAGTATATCAACAGCTATCATCAAACAGTGTAATAGTCCATATTGCACCCTTAGGTCAACAAATACGACTTGTGCGACTGGAGTCTGCAAAATATATTAGAGACACGACGATGGAAACCGTTGTTTTCAATCACTGCCGACCAAACGTTTGAAATCACGTAACAAATTCAAAAATATTAAAAGTAAAACGCACCATTTGAAGTCCGATTTATGCCTTATTCAATATTTCTTCCTAATTTAAAAGTAAAGTAGGATTTATATTGTATTTAACGCAGTTGTGATAGCAGTATTTAGTTTAAAAAATGGCCTACAGTCATAAAACTTCTCCAAAGTTGAACTGTGAACTATTTTATTGAAGATAAGTGTAAAGTCAGAAAAAAATAAACTTATAGATAGATTAGTAAAAAAAAGTGATGAAATAAGAGTACTTTAATGAAAAAATTGTACTAATATTCTTTAATATTTTTCTTGGAAAAAAATACTTTTGTATAGAACTTCCAAACATTTAATATAATTTTTTATTCATTAAAACAATAAGTAAAACAATAAGAATAA
>NW_012026826.1:714530-744032 GCF_000956235.1 Wasmannia auropunctata | reverse complement strand
GTATCTGACGTGCAATTAATGCTTATCTGACACCACCACTGAAAGTTTAATTCGCGGAATCAACGGTATTGTTAGCCACTCTTTGATAACTGGCCTTGTAATCTGTAAAGCAAGGCGCGTTTCGTACACTTATTATTACAATCAATTTTCAACAAACTTCTCTCTCTCTCTCTCTCTCTCTCTCTCTCTCTCTCTCTCTCTCTCTCTCTCCTCTAATGACGTAAGATATGCGTCCGATTAAGCGATTATCTGTTCACTCTGTGCCTGATACCTAACGCGCGTTATTTCGAGGGTGCTCACGTTAATTCACCTACGCGACCCCTTCTCCCTTAACCCCGTTCCGCTGTGGCACGCCGACTATGCGAATCAATTCGCGCCACTATTTGACAGAGACGCGCGCAGCGTTGCGTCTTTGACATTCCGGTTTAGTAATCATCCAGTAGGAAAACTCGTGCTTGGCACATATGATATACTAAACGCACTTCTTTGGACAAGTGAACGGCTGCATACTTTTCGTTTCTTTAATTTTCGCCACAAAAAACGCCTTATAGAAAATTCACGATTTCCTCCTAGCAACAACTTTCAATACTCAGCATAATTAATCATTAACCAATTTAATACTTACAGTATTAAACACATCTAAGGGTCTTACAAACAGCCAAAAGAAATTCGATTCAATATTAACGTCTCAGTTGCAGAACAGTGAAATAAAAATGGCGACGATACAATTAAACTTAAATTGAATACAATATATATGATTAATCCTTGAAAACATAAATCACAAAAAAAAAACATAAAAGGAACGTGTAATTTAAATTTAAAAAATGCAGGTGTAAAACAGGAATGAAAATCGGAATATCTCTTCATTATTAAATGTTGCATCGTCAATCGTAATTCTGATTCGAAATATTGCCGATTTACGTAGATACCACGTTTCGCTCAACAATTATTTTACAAGAGTCCACGCGAGTCTGGAGTCTGCAGGTGATATTAAGAAGCGCGGAGAGTTGATATTTGCGTTTGTAATATTACGGGGATTAATATCGATGAAGAGAGACTGACCTGGAATCCGTCAAGGATGCTACCGTTGAGAAATGACTGGAACGCACGGAAATGCATCGCCCGCGCAATTTCATTTGATATTTCAGTAAGAGAATCATTCCTTTCTTCGGCAAACACATTCCTCCACATATTTCGAGCGTGGCCCCCACGATCCGACTCGGGTCCGCGCAAATTTACCCCCGTAACCCAGAATGAATATTATACGGGATGTGTTTACATTATATATTCCACTCGCGAAATCGGCTTTTCTCAGTCAATATTTTCACAGAGATTTAATCGTATAGAACGTTAACTACGGAATTAAACCCTCCAATGTTACGTATGTACAGATACATAACACGTAATATTATCTAGCTATATATAAGCCCAAACACAGAAAGATTTGTCAAAAATTATCCTAGTCAAAAAGATTGTTCGTAGAAATTGCTTCGCCAGGAAATAATTTCCACTATTTACGCGGCGTGTCACAGAATCGGCCATTGTAATATTTTCCTTAATCTCCCCCCTCGCAAATATAGAGGGAACGGGGAAGGGGGATCGCGAGGGAGGGAAGGAAGATGTCGGGGACGGCTCGTTATTAAATCGAACGCGACCCTTTGGCCGATGGCCATCGCTCACGGATCCCGCGGGGAATTCCCTCCGTGCCGAGGGATTACAGGTGACCAAACTCCCCACCGTTCCGTCGCATTCATTCCGTCCCGTTCCCGCGATAGCTGCCCATTACCGCCGGGCGTATTGATTGATGTAACAGTTATTAATTCGCGTGCTCGATTATCGGCCGGCCGCGCCGCCCAGCCCGGTGTGTCCTCCGCGGTTTCCGTAATGCAATAACGGCGCGATAGCGGCAACGCAATTCCCACATCGCGGCGATCCCGTCGTTATTCATTTAGACACGACGACTCGTGGGGAGGGGGGAGGGATGTGCCCCACAAACGCGGAAGGGCGGAGAAGGGTGTCCCGATGTCTGACGGCAGGTCGAAGTTTACGGAGGGAGGAGGGGGGAGGGAAAGTGCAAAGGTGTTCGAACTCTTATTCCCTCCCCTCGCCCAGCCTACCCGGCGAGGTGGACTTCCGCGAGAAATGGATACGGATTTCCGCGAAAGTTTCCCTGGAAGTTGTGCGGATTTTTCCTCCCTTTCGGGAAAAATATGTTTCGTATCGCGGCCGCGCAACGATCGTAGTTCGGGAGTCGTGCAATTATAGTTACGCGCGGGATCAATTTTTCTCGACCCTACGGAGGAGTCCGCGCTACTCACGGTCGAGGGTATTTGTCGGCGGGTGGAAATGGATTTTCTTCTCCCCATTGTGAGACCTACGTACGAAAAATCGAGTCCTCTTACGAGACCCAGCGCTACAAGAATTAATAACATATATCCCTAAAAAAAAAAAAGAAAAAAGGAAAAAGGAGGTCCTGCAATTTTCGAAATCGGTTTAAGCGACTTTTCGAAGAATTTTCGAAACAACAGCCTCATATGGAGCTAACGAAGAAGCTTTTCGAAGAAGCTATATCTTTTTAAAAGTTTTCCGATTATAATTAATGGAAATAACAATTACATTTATATTAATTTATTTGCAATCTGCGTGCGAGAGAATTTCACAAATCCCATAAAAAGGTTTTAGAGTGCATATTGCGCAGTTGCGCGTGGGCTGGCGCGATACATAAGCTGGGACTGTTAATGCCGGCTGCATTATTAATCGCTACAAATGCATCCTGATGTGACTATAGGGGCCGTACAGGCCACGGGCAGGCTTTCAAAAGCTGTGTCATAAGCGTCGCCCATTAGTGAGATAACTTTTAATATCTTTGTGCCGGGGCGCAAGAACGCAGCGACACACACGCGTCGCCATCGAAGATACCGTCGCGACAAAAAAAATCCCTTTCTTCTTTCTTTTTCTCGCCCACTCTGTTCTCCGCAAGTCCGCGCTTCCAATGACGCAATCTCACCACCCGCCATTAACATGAACAAACGACGGGGGGAGGGGGAACGGGAATTCAGAGCGAACCCGAGATAAATATCGCACGAAACTTCGTCGATTACTGGCGAAACACCCTTATCATCCTCCACACAACGAGGCAATATTTTTTTTTTGCGACGATTCTCGATCTCTAGTACGAATCTCATCTCGTTGTTTATCTATCACGAGCCTCGAATGTTTATGCAGGTACTTTATAATTTATATAGGCACGAATGTATTGACACTTACGATATATCGCATATTTGCTATTTTTTATTTGCTTGCAACTCAAAGAATGGAAATATAAAAGAAAAAAAAATAACATACTTTTAAAAAACAACACTCCTCAGTATTGTTACATCTAAAATTGCATTTTAAATTTAAAATATTACAAAATTTTAATGATTCAACACATTTAAACTCATTTTCCAGAAAACTTTGTTTCTTGAGCTGTGTGTCATTGTTGCAACAAATAAACAATCAGAGTTTAAGATCGACGAGGCTTGAATTTTCTTCGCCTTTCGACACTTATCATGAAAAAATCAAGAATGCGAACGCTTCTTACGAGCCCTTCTCTCGCAGGCCGCATCGCTCAAATGTCAGATTGGAATACGAAAAAACAAATCGCGGACAAGTTTTCACATTTAATTGAGAGGTAACACTCGAAACAACCGAAATGTCCTCGCTCTGCACAACGCTAATCGCACGTTTCGATAGAGTTGAAGCTACCGGCGGATTCAAGGCGTAAAACACTTCGCGCGCAAGGGGCGCGCTTGTTTGTACACGAACGAACAACTGGAACGATCGAACCGAGACATTAGACGGTTGCCAGCGGCCATTAATCATACAGGACGAGGAGGCAGGTGATTAATGTTTCCCTCTGTGCGCGCTAACTTCGGCCCCTCTCCTTTCATCGTCCATTTTCACACTCTCTCACCCCGGTTTTCTTCGAGTCACCCCCGTTTCTTCGTGTTCCGTCGCCGTTCGTCCCTCCCGCCTCCCTCTCGGTTGGGAAACGCACCGCGAAAACTGCCGGCTACTATCGCCGAGCGATTAATTTACTACATCCGTCGTTTCGCTCGTTGCGCTCGCCATCTCGATTTCCGCGACTCACGCGAAACACCCCGTATATATATATTCGGATATAATTCCACCGACGGTGTTCATTTAAAAAATATTACGCGGGACGCGCGCGCTGCGCGTTGTATATAGAAAACATTTTACGGAATATAAAATTTATATGACGGTCCATTTGTAAAATCCATCATCTCGCATTTATAATTCACGCGATTCAAAATAATTTTCATTATGTAAACCGCAATATCAATTTAAATGAAGCTCCAACCGATTTTGCATTGTTAGAACAAAGCGGAAAATATCGAATATATTTAGAATATGTCGAATTTATCATTTTTAATAATATATATACATATATGTAATTTCGTTGAATTCTGATTTTGTGCACGCATTTCTTTTGCATCTTTAAATACCTCTGTGTCTTTTGTATCTTTAAATCTTCTATATCCAAATGCTTTATTCATGCATCAATTGTAACTTCTACAGAAAAAAGTCTGCCAGTGAAAAAAATAAAACCAGAGTAAATAAAAAAATAAAATCTTTCGTCGCACAATGTCATTTCTAGGATAACTTAATCTAGAGCAATTTCATCAGCTGTAATTTCTAAGGTAACTTTTTAAAGACGCCTGGTTTGATCGGTAGCTCTAAAAAAAAAAGAAAGAAAGAACGAAAGGAGGATAATTAAATTTGCCGGATTTTGCGAAATCACCCTTCGGTCGTCGCGCCGATGATGCTGCGGTCGCTCGTTTCAAACCGGCGCGGGCCTTAATAAGACGAGATTTAGAGCGTCCCCAGGTGGCAGACTGGGCCCCAGTGGTGGCAGTTTATGTCGCGTCGTGCACCCCGGACGAAGTTCCCGGAGACCATTTAACCGGGACGTAAATGTTAAAAGCCCGCCCGCCCCGCGCGCCTCTCCCCTCGCGCTCCGCCGCGCGTATCCGCGAGGACGTTACGACCGGTTTTACATTTCGAGCCTCGAAGGCGCGCCCTCAGATCCGCGGGGTTTCGCGGACGGTATAGCCGTAAGGGAGAAAGGGATGCGCGATGCATCCTCCCGGTGTATTTTCCCGGTGGAGAAAAGACGCGGAGCAGAAATTACCGTGACGAAACGGCGCGACGGCTCGCCGAGTTTCACGGGTTTCCCCATCCCGCCGATCGTGTAATCGGATTTAGGGAAGAATTCTTAGAGTCACCTGTCGTGCAACTCTTTATTTTATATATATATTAGGACAAAACATGAAATTAATATAGAACGAATTCTGCAAATGACTAATTTGATATCGGAGAAAAAGCATGCAATTACACAGCTCGCGAATTATATTAGTATTATTCGCTAAGTAATATATCAATATAATATATTAATATAAAGTATTAATTTTAAATACGAAAGGTCGCGAAATATGTAATTACGTTGTTTAATTAAACCGCTCAGACCTATACAGAACTCTCGTCCTGTGCGATTTGTTCAAACATTATTGTGTAACTCGAAATCCCCTAAGTTAGGGAAAACTCTACAAAGGAAACTCGCACAAGTCAAATCCTTTTTTTCTATGTGCGCGGCACATTTCTGCTCACGGGTCATTAAGAATTTTCGCAAGGACGCCGGACTAATGGCATCGGCCGGATTACAAAGTTTTTAGAGCGCCGCCGGTTCCCGCACCGGGAGTACGCGCGCCTAAACACCTGCACCCCTTTCTCACGACCCTCCGGGACGCGGCCTTTCCAACCCCTTCCCGCGGGGGGTCGCGCGCGCGAGAGAGAAGTTTCCGCTCCGCGCGAGGGCGGACTTTTCGCGGCATTTAGCCGCCTCGGCTCGGGAGACCGTAAAGTTAATATCGGAGGAGGATTTCTAAGGCGGAGAGAAAGAGAGAGAGAGAGAGACGCGAGGAGGGGGGGAGAGGGGGTGGAAGAAACACCACCGCGCCGCCACGTAAATTGGCTTCGCTGCCGGAGGCGGTCGGTTAATCGCGCGAGGAGGTCGCGGCGACCGAGCAACAAAACCGGGAAACAAATAAAGAACGAAGTTGAAATTCAATTCGGCCGGAAGAAACAATCGAAGTCCTGGACGCGAGAACTGGGGAAACCGCATTTGCGACTAGCTTCAGCAGTCAGGAGTAATCCAGGGAGACACATGGAAATTTCATTAAGCTTTCTTTATCTTGAAAGGTAAGCGAATAATGAAATTAACAGTAAAGTGCCGCTGTGTGTTCCTTTTTTTACATATTAGATGCAAATACACTCTCGAAAATGTACACAATTTGTAGCATTCTTAATCTTCATTACTCTGTCGTTTAATTTAATATCGTAACTCCAATCGTCGTATTTTGAACACCGTAATAATGAAATAAATAATTTAAATGATAAAACAATAAATATAAAATATAGATATAAATATAAATATATAGA
The DNA here is from genome assembly GCF_000956235.1 of Wasmannia auropunctata. Taxonomy (NCBI): domain Eukaryota; kingdom Metazoa; phylum Arthropoda; class Insecta; order Hymenoptera; family Formicidae; genus Wasmannia; species Wasmannia auropunctata. The sequence goes on along the minus strand of NW_012026826.1, from coordinate 737,531 downwards.
GGCAAGAGGCAAATTCGAGATTTCGAGGCAATGTTTAATTCCTTTTGAAAGAAAGAAAAACATGCGCTTTTCTCGAGAATGCCATATCGGATTACGCGCAGTAGAACAAGTCAAGCTTTCATCAGACTTCCGCAAAGCGCGCGCGCGCAGAGTATACAGAATGTATCCAATAAACTCACTCGCGTCGTTAAAATCTCAAAGGATACCGTAACGTTAAATAGTTAAGATTTCATGGCTTAGGATAGCTTATATAAACGATTACAAGGCTTTGATTTGCAATTCTCTCGAACTAGATCGTACAGTGGAGAAACGAGTGTTTATTTCCCTGGCTCGTACTTTCCATCAAGTCGAATTGATCATCTTACGGATTTCACCGGGACTCCTCGAGATAAGTGTCAGCCCGGACGACGGGATTTTGCTTCTTCAGCACAAATCATACGATACCCCGAGCTGCAGAGACCGGAGGATCCGTCCAGGAGCAATAAGTAAAGCTCCAGGTGGCTGGCTTTGACGCGGGTTAATCTTTCGAGCTGATTACAAGTCGCGAGCAGCCGGACACAAATCCAATTCCCCGCTCCCTGCGCCCAAAACCCGGGTGGGTGTGTAAGCCTACTTACACACGGCCGTACGTGTAGCCGGCCAATCGTCGATTCGGTAATCCGGGAATGTTTTCTGCCCGGTCCATTATCGGCTTAGTGCACGGCGGCGGCGCCCGCGCCGCCATACTCTCTCCGTTCCGCAACGACCTGATTCCACGCGAGAGAGAGGAAAAAAAAAGAAAATGCCACCCTATATATTCCAGACGTGCTCGCTGAGCTAAATCGATACAGTGTTAAAGATACGTTTCTTTATACACGCCACTTTTCGCATTGGCAACAATTTCTCGAGGAGAATTCGTGGGAAACAAATCCCCCGTCTGTCGCGATCGGGTAACTCGATAGCACATAACGCGCGAATCCCGCGACCGCTCCGGCAATAATAGTGTAATTTGCGAACTGTATTTTTCGAAAATTTTTATAACGAGGCATTGCCAAATGAGAGACAAATTGCGCCGCGTTGCCATCCATTTTTCGAAATGATTGTTCATATTTCCCGGCGATTTCAATTTGCCCGTTGCGCTCATTCGATGAGACAACAAGAATTTGTCACGAGCGCAAATAAAAATTTTTATTATTTTTTTTGGGGGGAAAATAAAATGTACCTACGTTCGACGCTCGAATTCGTTCCACGGGCCGCATAGGCTGTCGTTTTATCGGCGCGAGAAAAAACGATATCGCCGGCTAAGGACAAGGCAAGCATAAACATCCTGTTTTTCGCAAACTCGCGTAAGAAAGAACGGGCCTTCGTGTATGCACACCATCAGCGGGGATATTATTCGCGGCGCTATTGAGCACGCTCAAAAATGCATGGGCCACTCAACCCGGACCGGAAGCACTCCGGTTATACTGTTATCCGGTATCCTCAGGGATAAGGCTCGCCCTCTCCCTTTAATGATGACCGGCAATATTCGCTCCTTTGTTTTTCCACCGAGAGAGAGAAAATGTAGTGCGCCATCTCGTGCATTAGCGCGCCCTTCCCAAGATTACGAGAAGGTGTTTTATTTTCATGATGGAAAAAATTTATACGTGAAACTGATAAAAAAAAAGTCATATATATACGATTTCTTATCGGCCTAGGATTGCTTTAATTTAAAAAACTCTACAAAAAATAAGAGACTATATTAATTGGATTATTCTATAAAATTCTATTATTTGATTATCTCTCGCCGCTTCTTCGTGATAAATTCACTTTCGCAACACGTATTTACATGAATCTGCATAGATAAACCTCGTTAAAACGTGGCGCGATGTTTAGAACCGTTTCCAACTTAATTTCGCTGTCTTCCAAGTATTTTCGAGATAACAAAGCGAAGTGTCGATTCCGCGACAGGTGCAATTAGCGTCTTGTCGAATATCGCGCGGCGAAGTCTATCGCGATGCGCCGGGCAACCCCCGACAATTCCGGCGGTGGCGCGCGCGCGGACGCGGCAAGAAGATTATTCTATAATTTTAACAATCAATTATTTAGAATTCAGTTATCTCGGCCGTGGCTGTGCCGGCGTTATATTCAATTTTAAAACTGCAAACAGTCGCCGGTGGTACCCACTCCGGGCTCGCGACGGAGGCACTCAATATGTAAAGCGCGATGTAACTTCGGCCGCGTCGCCGTAACTCCGCGGCGCCGCCGCCGCCGCCGCCATCGCGCGGATTAATCAAGCGGAATTCACCGCCCGACTTGTAAACGTTGATCAAATATCCGAAGCGAGCGAGTTAACGACCGCGGGATTGTCTCTACGAAATTCGACTAATTCAACTCTCGGTGTGTGTATGTGCGCGCGCGCGCGCGCGCGACATTTTTCGGCGACGACATCCGACGTCGAAGTTAAATTACGTTAGCCCTTTCGTTTCCCGGCGTTCCCCCAATTACGGGACACACTCCCCCCCCCCCTCTTCCTTCGTCGGCAACACGCAAACACACAGTTTGCGCGCGGAATTATTCTGCCCTTTTTTTTGTTTCCATAATTTTTACGACGGAGTCCCACCGAGAGGGGAGTTCTCTCTCGAATCTGAACCGATAAAAAATTCTCCAAAAAATTCCCGCAACACGCGGAACACGTAGGAGCTCTCGTGAAAAATTTCCGTCCCGTGTACACCTTAGCCATACATCCGCGTACGTATACACTTGAATATGTATATAATTCATCGTCGCATTACACGCGATACTGCATTCAGCGTACCGACTGCGCGACCGCTTTCAATATAAAACGTAGAAATAATAAATGAGGCGCCCGGGCCCGCCACGTACCGGGTGGCCCCGTGTCGGCTCGTCGCACTCACCTGATAGAGGATGTCGAGAGTGATCGGGTAGAGCAGGTGCTCGACGATGACTCGGAGCACGGTGTTGGGTCCGCCCTGAGTCTCGCTGGCACCGGACACCTGATTCTGCCCGGCGATCGCGACCTGGCTGTTCGAATTCTGTAACAGAGAAGGGAAACGAATTAAGCAAACTTCGTGGGGAGCGCGAACTGATTGCGATCGACTTTTACGCGCGTTGCTCGAAGTTATACTGAAGATACGAGTTACCGCGAAGTTCCGAATGAATATAAGTCTCGTTTCACGGACGGACTGATTTTCATCAAACTTGGCCTTTTTGTATTTTTAGAACTTCGCATATAGGCGAATAATATTAAACTTACATTAATTGTTTTATTGTTAGCACAATGTAATAATAATAATAATAATAACGCAACATTAATATCTAATAATAAAAAGCTATGTGAAACAGCTTTCAATTATACATTGGATAATAATATAATAGGAATAATATAATCGAATCGCAGTTATTTTTATCCAACACAGAGATCAAGGTCTCTCTAAAAATATCGATATAAAAATGTTCTGTTCTGATGGCGTTCTTTCTGGCACGCAAAGTAATGTCGTTAATGTCAAACAAAATTTAAATCATACAATGAATTGTTAATGAAATAAATATTACAAGTTTTTTGCCTTTTTGATATGGAGCGGGAAATTATTTGCAGCGTTTGAAATTGGAACGCTTGTATTGCGGAGGAAGTAAAAAAAAGTACGTCTGAAAAGAATAAAAACCGTGATTTTACTCACACATTATGACACACAAATGAAGGTTTTTTTATACGTATTTTAAAATTATATTATTAAAAACAGCTATTGTGTATCGGGAAAGTGAAATAAATGGAAACTTCCTTTTAAAGAATACATTCGTGGATGACCTTACTGACTTCGATGCGATGCATGATCCTTCCTCGCACGATATACAGATCGCGGAAATTCTTTCTCTTTCTCTCTCTCTCTCTCTCTTGGCGTGTCTCTGCTGAGCGTGATGAGGCGGAATAGAAAATGATTTCTTTGAAGCGAGAAGCGAGAAGCGAGAAGCGAGAAGGAGAGCGTCACAGAAGAAGAAAAAACGGAGAGAAATGCGGGAGAGAGAGCTAGCGCAAACGAAAATAGATGCAAGAGTATTAAAATTGGACGCATACTGAGTGTAAAAACGAGGGGACATTATACTTTGTAAGTGAGAGTCCGTATAATGGACGATGGCGCTGCTGGGTTATTAAAAGGAGCCGTGTCTTTCCGAGTCTCGCCGAGTGAAACACCCGGTAAGTTTCCCCTAATATTAGATTGGAAGAAAAGTGGATTGGAAAAGAAATCGTAGCAATCGTATATAATAGGCCACGAGTTCTTACAACAATCAGCTTCGCAAAATCTTGCCCCGCCGAGTTACGGGCTAATTTATTGCAAGATAATATTATCTGCTGCGTTACATTCTAATTAAATAAGCAAATGAATATTAAACATTAATATAGAATATATAAATGCATCTCTAATTCCCTTTGACAAAGTTTAAACCAATATTTCTTCGCTGCGAAAAATTTACTTATCAAAAAATTATCTAAGGAATATTATTTTTTTAAAAACTTAAAATGTATGACTTTCCACAGATAAGTTCGTCAATTAATTTAAGGACGAAATCACGCTAGAAATTTGACGGAGGATTTCACTCTTCCTATCTTTCGCACGTGCGAAATGCATCTCGCGGACCGCGTCGCCGTTTTCATCAGCTGCCGCTGCCGGTAAAGCTGTCAAAGTGAACTTTAAGGGGGTACGACGCGGCGGGCATTAGCATAAAATGCTAAAGAAACGCGCCACATTAGAATTTCGATGTAGATTAAAGCGCGACGCTCGCCCGAGCGCGCGCAGCTCCTAAATCTGACTTCGTAAAAATAACTTCTCTCGAGCTCGAGGTATCCTAACGAAATTTCCACGGGCGACGACGACGACGGAGGAGGAGGAGGAAATCGCCTCCGCTTCCTATAGTTCCAGCGCGGAGATATAACTATAAATTCTTCGGTGTAAGTATAAGGCTAATTCTTTGAGTGTCGCTAAAAATTTCCCTGTAGACACGTGTACAGAGTGAAAATTTTAAGTCGCTTTAAGAACAACAAACTATTAAATTTTTATAGGTGTCTAACGGATTTTTTTTTATTGTGAATACAAGAGCAGCTTTAACCGGCGAATAAAACGAGAACGGGGCCGTGAGGGAAAATTGATTATTGTTATAGCGCGTGTAAACGACTGTTATACTATCTCCTATCGGAAGCCATTCCAGAGACGAGATTGTAGAAGGGAATGCACACGGCTTCGCGCGCGCGTATAGCACTTTCCGCGAAGCGAATAATATACACCTCTCGGAGATGCTCCACGGAAGCAATTTGAAATAACCGATAAACTAAGTGGGCAGAACACACGCGGCGCTGCGCGACGCATCGTCTTCGAGGAGGAAGAAAACGCAATCGCGGATACGCTATGACGCTCCAGGAAAGTACGGCGTTCAACCGCAATGTCTTGACCTCAAAAAATACGAGACGCGTCGAGAAAGGGTATAAAAGCAAGAAGTAAAACCGAGGAGATGTACGAGATATAGTATAGTTCTTCAGCGGCGAGCGATGATCGCAACAATTCAGAAGAGGTAATCCGAGTGCATGGCGCGCGGGAGTAAAGTTCTATTTTAAGAAGACGCTCTCGTAAACGAAGGATCTTTCGATCTTTGCGGTGTTAAATTACACGCTCTCTGTGCTCGAGCGGATTAAAATATTAAAAATCCAAATCAAAAGGTGTCTCTCTTACATGAGCCCCTAAATATATACCTTAACGTTGTACAAAAGACACGAGCTCGATAATGTTTCTTTTAACCTCGCAATCACGTTGAACGTCTCGAGAAGGTGCTTCAGGAAGGAAAAGGGAAGAGAAGCGTCCGGGGGAAAAGAAGTGTATCGCACGTACGGAGATGCTTCATGATTTTCAGGTGTACGTTAAATTTCTCAAAAAGGTGGAGAACACCGAGCTGGCAGCAGCAACGTGTGAATCTTTCCTCCCCGTGTAAAAAGTTGCGCCGAACCGTTTCGCGCGGACGCTTGTATGCCGGGGCTAAATGAATAGTTAAATGGCCCGGCGTTTCCCCTTCGCTGTAGCGCGCGTTAGATCTTACATCGCGGAATTTACGAGCGTGCTAAACCTCGCCTCATCGCGCCCTCGTTTCTTCGCGCCGACCCGACCATCACTTCTGTAACATCGCTTCCGCTTCCCTCCTCCCCCCCCCGCTTTCTTTTTGACGGCCCTCGAGCGCCCCAGGTTTTTAACGCGTAATTCAGTTACATCTCCGTGCGGATGCGTATCGTGCGTGCGTTTGTGTAATCGCGACGTAAAGCAGGATATCGGAGATGTTTCGCGTTGCGCAAGCACGCCGGGCTATTATTATCCGCCGACCGTATCCGCTAATAATTTTACGAGCAATTTTACTGAAGTTTGCATCCTGCGCGCGCTCACGCGGTTTTAGTCGAGTTTCCGCGCAGATTCGAGGTACGGCTTCCGGCGCGCCGTCGTGCGATATTGATGGAATGGGGATATAAGTGTTTCGAGCTGCGAACTGCAAACGTTTTACGGAAGAACCGAACAACTCGGATATAACCGGGATGGAAATAGCGACCAATTAAAATGGACGAGAGCGACTGGAAATGTCAAGAATAATCTGAACGGGATGCGACGAATGTTGAAGATAATTAAGGTATAGCTGCCCGATATTAAATCGCGCGCTTACAGTTGCGACATGAATAATTCACAGGAAATGTCAACGGGATCATTTCGCCGTTAAGTTATCTCAAACATGAAACTGAGAGCAAATAAATAAAGTGGCTCGGCAGAATTCATGTTCTGATGACCCTTCGCGACGGATAAAATTCCAGATCGCCGTGCTTTCTTAAAAAGGAAGAATTAATTTCGACGTCCCGATCCATCGAGAGAGAAAAAGCGAGAAAGACGGGGGAGACGGGGGCGAAAGTTCGCCATCTGCTAATTAATTAGCCTGACAAACGTTAACTGACGTTTTCCCCTCCCGACGGGTCTGCTCCTATAGTCGGCCCGTAAGGATGGCGTGCGGCCGGCCATTTTATCCGAGAATTAATCCTAAAAGTTGCGCGCGGCATACACATCCCCGCGAGCCTCTCGCGTTTCCCATCGCCGTTTCCCATTTCTTTTCACTTCGACGCCGATCCCACCCCTCCAATTAGCGGCTCATAAATTTCCATGCGTGCGGAACATAAATTCGCGCCGACGCTCCTCGCTCCTATTTCCTTCTCTCCCCAGGCCCCGTTTCCATCTTCCTTTTTTTTTCCCCGAAGGAATTCCCGTGACCACCTCCCACCCTCTCCCGCGATGCAATCCTCTTTATCGAAACCATGCGTCTTCCGCGCGCGAGAGACACGCGATATCGAAAGATTCCTGGAATCCCATCAAGCCCCCCTCCGGGCTGCGAAAGAAGTTTTTCGCCGGGAGTGCCGCTCCGGAAAATCTAATTTTATTTGCCGCTTATTGGAACGAGAATCAAATATCGCGTCAAAGGGTAGAAAGGATCGTTCTCTGGCCCGCCCGAGGAAGGTCCATCCCTGCGTATTTATTGCCGGCGCGGAAGCGCCGGTGAATTTCGCGCGCGGCTAATTATGCCGCGGGATAATATTCCACCTCTTCCCGTAATAAACCTCTTCGGATTTGCAATAAATCTCTCGACCTCGCGCGCAAAGATTTTCCATTATATCGCGTCGCGCGCGGCGCCGCCGCCGTCAGCGGCGCTCTCGCGAAACGTAGTGCAGGCGCAAATTAATACAACGAAATTACAGTTGTCATCATTTTATTTTAGTTACGAATCATCCGCACGACTGACCGCATGAATTTATATCGAAATAAACAGCCGCGCGCGCGCGCGCGCGCGCGCGCATACACACACAGAGAAACGTTGTGCTACTAAATATTTACTAATGCATATGACGGGTATATTAACTAGTTCCTAATTAAAATTATAATATTGTGCTCATGTTAAAATTATGGCGTAGGATACATACCAGCTGCGCCACGTGCTAAAGCTCCCGTCATTTTTGCGGAAAATTATTTCGCTGCACACATTTCGCGCGGGATTCGCTTTACGAGTAAAATAAAGAATTTGCACCTGCAAATTATGCGCTACTTAATTACACGCGGCGCCTCCAAATGTGGATTGAAATTAAATAAGTAAATGATGATAAGAAGTGGAAACTAACCGATATGTGAACAGCTCAAAACTGAGCAAAAGAAGTCTTATTCGATCAAAGGAAGATCGTATCTAATGATATTTCTATAAGTCTGTAAATTGAAATACAATTAATCTTTAAATATAATCTTTTAGTAAATCTTTTGTAAATTGCGCGCCTATTACTGAGACTTAAAATTTTAATTTAAATAAATAAATAAAATAAATTCTGTTTTCATTTCGTATAAATTTTTTCCTAACCACACCCAACCTACGCGCGCAGTTTTCTTCGCGTTCTCTTTCGCAGCGAGACCGCGTCTTTTGTTCGAGCAACGAGAAATGTCGCTATAACATCGAAAGACGGACGTTTCCGTTCCAGTACTTGTAGATTACGACGGAAAGACGGAAGGGATCTGCTCCCTTCCCGCCGCTTAGACCGACTTAATTATACTGAATGTCGATAATAAAGTCACCATCTGCGCGGCCTGAAGAGGCTCAATTAAAGCCGTCCTCTAAGCCGCCGAAGAAAGATCTCAGAGGAAGACGGAAGGAGAAGTGCCTTCCACCCGAAAACTACAATTCCCGTTCGAAACTCCCGCCGTGAAATAATAATCCTAATTATTGTTATCGCGAATCGCACAATAGAAGCCCGAGAGAAGTAACGGGCAGCTGCCGCTGCTTTACGGCGCGCTCGGCAAGCTCGGTAATGTACGGGGTATCTTGATCGTCGCGCAATTTCCTACGATTTTCGAACGATAAAAATTGTTGCTAGATAGAAAAAAAATATCCTGTCTCTTTTATTTCACGTTTTTACTATATTATATTTATCAGGCGCATTTCAATGGCGAGTTTAGCCATAAGTATGATCAATTCATAAATTTGATATGATCAACTTTGACACAATTATTTTATTCTTGTAATAAATATATCACAAAACTTGGAAGTAGTGTTAAAAATAAATATTTCGCGACAATTTTAGATATACAATATAATTCAAATGTCTTTTCTTTCCAATCACAATTTGCCATCTCTCATAGACTCTTCTCTGTCTTTAATCCAAGTGTTTTCACTACAAAGGCTCCACAGTTCTTTTATTCCACTTGTATTACAATTAAATTTTAATTCCTTTTATTATCACGCGTTTTCTTCGTCCCATTTCATGAACGGCCGGGACGCGTTTCGAGAGGAAAAATTGCGTGTCTTTCGCCCGAGAGGTCTACGTAGAGCCTCGTCTGTAACGAGAGCACCTCTGTGAGCTTCGCGGCCTGCAGCACTAAAAACAGAGACCGGCGGGTGATAAAGCGTCGGAGTATCGCGTCCCAGAATGTTGCGATCCGCAACGCCGCGCGCGCGGCGGCCTGCATTCCGAGGCCACGAGATTGGCGGCGGCGCGGCGGCGGAACGCCTCAGTCCGGATCGTTACCGCGACTATGCACTTGCCCGAAGCCGCTTTCAAGGGGTGAAATAGCTACTCCTAGGGGTAGTTTCTATCCCCCTTTGATAGCTCGGAACTAACGGTGAGTGCCGAGACTGAGAACATTACCATAACCTTCCATTACTTCGTTGCCGCCGTCGGTCCGCCTATTCCTATCCTCACCCTCTCTTTCTTGATCTTGAACATCCACCTCTCTTACTCGCTGCTCTCTATCTCTCTCTTTCTCTCCCTCCCGTTCGGCTTTTTCTCCGGCCGTCCATCTCGCGACGCGTATCTGCATCGACATTCGATAAGATCCTGTTTATAATTTCGAGTTATGTTTTTATATAGGGGACTTATTTTCTCCTTGTCAACCCTTTCGAGTCGGCTTATACTCGGCCAATTCGATCTGGAACTTAATTCGTAAAGTTACCTAATGTGATCGAGTAATTGATATGGGATACTTTGTTGGTATCCTGGAGGATAGTGAAGATTAAGAAGTAGTGCTTCCTTTATCCCCGAGGAGACAATCTACCGGTCCTCTGGCTCAATTAAATGGTACTTTGATCTGCCTTAGTGGATCGGAAAGGAGAACTCGAAGAAGCGGAGGAAGACAAGATCCTGGCGATCCCTGTTTCTCGAGGCTGCGGGTTGTGTCCCGGGCTATCCGGAAGCCACCGATCGCGTCGTAAAGCTTTGTCTGGAAGCACCGCGGCGCGAAAACGAGCCGTTAAAGTTTTACAAGCGATCTTTCGCGAAGGAAGGTTGTGAGTCACGCGGATGTTCCTCGAGATCTCTCTCTCTCTCTCTCCTGTTCTTCGATCTACCAGGAAATTTACAACTCGCGCCCACCGCGCGGTACAATAAGCCGATCCGCTCGCGCTGACACGTCGCGATCTACATGAATCTTTATTCTTGCCGAGCGCGAATCTTGACTTCGTGCGCTCGAGATTCGAGACTTTTCGAATTTCGGCGCACAATCGAAGGAGCTCTCGCCTCCGAATCTTTCGAAGACCGGCCGCGTTTTCAAGTTTTCGTTCCGTTTCTTGCAATCCCGCGGCAAAGATCCCTCTCTCTTGCGGCAAGTTTTTCGGCTCTCTCTCTCTCTCTTTCTTTCTCTCTAACTGATATCGTTTCTGGCGCTCGATGGAAAGCATCAGACAAAAATGACGCCAATGATAAATAACAATGCCGCTCGGCATTAATTCTTGCGATAAAATACGAACGGGTAACTCACGCTAAAAAGACGGCGCTTCCAAACTCGGCACGGAAAAGATGACGACGATTAATGGCCGCGCGACGGGGCCGTCGTCTTTTTTTTTTACGTCGTTCCCCTTCTTAGAGACTTGTATTGTCGAAACCAGTTATTTGATCAGCGATACACTCTGTTCGTTTAATTGCATTGAATTTGAGTAATGATATACTCTCCCCTCCTCCTTTCACCGCCATCGGAGTTATTGAAAACGTGACGGGAGCCGGCGAGAATGATTAATACCATTACTCCGACCATTGTCATCATTTTTTTCCCCCACCCCCCTAGTGTCGCCATTGCTTAATTGCGTTCGATCCGCAACTCCGAATAAATTACATTTCGCCCGGAGAATTATTTGTTTCGGTGGAGTGAGAATTTCGTGATGAGAAATTTCGAGAATAAGTCTCCGCCCGTGTTCCGTTCTCTCTCTCTCTCTCTCTCTCTCTCTCTCTCTCTCTCTCTCTCTCTCTCAATTCGCGCTGTCGAATTGCCCGAGAAAATAATAGTGTCTGAGAAAATAAGAGGATTCCGCGGACCGCGATATCACCGCGGCAACTTTAAAATCCGTCTGGACTCGTCTGACGCACGGACTCGCGGGGCATCCTATTAGAACCTGAATTACTTGATTACGAGAATTTAGCATTTCCGTGGGACTTATCAGTCCGAAAGGATAAAAAAATTTGACGCGCTTAATTGATATCTTATTTTAATAAGTCTGTCGCATTAACTCCGGGAGCGGGAGATTTCCCCTGACGCTCTCCTGCAGTGCAATTCCGGCTTCTCGCGACGAGGATTTTAACAAACATCTTGCCTCTCTCTCTCTCTCTCTTACTTCTCTCTAATCTCTAATTAATATCACCGACGATTAACTCTGCGATACATTGTTCAACTTCATTCCGCGGAAAATACGAAACGGCCCCACTCGCGGCTCGCAACATGCGCTCCGCGAAGGCGGAACGAAGGAATTAAGAATTAATGAACACTTGAGCCGAGGAGGGCGCGAGAAGCAGCCGCGCGCGGTGGATCGCCGGGGAAACGTCCCGCGATTTCTTGGCGAAACGAGCGAGGATATCACGTCGGGAGTACGGCTATCCGCAGAATGTTCCGCGGATGAGGGCGAAAGAGAGGCGTCGTTAAAAAAAACGAGAGAGGAGAGAAGAGCGCGCGATAAGGAAACTGCGCGACGAGTGCCCGCCCGCGCGCGCTCGTTACACGAGTAGCGCAAAAATTTTTCCTGAATAATTCATTCAGCTGGGCGCGCGGCGATGGAATTTCCGCCCGTATACGTACACGGGGGAGGGGGGGGGGGCAGGCGGACGAGAGAGAGATGCGACCGTGACGGAGCCGACGTGTACATCACGGCTAATGGACAGCGAAGGGCGCGAAATAAAAAGTAATCGGACGGACTTCATCAGCGACGATCCGCGCTTAAAATCCGAAACGGAGCGGAGAAAAGAAAATGAGAACGATCTCGCAGGTTCTACTTCGCGGACGATTCGAGAAATAGTCTGCGATGAAAAAAAAAACTATTTTAACCCTAGGTATACACTGTTTTTTTTTTTTTTTGGACGACGTCGTATACACACTGGAGACCCCATCCATATTTATTACTGTAACTCTAGTAAAAATGAACATATTTCAATTAATTTTTCCTTTCAATCGATAGAGAATCGACCAAGAGACAAGCCCATAATGTTTAAAAATCGATGGAATTAAGGAGCTCCAAGATATACAGGTTCAAAGAAAAAGGAAAGTTCAAAAACGCGAAAAAATCTCGATTTAGCACCTTTTTTAAAAAAATCATACATCTTTTGTTTACAAACCGATTTGAAAAATCCTTGAAAATTCTAAAAAGGCATACTTGAAATAGTAACAAAAAAATTTGGCGATCCGATATTTTAATTTTTTAACAAAATTGCAAGCAGTCCCAAGGACTCCATCACGCTCACTTCCAACTGTTCACTGCTCGGTTGTTAAGCGACAATTGCCGGACGTCTTCCTATTGAGGAAATCTCAAACTTTTTTTACGTCAATATCCCAAATCCCTCCTTCCCTTCCAATTTCAGAAATGCCAAACCGAGAAAGTTTCGCTGAGGTCCCGAGGATCTCAGTGTGTATATCTAGGGTTAACAATTTCAGCTGTTTTTTTATATTTTTTGAATATTGAACATGAATCTGCGTTATCCGGCATATTAGAACTAAGTAGAATAAAATAAAATACATTTTAAAGTTGATATTTTCGTGTGGTATTAACAAAATTTCGAAAAAAAATTTGCTGCCGGCGTTATATATGTCATGAAAATCCTCAAAAGCATCATTTTTTTATGTCATTCCGAAAATTGTGACGTAATGAGCTGATTTTCTTCAACAAAATCGTATTCAACATCTAAAAAACTACGGAAACCGATTACCTTCGTTCAGGCAATGACACCAAGGTTTCAGTTCACCGACAGAAATAACGATTGTCGAGATGCACGTGAATTGAGGAAAGTAAAAGCTGAATAAAGAGAATCGTAAGTGCGTTCGACGCTTTGATTTTTATTATATTCCCGACGAGCTTTCATTTCGGGTTCGAATCCAATTCAACGCGATCTCCGGTGCGTCACGCGGCGAACGACACACGAGGAAGCGCCCCCGGAGCGGAAAAAACTCCCATATGCGCGATTCCGTCAAATTAAATTCCGTCCATTAAATTCGTGTGTTCACGGCTCGATCTCGGGCCCGATACCGGTTCTTTGTGCCCGTGTTTCCGGTCGCGCCGTCGACGCCGCCGTTAACGACATCGACGGCGCGCGGCGTCACCGCGCGCCTAGTTTGGATCAGAGAGGAGACGAATTTGTTGTCCTCCCCCCCCCCCCTCCCGCCGGGTCGATAGTACGGCCATCGATTTCAATCATGCGCAACCCTGACACCGTTTTCTCACCCCTGGATTTTCAGGTACGCGCGCGCGCGACACCGCGTATTCCATTATACGCGCCGAGTTTTTCGACCCTCCCGACAGTCTCGCTTTTTCACGATTTTTGTTTTCGTTTTCCTCTTCCCTTTACCCGTCTTCCCTGCCGCTCTTTTTTCTCCCGATCTCCCTCCCCCCGGTCGCTCCTTTTTTTTTTTCAACGCTCGTACACATACCTCGCGCTCTCGCGAGCGGGATAAAGAACGCGCGTTCATTGGACGACATTACGAGCGGGATTCGCCGCTGTCAAAATGATGGAGTGGCCCGCCCAGCCAGACGGACTCTTCTGCAGTCAGAATAATCAGTCTTCCCAGCTCGTGGCGTCACCCCTTTTTCACCGCGCGTCGCGTCCCGCCCGCACACTCCTCTCCCTCCCCCCTTCCTCGCCAAAGCCACTCGATGCGGGGAATCCGTCCGGAATCCACGTCGTAGCTACCCCCTCACGGCGTACCGTGTCGTTCGTAATGTCGAACAAAATCAAAGAACGTGCGAAGCACACGATCGAGCCGGCGCGGCGTGATATTTTTGATCGTGGTCGAATTTTTGCGAAGAAAAGAGAGAAAAGTCGCGCGCGATAAGTTCCGGGGAGGGCCGTTGGCACGCTTTTTCCCTTCAGTCCCTTTCTCGTCGTCGACGAGTGTCACACACGAGTATATTTTTCTATTTTCGCTCCCTCCCTCAAACTTTCATCACCGCGATTATGCTATATATATACATCGCGGCGATATTATATATATTTATATATAATACATCCATTATGCATTTCTAGGAAATTGTCCCCCGACACACGCGGATAATACAATATTCACCCCTATAACGCGTTACGCTCTCCCAAATCACCCTCCCCTCCATCCGGTGAAACAGCGAGATAATTTCCACCTAAAAAATTCACGCGGCGAAGTCGAATTTCGTCGTCGAGAAGTCCAGAGGACACAACGGGGGATCTCTCGCGCTCCCAAGACATTCCTTACTTCTTGATCCCCCTGATGTCCACGTTCCTACGCACGGAGGTGGGAAAAAAAAAAAAATTGAACGATCTATCTTCGCGCGACCCTCGCGAGCCTCGTCGTATTGGTAAAGCGCCAATAGGCTCGGCGTGTGCGGCTTCGCGATACGCGTACAAAGCCGTCGATACCGAGATCCGATACTGGAGAAGAGGGTGTACAAAGGCTTCGGTGGGGAGGAAGGAAGAGAAAGAGGAAGAGGGGAACGGTCGTACTCTCTTTTCCAGTTGAACAAGAGGGGCGGGAGGGGTAGAAACGCGGCAACCTTTCAGATTTGTTGCGGGGAAATATTCGATTTTTCTCGCCATCCAGCAAAAGAGAGCTCCTTTTTCTCTCTCTCGACGGCGACGGGGAGGAGGCGTGAAATATGACTGAGAGGACGCGGGAGAGGAGCGTCGAATGCGTGGAAATGATGGATTAGGTCGGCGCCGTTTTACGCCTTTATAACTCGCGGCGGGAAAAAAAAAAGGAGGAGGCGCCTCCCCCACTCGCGACTTGTGGTGCATCTTTAACACGAGAGTTAAATACATATTTAGATTAAATGTATATAGAGATTATATATGCACGGTCCTCCTTTTATATCCGTTCATAACGGTTACGGTCTCAATAGCAGGCCGCATAACGTCGTATTTCATCGGATGATCTGAATGGTGCGGTTAACTATTGTGTCCATGCTAATACCGGTGTCCATTATCTCCACGCAAACGATTGCAATAACGTCCGTTGTCAGCAATTACGATTATCCCGTATTCCATCCGCATTATAATTGCCGGGGGGTAATTAATATCTATCTTCAAATCGAATTGCGAGGCATATCATGCATTATATTCGCTGATGTGTGTATAACGTGGTCTACGACGCGAATGCTACGATAAGTCGCGTGTATATATATATATATATATATATATATACACGCGATTAAATGTATTTTTCTTGCGGCATGCCGCGCATACGTCGAAATAAACGAGCTCACTTGGCGCGGCCGACCGCGATAAAACGCACTCATAAAACGTCCCGCGAAGCTCCGTGGATTCGTGAATTAATAAATAGATGCGCGGAAGTTAATCAACCGTCCCGCGAAAGTTTACTTTTGTCGGAAATGTTGAACGTTAAATTACACGGCCGTTTAGGTTGAATTACAGACCGCTCTATTGAATTATTGCGGCGTGTCGGAAAGTTTTTTTCCGCGTGCCGCCAGCGGAAAAGTTCATCTATTTCGGCCACCATGGTCGCCCAAGAAAAAAAATTACATGCAATTTCTCGTTTCTGACGTGATAATGCACGTGGAATACCGACCGATAAAAGTTCAAAGGCAAACGACAGAACGTGCAGCGAATAACGTGCAAATTCAATATATGTGAAGATAGTTTGGCTTCTTAATAAAATTCCCAGCTGCGCTGGCAAATTATTTATTATTTGACGAATGATTTTTATTTCAAGTATGAGCTGTAATTAATATTGTTGCTTTAGTGATCAAATTGGAAAGATGCCCGTCGCAAGTAAGGACGTTCAGACGCAAATCTATCCTATAGCTGATCTTTTTGACAATAAATTCTTTACAGTGTCTTAAGATGCTCATTAGCACCAAAAATTACTGTCATTAAATTGTCTGCACGGAAAGAATGATTTTGCTGAATACAGATCTGAAAATAATTTTGTTATAAACTCACAAACGTCAAGCACTGCTATAAAACATTTTGATATTTTAGCAATCAGTTTGACCTACCATCGAAATTATTTAGGTCAACAAAATTATTTTCAGATCTATATCCAGCAAAATTTTTAAACCTTCCAACAAAATCGTTCTTTCCAGGTATCAATTTAATTCGTGATATTACGATTCTAGCTTTAATTTAGAAACTGTATTCTAAGACAAACAATCACGTATTTATATAAACTGGAAAATCTATATATTCACACAACAATTATTATTATTTATTAAGCACAAAGATCCGAATAAATTTATTCTTTATATTGTTAGTTTTCGTATTAACATATCGGCTTATTACTGTTTAATATTTCGAAATTGCAATGCCATTTCGAGCAGCTGTTGTACACATTGAGATCAAATCAGCAGACTATTAGCTTGCAATAACGATTATTATCTTGTTCCAAGATGATATATCCGCAGACATTCCGTTCGTCCTGAGAGATAGATGTATTCTCGGTCAAGCCGAAATTTCGCCCGAGGGATTCGGAAGCGAAAGCAACATTACCTCGGGCGATAAAGCTTCGTTCTCGTATAGGGGGATAAGCGGCGGGGGGAAGGGGGGGGAGGACGGCGCTTGGCTCAAGGGTGCGTGGAGAGGACCTCCGGTTACTCTGTAGCGCGACGGTCTTCATGGGCTTGCATATTTCAGAGCTCGATACAGTGAATGTAGGTCTAACAATGGCACATTGTTACTCGGACCTGTCGCGGCTGCCAGCCAAAGTGGAGCAGGGTGGCGGCTGCGGGAGCGGAGGGGAAAAGGCTCGAGCCGCCGGCCACGGGGACACACAGAGGGTTCGCGGCACCGCGCGCGGAGCTCCAGGGAGGACCGGGGCTATATACGCGCGGGCAAGATGGTGTAATATTTTTAATGGAGGGTGTCTCGGGTGATCTACGGCGCGTTGCATTGTTTCTGTGAGAGAGACGCCCCCGCCGTGCATTGTATCTTTCCCGCCCGTTTCTCAACCCTCTTTTCTCACCTGCCTTCTTCCGTCCGCCTTACCCCTTATAATTCCACGTCACGTCATGGGTTGAAAGCACCTCCAAAAAATTGCCGAAAAATCACGTGCCACCGCGAGGTCGTCAGTTAGTTTGGAATATGCAAAATGCACATTGCGGATCTATATTTTCCAGGTCTGACACGTGCGTCGGTTTAATTGACACCGGGACCACTTGCGCGGCGGTAAAAGCCACACAGTTTCTCACAATTACTTTGATAAATAAGCGAATATATTCCCGCGAGAATTGCGGTCCATCGCGAAATTCGTGAACCGCAATAAGTCCGCGCGGGAAGAAAAATGATTCCTATAAGAGCAAGATGGTGCCAGGATATAAGAGGAAAATCAACAGCGGCGGCGGGATACAGCAACAATCCCACGGAGGCAGGGGTTTTGTATCGCAACGTATTAATTATTAAATGTTAGGGAAGGGTGAGATGGTTATTGAGGCAACCCCCGGCGTCGTTGTATTCGGGTATTCGTTGGAACAATGCCCCAAATTACGCCACTCCGCGCGCGTATATACTCTCGGGGGTCCGCGAAGGGAAAAAGAGTGTGGGATCCATTGCCAGTTTCCCTCCGGACGCGGCGCAAGATTATATATATACGCGCGATCACTTTTCCGGCTTTAACGCCCAAGCTTTTATGTTGCCTCGCAATTACCCCGGGGGTGGAAGGCATTAGCCCGTAAACAATGGCCGTGCGCGCGCCCGCGGGGGCGCGGCAAACAGATTAATAATCCTTGTCGAGATTAAGCCAGTACGTATTATTTAACTCTTTAATTGGACGTTAGGTGCTTTTTCAATCTAATCGCCGAGTATTGTTAACAAATTTCAGGCTCTTTATTTCAACACGCCGGGAATCGCCGGTTTCCCCCTGATCGCACGCCCCCGTTTTCCTACCCCCTATACAGTGTCCCTGTAATGACTTTTGTATACTATACTGCGTATATACATACACGTGCGTCGTTTATATAGGTATACGTAATGTTTCGTGCATACCATTCATTCGTTCTCCGCGCATTTTTATCGCCCCGTCGTTGAATCAAATATTCAATTTCACTTTTTCTACCGCAGCAGCTCTTGTAGTCCCCCTTCTGTTTTTCCAGTTTGTCGCTGTATTACTTTGCACCCTGCTTTTTCTACGCAGAAATCGCCATCTCTCTTTTGCTCTCTCTCTCACACACACTTTTCTCTTTCGCTGACCCGATAGCATTTATACCTGCGCGGAAGTATACCGACGATAACCCAGTGCCCATAGTAAAAAGTGACGACAAGGTTTTAGTCAAACGCGTCGCTTAGCGAACACGTTTACTCCGCGGTGCAACGCTGATTTATTCATGATCGCCGCGTTTATCGCGTACACCGCCGCCGGTAAACGTCGGCGAAAAATGTTAATGTTGACACGGGGTTAATTGCGGAAAATTCATGTACACGGGACGTACAGCTCTTCCTTTTTTTTTTTCGCGTTTCCCTGTTTACACACCTACGGGCCTAGACAAAAATACCCCTCTGGAATCCACCGCGCCATAAAGAGAACGCTTTTTGCTCGGATAAGCGCATCTACGTTTCGAAAATAGAATACTCGGAAGCTGCACGTCACGGGAGATCCCGCGGCGAAATTTGTTCACGGATTATAGAGGTCACATCGCGTCATATAGGATATCGTTCGACAAAGGGGACTTGATCTCCCGGCGATACGGCCTTCTCTTGTCCTTTCTTTTTTCGCGCCAATGGAAAGTTCTCCGGAGGGAGGGAAAAAAAGTAGTCGGCCCGCACGGCTCGACGGTGTAAAGCAGAATTATGTCGCGGCCGCTATAGCGGGACACAAGACTGCCTTTTACGAGGCTTCCCCGCCGTGGGGGCGTGGGTTTTTAGTTAGTAAGGGGCGCAAACGAGCGACTACTAAAGACTACCGAAAGTTTTCCTCTGTCGGGAAAAACCATTAACCTTCTCTTACGTGCATAGGGCGGCACACTTTCGTCGTCGCAGCTTTGTTACGACCGTCGCCGCCGCCGCCGCCGCGGAATCTGCTTTAGAAGTATCACCGAGGACCGAGAGAGAAAGAGAGAGAGAGAGAGAGAGAGAGAGAGTTTCGGCCGCCATAGCCGCCAGTCACCTCGCGAGGCGATAAAAATTTTCCGCGTGCGCGCGTGGCCTATCGCGGCGAGCTTTCCCACGCCCGGTTTTTCCACGCCTGACTTTGGCTCGGCGCGGCTGACGAAACGGCTCGGCGACATTTTCGTGCCGCTCGGCCATTCGTCGGGCGCGCGCGTCAAACAAAGGTGTGTGCGCCACGCCGCGATTCGTCGCGAAAAATCAACTTTTTTTCTGAATATTATACAAAAATACCCAGGGACATTAATAATAACTCCGGATTAATTTTAGAATCAGCCTCATCTTCGTGAAATATTCTGTTGATTTTCGAAAAATATAATAAGGCAGACCTCCGAGACACAAAAACTTTTCTTCGTGATTTTATAAAAAATAAAAAAAAATTAAATGCTCGAATATTTTGTAACGGGACGGAGAAAAAAATGAATATTTGGTTTCCAGCACTATTGAGGAATGTTTTTTTGGCCTATGGATATGTAAAAACAAATAGTTTACGTTAGAAAACTTTTATGGTTATTATTCCATGTTTACTGGTATATTTGACAATGATACGTAAAAGTGTGGAATAAATACCAATTAGCGCCGAGAGGCGCTACAGTGTAAAACACCGGAAATGCACGATTTTTTTTTGTGTAGACCGTTATAATTAAAAATTCAGTGATACTTATTACCTTTTTGCTTCCTAAAGTTGACATCGTGCGTTGTAAATTTTTAAACAATAATTTCGAGTTAACAAATATTGCAAATGTAATAAACGACGATGTAAAAAAAAACAAAATTAAGCAGCAAACAACGTACTGGTCGGTTCGACGAAAGAAAAATCTCAAATTTTTCCGCGCTTTCTCTAAGTTTCTGACTCGCGTTCCTAGCTTTTCCGTAACACACACACACACACACACACGCACGCGCACGCACACACACACACGCACACGCACACGCACGCACGCACACACACACACACGCACACGCGCGCACGCACACACACACATCTCTATTTATAAATGAATATATCACCGTGAAATTTCGCTCGCGCGGCGCATGCCAAGGCATTTACGCGCGCGTCCAAATTAAATCCCGTCGACGTTCCCGAGTACAAAAGCGGAAATCATTCGAACGAGAACGGGGGAATGGTGATAAAAGCGCGGCCACGTAAAAGCAGTCGGGAATATCTAAATTAATCCAAATTGCCAACTAACGTGGAATAGGATCAGGAAGGAGGGGAGAAAGGCGTTGCGCGAGAAGCCACGTAAAAATACCTCTTAATTCCGGGCACGGGTTTCTAGACTGCGACGGAGAGAGAGCTTTCCGCGAGAGCTCGGAAACTCGCGCATCGTGAAAAGTACATTTCGGGGAAGATTAAAAGTGGATTGCGGATCTGACAATGCCGCCTGAAACTTTGTGACCGCGACTGTGTAAAAATAAACCGATCTGGAAATAAGTGCAGGAAATATAGTGCAACGCTTGTCTGAATCGGATTCGCAACGAAGTTACACGGCGGGTTTGCATCAAGCTTGACGTTTATCTACGAAAAATTAGATAAAAAGCTGACAAGATTCATATCCGAGGCAAGACGACGCGACGTAGAATTTGGTCTTCGGAGCGCCCCATTGTTAAAACATATTTTCAATTTCGACGTAATTTCAGGATATCTGTTATTCAAACGTGCATCAATATTATTTTCATTTCCACACGTAATTTTGCACATTCAAGGCATGCAATTGAAAACGCAGCGTTTAGTTGCTCACGCAGTTTATTTCGACGGTAGTTAATTTGGCTCGCACTAATTAGATCTCGCTCGGTAATAATCTATTTTCGGGCGCGACGCCGCCGTCACGTTAAAACACGCCCATGTTTTTATCGCTTGTTGTCCGAAAAATACTTATTTTCATCCCGCTCATTCCTCGCTCTATAAACAGCGCCGGTTACCCGTTGCTCGGCGCGGCGAGCTTGGGCTCTAAATTAATTACTAAACAATGCCGAGGCGCCGCGGCGCATGGCGTCTTTATTAAACGAGTTCGCCAACCGGGCATTTACTTAACCGACACATCATCCCCAGGGGCTGTCGCGTTTTAACTCATAAATATATTCCCTATTCTTCCCTCCTTCCTCTCTCTTTCTCTCTCTCTTTCGCTATATTTCTTCTAGATGTTTCATATCGCCGACTCGTGCAATCGATATCGGAAGACTTTTGAATATAAGACTGCTAGTTTCCCTCGCAAATGTTAGCAGATGCTTTCTCATACTTGCGCAATCGATAAGAAAAAGCAAAGTTTATCAGTTCCTAAAAAGTAAACCAAGAAAGAACGTAAACTGAAAAAATTGAATTTCTGTAAAAATAAATCAGTGGAATCGTCACTGATTTTCAGTGTACTTACAACTGTGACAAACGGTGAGTGTGTGATTTCAATATTGTTTTAGTGATAATACACTGATTCAAACAATGAATGTCACTGAAAGACAGTGAATTTTACTGTCAAACAGTATCAAGAACTGAAATTCAATGTCTTTCAGTGACATTCATTGTTTGAATCAGTGTATTATCACTGAATCAATATTGAAATCACACTCACCGTTTGTCACAGTTGTAAGTACACTGAAAATCAGTGACGATTCCACTGATTTATTTTTACAGAAATTCAATTTTTTCAGTTTACGTTCTTTCTTGGTTTACTTTTTAATATGAACTGATAAACTTTGCTTTTTCTTATCGATTGCGTTACTGAAAGACAGTGAATTTTACTGTCAAACAGTATCAAGAACTGAAATTCACTGTCTTTCAGTGACATTCATTGTTTGAATCAGTGTATTATCACTGAAACAATATTGAAATCACACACTCACTATTTATCACAGTTGTAAGTAACATTAAAAATCAGTGACGATTTCCACTTTCTCATTTCACTTTTAGAGAGATCGAAAGCGGAAATACAAGATTCGTTAACTTCTTGAAGCTCAAATCGCACAGTTGTGAGAAGAAAAAAAAACCGACGTGACACGTGCGAGTCATTCATCTTACGTTGAAAATGCGCGACGATACTTTAATCGAGAGTAAAAGGCACCGGGGGCTGATGGGGCGCGTTTCCTCCGTGGCAGCCGTCGTCGCGGATTTGTTTCTTCGTTCATACAAAATTGATTTCCCGCCGTTCCAGGCGACGGCGATGCACCGGCGGAGATGCCAGCGCGACGTTTGTCTTGCGTTCGGACCGCAAAATTTCCGGCATCATCGTCGCCCACGTAGAGAGAGACGCGCGCACAGAGAGGCCGATGCACGGGAGCGGTGCATCGCCGAGGCTTTCACGGCGATTGCTTTTTCGGCGTCGTTTGTCAGTCCGGACGCCCGGCGAGAAATCATTCGACCGTAGACGGAGCGAACGCGCCGTGAAACCTTCCGCCGACCATCTTTGCATCCCCCTTCCCCCCCCCCC
>NW_012026826.1:699742-714510 GCF_000956235.1 Wasmannia auropunctata | reverse complement strand
CCCTTTCCTCGAAAGCATCGCGGTTTCCTTCTTTTTCTTTACCCAAGAAAAATGCGAAAATAACTTTAACGTCGTCTTTATATACGAGTACTTAACAGATTTTAGCGTCGAACAAGGCTATTTAAGGTCACAAATAATTTGAGCTAAAATATACCAATGATAAAATTACTGCTTAAAAACGCTTAAAGAGACATATTTTTTTTTAATTATTAGAACGGAAATTAAATTGATGCTTGAGCATTCTCCTATTCTCGAATGAATAATTAATATAAATTAATATGAAATTAATTAATATGTAACACTTTTTCTTGATGCACTAAAATGCCATTCCTATTTTGAGAAAAATTCACTGTCACAATCAAGAATTATAAATTTCGATACGAATAGCTGTCTCTCAGCAGTGTTATCTTGGTAACAATAACTGGAGAAAAACTTTAAATATATAAGTATATTTAAGTATAAATTAAATTCTATATATTTATTTTTAACATACCTTGCAATTAATTTTCCTTCGTCGAGAATTTAATTTCAAGTTAAATCAACTATTTAATATCGCAAATGAGTAAGCGATGATAAATTTAGCATATTTAACATCTTCTCTACGCGCTTCAAGTAAAAATCATCAAAGTAAAATTTTTTTTACAAATATATATATATATATGTATATAAATATAAATTTTAAAAAATTAACGTAAAAATTGAATCTTCATGAGGCAAAGTGAAAACGACTCCAACATTTCCTGAGACTAGAATCCTGCGTGGCGTATGAAAAAAAGTCTACATTAAGCACATAAGAAAGTTATTTCAACTTCTCGTTCCGTGTGTTTTTTACGACTCTATATTTAACGAAGCGCTAATTCGCACGATAAGGTGGCAGAAGATTTTGCGTATATGAGTTTCTTAGAACTACGATAAAAATGTCGTTCTCGGGCAAACCGCGCGCGCGCGCACACGTCGCCCGGTCCTAGTGAATCCCGTGGATTGTAAAGCTTCCACGGTCACGTGTGCGCGGAAAAAGTTTCCTCGTGTCAAGAGAAGGCACGAGGCGGGCGACGGAGGCGCGTCGCCGGGCTATTTACTCCCTTATTTATTATTTTTCGCGCGGACTATCACCACCTCGCTCTCCTCCCTCGCCCGCCTCGTCCTTCTCCCTCGTCACGATACACGTGAAACTTTCCCGCAGGATTCCCCGTGGGATCGGTGTCCGTTTCCACCGCGAAGTTGCGCCCCCGAGGGGTGGAGGATGGCAACGGCAGTTCGGTAACTCGGAGACGAGGGGAGGACGGTGGGCGTGTGTGTGTGTATGTCCTTGGCAGGGTGGCAGACAGACCGACATCGGTGGCATCCGGGAAACTTACGGAGTTACGACGTCGACGACGCGAATTGGCGGAGGGGGAGGAGGGGGGAGGGCGCTGATTAACGATAACACTAGCTCCGCACGCGACGACGTCGCTCTCGCGACTCTCCCGCGGCGGAATTGAAAGACGACGCGACGGTGAGAAGACAATGACACGCCGCGTCGCGGCGCGGATTCGCACGGGAGCACGTGCGCGTCGTTCGCCGTGTTATCGTTCGCGCCGGATTTCCGAGTGGGAAAACGTTCCACATTGACCGTTTCCATCCGGCAAATCCTCAGGGAGAAAACGCGATTTAAAAAGAGATGCGCGTTAATTCCGACTTGACGCGCGGAGCGAACAGCGACAATAGTAGGTAATAAGTTGCAACGAAGTTGGCACGCGCGTGGCCAGGGAGCGAGCGTGCACAACGACCGACGCGAGTTATACCCTAACCGAATTCCGTTAATTGATTCGCCGGTTGAGTTCGCGTGCTAATTAATTCGCTGACAAATTTCATTCGGAATACGGCCGTGCGGGGCCGAGTTTGCGCAGGGAGAGAGAGAGAGAGAGAGAGTTAACTAGTTCCCAATGATGACCGGCAGCGCACGATGACACGCGCAGATTCCAAGCAGTATTATAAGCGCAACCGTGTGTGTCGCACGTAGGACAAGAGACGAGGGGACTCGGCGAGGAGGGGTGAGCGCGGCGAGGGACGAACCGTCGCGTCGCACCCGCGCTCGCGCCCGGGGGATCGTTCATAAATTATGGACGCATTAATTATAACGGAGTTTGCGGACGCGGAGTGTTTAGATTGACTTGACGGCGAAATGGCCGTGTGGCGCGCGTCCCACCCGCGCGCGCTCGCTCTCTCTCGCATGGTCGCGCGCGCCCCGTTGCGCGCTCGCGGGACCGCGTTATATCCCGATTGATCAAAGATATATGCAAGGGGCCGTAGGTATCGGCTTAATTAATTAACCCGCATAAATAATGTAGTTGCCGAGGCTGATTTGGCCGCGCGAGCGCGGTTAACGACCATTGTATCGACAGGATTTCCTCCTGTTTCAATGCCCGCGCCCGCGCCTTCGGCCGACGGCTTCGAGGCATCGAAGTCACCGTCGATCGACGGGACGTGAAGCGCGCGACAAGTATTGCTTCTCAGATAACATGAATCAACGTTCAACGTTAATTGTTGTCACACAAAAATCTGTCGTATTTACGAAATATCTACACGGAAAGAACACTTTTGCTGAATCCAGATCTGAAAATAATTTTTGTTCAATAATCAAAATAATTTTGCGCAAAAGTGAAAATGATTGTTGAAGCATCAAAATGTTTTATAGCAATGCTTATCAGTTTTAACATTCCAACAAATTATTTTAATGATATAATAAAAAATTATTTTCAGATCTGTTTTTAGAAAAATTTTTAGACCTTTGAACAAAATCGTTCTTTCCGTGTATCTACACGTAAATTTTCACGACGCGTTCAAAATATTCGCTTGTATACATGAAAGTCCGAAGTTACTTCGGAGTTTCTCGCTCTTAAGGTACCTGTGTCATCGGTGAGAAGTAGAGGAGAAAGAGAAAAGCGGGCGAGGTGGTTAGGAAGAGATCGAAGGAGGGTTAGTTATACGGCGAGAATATAGCGGCAGTGTGGGTTTCATGCGGCCGTTTCCCGGAGGTTTAGTGAAGCGAGAAAGAAGTGAAGCGAGAAGTATGACACAGACCTCAGAGGTGTTGGCGACATCATTTGTTGGGCTACTGACCGCGTTGTTGGAGTGCGTTTGATCCGTCTTGAGTTCACGGTGATTGCTGAACTGCACGTAGACCGCTCTGCCTCTGAGTTGGGCCACACCGGAAGCGTAGTAGGTCACCATGGTCGCCGCAGCGTTCTCGTCCGCCATTTCAAGAAACGCCTGCAACATAAGAGGGAAAAGATTCCCCGGTCAGTTATATACGGAGGCACGCAGAATGTCCCATTTGTAAATGTTTCAAATATAGACGTGAATAAATCGAACGTGCAAATAAATATATCACATTTCGAACAAGCGCACGTTGTTAATCTTGCACTAGGAAAAACGTTTCGTCCTATATGAATCAAAATTTTGATTGAAATGTACCGGACAGAACTGTCCGGTATAAACAAATATTTTTGTCATTTAAAATCGTTTGTTACGCGGAACAAAGCGTAAAAATGTATTTTGCAGAGTGCAACTAGATTTTTTTTTGTTATATAAAACAAAATGTTTGGTTGCTGTTGAAAAAAAAATGCCTCGGTTAAACAGTTTGGTCGAAGGCGCACTAAATTCCTTTTCCTATAGCGTGACTTAATTTTCTTTTTCTCTTGACGTTAATTGACGATAATTACATCGCACGATTCTTAAAACGTTTATTTTAATTTGGTTAAATATTTAAACGACCAGAACACACACATTGTACATTTACGAGACTAATGAACCGAGGTCCGATGTATGATACGCTTTCACTACTTTAACCACTTGACTGTAAAATGCCGCGTATACGATTTCACAAAGCGTTTACGTTTTGCAGTCGCTCTCGTTGCCGTGCAAAATCTCCTTGCACAGTTTGAGATGACGGGGGGCAGGAGAGGGGGGGGGGGCACGACTGTCCAAGTTTGCGCAGTTACTTTAACCCGAAACCGATCTCGGCGAGTTATGTCGAGATTCTTTTCTGATTTATGCGCGGAAAGGTAAAACATGCAGGAAGGAACGGAAAGCATTTTTATATTTACCTCGGAGCGCAAGTCGTAATGGAATATCTGAAACTCGCGTACGCGGGCAAACACGCTCGGAAACAGACGGCAAAATTTCGAGGGAACCGAGAGACGAAAACGTGGTGACGCGAGATGAGGTGAGGTGAGGCGGGGCGGGGCGGAGGGGGTTTTGGCGGAGCAAATTTGTACGCACAGGAATTTCGTTTTAATTATACGTCATACCGCCGGCAAGATGGCAATTGGTTCCGCAAAAATGTCCTCCTTTCATTCGGACATTCTCGTTCTTTCTCGTTTTTGCATTAATAAACGTATTCTTACGGGGCAGCAACTTTTCTTCTATCGTACAATTGTATTACGTGTCTCGTAATAATTTATATTGTAATTTCGTCGGGAAATAAAAGTATAACCATATACATATATATATATATATATATATATAACGCGGGCGAAAGAAAAACGTCTCTCCTGAGACGCCGAGTGAATTTCGCTTGGATTCCTTTCTCCTTTGAGGAGTGTTCATGAAATTAATAATCCCCCCGTATTTCTAAATCGTCCTCGTGCGCAACTCGGCGTAAAGGAAAATTCCCCGAAGACACTCGGGTCGCGAAGTCGCATCCGCGACAGTCAAGTGGTACGTTTATCGAGGAAAACTTAATAAAAAGCATTACCGCCGCACCGTGCCGTCCTCCGACCCGTTTTTATCAATGCCCGTGCGCTGAAGGAAGAAGAAGGGCACGATTTCGCCGAGAATGGCGAGATAGAAATCGAGCCCCAGACATAGAGAAAATTGATTCGCCCCGGCGGAGGAGCTAGGAGGTAGAGGGAGTGGAGAGAGAGAGAGAGAGAGAGAACAGCGAGAAGATTAATAAAACGTCGCGTAATCGTCTTGAAGTGCGGGCGAGGATAACGTTTCGCGATAACTGCATTTTGCAAGCTCATAATATATATAAACGGCGGATAAGCAGGGGAATGAAAGGAGCGCAGGGCGGGAAGGAAGGAAGGAAGGAAGGAAGGAAGATGTTTATGTGCGGATCTCTCGCGCGGTTATATTCGCCACCGAACAGTCTACACGGAGTCGCCTCTCCGTTTTCCGCGCGATCCATTTTCAATTCAATATCGATGCATTTGCAACACTCGCTTCTTCTTCCACTCCCTCTTCCTCCCCACTCTCTTTCTCTCTCTTGAGCATTTCTCCTTTCGCGTTCAACACCCGCCGTCTTTTCGCATCGATATTGATATTACTTAAAGCCTCGTCTCCCCGTCGTCGTGACCGGAGGAGAAAGACGCGACCGGCATTGAAACGCGAATGGATAGTTCCTTACGTACAAAAGCGCGAGGGCTCGCCGCTCGATTGCGGGGATCTCCCGGCGAGTCAGCTGGATTCGTCGTTATTGTGTAACCGCCTCCTCCCCCCTCCCCCGTGCGCAAGTCAAGCACTACGGGAAAGTGCCCGTGGGGCACGTCTTATTACGCGTTTTAACTTGATAACTTTCTTAAAATTTTATTATATCCCGTCGTAAGATAAAAAGACATAGAAAAAAAATGATCTACATAGTTTGCAACGTGCCTTTTTGCAAACTACCACGAAGCGCTTTTTGAGCGCTTCAAAGAAAAATCTGATATCGAGAAATGCAATTTTATCCGGATAAAATATCCCTCTCGTTGTTGTATGTTTTACGTTTGGCAAAACTGATATAAGTTCTCTCTCTCTCTCTCTCTCTCTCTCTCTCTCTCTCTCTCTCTCGTCGTTAAATGATATTACGCGGCATGTTGCCTATTGATTGCGTGTTAGTAGTTTCCGTGATATTTAATTTACTTCTCTGTGTAAATTATACACGCCGTGTTTGAATATTCGAAGGAGCCATCCTCGGCGTGTGTGTGTATTTATATTTTTTCCGAGTTAATAAAACGAGAATTAGAGCGAAGGAGAGCAGAGAGAAATAACAATTTCACGCATATATCGTATTTCAGGAAAGTTTACAGGAGAGGTTACAATCTCGTATATAATTTCAGAGCATAAGATAAATATAACGCTGTGTAAACACACGCGCAAATATGACATTAGCATTTACTTTCCGCACTTCTGGAGAGATTAGTGCTTAACGCGCGAGAATGAGAATCAGAACGAATTTCCGGAAAAGTTCGTGATTTGCCGCCAAGCTGAATGCCGCCCGTAACGTACCGAATACGAGTTCGCTCGCAAATACAGCCGGGTAATCTATAGCGTCAGTTAATCTGAGCAATGAACTAGATGAGGGAATTATTATTAGCGTTACGCGCGAATCGCATTGTTTGGAATTTATCTAACTACGCACGTCAACGCGTTTTGGATTTGTTACCCCGGACACTTACGCTAATTACAGCGTATGCGGCGGACAAATTAATTAATTGTGTAACACACGACAAGTGAAACACTAAGCAAACAGCGGGTATTACTTCATGCGGGTATTTGTGTTTACTTCAATGAACTATCCTTTGTATCCCGTACTATAATCTGCAGCCGATGTAATCTTTCCATTAGTGAAAAAGCAATTTGTTAATGTAGCGAATACAGCGCGGTTGTAATTCGCGATGCGTAAACAACGCATGTATCCGCCATGTGTCCATAAACAAATTATGACATATTTAATTAAATGCATGCGATTAAAATAAACATTTTAAGGACGCGCGCGTAATAAACGCATTTGTTTTTATCGAATATGAGGCATTGTGAGTTTTAGCGGCTCATCTCGTTTATATTTCTCCGTCCCCCCCGCCCCTCCCTCACACACACGTTCGATTATATCTCAACAAAAATTATTTACACGCTTGCAAAAATGCACTAGTAAAGTGTAAAAATATTGAAACCCTTTCTACCCGCGTAGTGGTTCATTTTGCATCAGTGAGGTGACCCAGTTTTTTTAGTTTGTGTATTATAGATCGAGAATATTTGCCGAATAAGCCATGAAAAATATTGGCAAAGCGACGAGATTCGATATTGATAGAACGTTAAAGGAAATAAAAATTTCTCGTCAGTAACTTTTCGAGCGTGAAGAAAAATTTATTTTGCTACATACGTAAAATAAAACACGCAAATTCTCGGACCGCGATTATCATCGAGACTCTCTCAATCTCTGCTGAATTTGGTGCAATTATTATAGACTATCACACGTAATAAAATTTTAGTATCGTAACTGTAAGGCCATCAACAAATCGACCAAACACAATCAAAATTGCGCTCTCGATTGTGATTGGTATCCATATATTAACGGTCTTACGATTACAACTACAATTTTTTTTACGTGTGAAGGCCGTTATATTCACTCTACACGGAGAGAATTTCCTTTTAAACTTTACCCTGAAAATCATGTTAATCGTGGGACAACATAGTATTTTGACAAATTTTGTCCGTGCACTATAATAAATTTGTTGTAGTATATATTAAAAAACATAGTAAAAATCACATAAAATTCGTCGAAATACTATACGTTGTTCTACAATTAACATGATTTTCAGGGTAAATTCTCTCCGTGTATGAACTCATTGACATGTAAAAATTAGTCACAGACTTAGATGTAATAGACATTTGTAATAAATTTTTAGAGTAATAAAAAATATAACTGTATCAAATTTAGCAGAGATTGGGAAAGTCTTGATGATAATCGCGGTCTGAGAACTGTGCGTCTTGCGTAGTAAAATAAATTTTTCTTACGCTTGAAAAAGTTACGGACAAGAAATTTTGTAGATGTAATTACGTCCAAGAAATTTTATACGTAAAAGGATGTGATGAGGAAGAAATATGGAAAAATCTCGTATCGCGATCTCGAATATACGAAATGGAAATGATAAAATTTGAGAGTGTCTTTTTCAATGATGAGTAACAAATATGCTAATAAATTAGTGCTCGCGATAAAAACGTGAGAAGCATCGAGAGAATGGCAGTCAAGGAGAGAGAGAGAGAGAGAGAGAGAGAGAGAGAGAAAAGAAATGTTCGTCGACGGAAATCAGGTCGGAGCGAACGATCGCTCATTCGCATTTCGCACGAGAGGGTCGGTCGTCATTTCGCGGAGCGGCGACGCTCATTCTGCACGACCGGACGAATGAAGGAGCGAATGAACGCGTAGTTGGCACAAGTGCGAATAATATCGCGGCCGACCGGCCGGCCGGACGGATCGACCGACCGACCCGGATTTAACGGCGTTAACTCCGTTTCCAGCGCTAATGACGCATAGAGCCCCGCGCAATTGGGTTTCCGTGCGAATAGGATGAAATCCTCCGCGGCGCGGGATCCGCTGAATCCGGGATTCGACCCTTATGTTGGCGGACACGCAGCCGGCCGCATGCGATCACGTCGCTCGACGCGGCACGCTTTGGCGATCAAGCGCCCCGGCCGCGATTTTCGGCGACAATGATCCATTCAGCCGCCTAACGAGAACGTACAGTGTACGCGCGTGGCGACGTTTCGTCGATCGCGCGACGTGCCTTTGGAACTGCGAAATAGAGCGGTGTAATGTAATCGCGCGATAAGCCCATCGCGTGGGAGGAGATACGTTCAGAAACGCGCGGAAACTTCCGACGAATTAATTTTTAATTGGCGGAGGCTGTGCAGAACCGCTCCCCCGCCCACTCGCCCTCTTCCCCTCCTCTTCCCGCACGTGCCGCACATGACTGGCTAACACAATCGGCCCGCAATCGTAGTTTAATGGGAGAATTTTTACGTTAAAAAGTTTTACACATCGAAAACTAGTTTTATACATACACATCGTTGAATGAACCCGGCGGAAGCGCGTGCTCCATGTTCTATTGTGCGTGTTGCGATTCGCGAACGATTTGCGTACACCCGTGTTTTTTCGTTCCGCTCGACCGGATCGGATAAAAGATCTTGTTGCAAACTATACGTGCGCGCACATATGTATATACGCGGCGCGGTAATTATCGAGCAAACGGCACACCGTTACGGTCGGCCGCTGTATTTCACAAAAGCCGGAGCATTTACAGGCGATTCTCCACGCCGCGTATTTTTTCCTTCCCTTTTATTATTTTTATTTTTTTTTATTTTGTTTCCGCAGCGCGCCAAACGCAAATATAAGAGCATTCTTTGGCGACGCAGGGGCCGGGCGCGTATATACGCTTTCGCTGTTGGATGTCCCACGTTGTTTGCCGTTTTATCGTGACATTTCGAAAGCGTTTCGGATTTCATGGACTATCCGGGAAATGTTTTCCGCGACCATTTGCAGCTCTCATCGCGTACAACGTTCGCCGCGCCAACGTTCGCTACGTTTAATTATGATCGAGGATGCGCCGAGCCGCATGCTCTCCTCGTCGAGCGATCCGCACGCGCGCGCGCGCACGCGCGTGCGGATTTGAAGTCTATTAAATATAATCCGTTACGCGATGTCATCGTCGTTACACCGCCGATGAATTATTTCCACTTTTCGCACGGAAAGTTAATTCATCGATCATCCTAATCGAGTAGCGCCGTGACAGTCGCTGAACTTCGCGCAACGGAATACTCGCGACTACATACAGCTAATTCGTCGCTCCAAGAATTGGCGATTTATGCCTGCAACGAGAGAACCGGCGTCGTCGGCAGATAATTAGAGGGGCCAGATCTCGGATTTCTGCAGCGAGCCATAATTTTCGGACACATGTACGAGAAACGCGGAACACATGTTGTAGCGCAAACGCGGGGAAACCCCGGGACGCGAGGGTGGGTCGCGGTGGTAATCGTACAGGCGGTATACCACCGGTCCGTAGGCAGAACCCCCATTACAAGGGATGCCGGCTACATTTATAGGGTCGTACATCACCGAGAAAACAGGCGGCCGGAGGACTTTATTATTTTGCGGATACGTTTATATACATCGGTGATGGCTCGCAACAGGAGCGACGCAATGTTTCTATCTTTCTCTCATATATCTCGACTTCGCGATCAGGAGAAGATCGGATGTCCCGCATCCGTAACATTTCCTTTGCCTCCCCGTTCACCTCCCTCCGCGCCGCTCTCCACGTCGCGCGCGATATCATTCTTTCTTCACGTCCGCAGCGCGTATTCAACGCGCGTCGCCGTCCCGCGCTTCCTTTGATGCATAATAAGCTTTTGTCCCCTGACGCGCGCAATTATATCACTGTATAATTTTAAATTGCAGTGACATAATTCACTTACGTAATTCACCTTGCCGCTCACGTAATAATTTTTAATTAAAAGTTCGACATATTCTCTCGTCGCGCCGTTATCCCTCCGTCGTCGTGGGGGATCGAATTAGATTGACTGGTCCCGGGTACGCAAACATGTATACTCGCCACGACCGAAATTCTATAATCCCCACGTCGTGACACACGATAGATCCCGGGCTCCCCTTCTCGTATCCTCCGCTTCGAGCTCCGGCTCTCTCTCTCTCTCTCTCTCCCTTCCTCGCGATCTCCGGTATACGGACGGGTATCTCACCCTTTGTGATCCCGGATTATCCGCAGTCCTCCTCCGGGCTCGGGCCCGGCCACAAACTTACTAACATTTTGCCATCGAGAAACCGCGGCGCGCTCGCGCTCGATGTCGGCTATAAAGCCGTTATTGGATCAAATACTCGCGCCCCGCCATAAACATCCAACCTACCAACGTATTGCGTACACACGTATACACATCACGCACGCGTATGTATAGTAGGCGCGCGTCTGTGTGTGTCTTGATGTTCGCAGGGTGCGCAGCACGAGTCGTGCACGTCCGATGGATCGAAGAGAGGGTCTTCCCCCCCCCCCGCCTTCGCTCGAAAAATCGACCCTTCAGAAAGCCACCCCTCTATCTTCTTTCCTTCCGCGTCGTTCAACCTCTCGCGCCCGGCGAAGTTCCCGCCGAAATTTATTCGCATCCCGGTGAATAAGTCCCGTTCGAGTTCGCGAATTCCCGCGGGTGCTTTCTTAGCGATACGTCTCGCATTGCGCAGACTCCGGGAAGGATGGCGCTCTTTGGAAAGTCCGCGATAATCGCGGTTTTCAACCTGCCATAGAGATTACTGACATTCAGCCCCCCCCCCTCGAATCTGCCGTGTTTTCACAGAAAATATGCGAACGTAAAAGAAAAAGAGAGAGAGAGGTAGACATATAACTCTTCAAGACGATTGCATTAAAATTTCCAAGTTCTTTATAATAAATGAAATTAAATAAGTATTCATTAATTTTAAATTTTTCATTATTATTATATAATTAAAAATGAGGCAATTACAGGAACAATTTCCGTTCAATTTCTGCTCGGAGAAAATCCAAGTCAGCCAGAAATGTAAAAGAAATCGCGATAATACCACGACACCCCGTAGAGACGGGCAATTTGTCATGAGATTGTTATTAGAGCGGATAGAAGCGGAACCTCGTTATCATTGACGGAGTTATAAGCGTTATAAGCCATCCGCTAAGTTTCTAGCGAGTTTCGGTGCAGCGACGGGGAAAGGGGTTGCGAGACGACGAGGATTGGAGGGAGAGGACAAGTGAAAGAGAAATATAGGAACGGCGAGAGATGCTCCTGCAGCGGGGAGAAAACCGGGGGGGAGGGGGGGAGGGAGAGGGCGGAGAGTTATTTCTGATTTAAATAAACTCCGCTACGTTCCTCGAATCTCGTCTTCCGACGACGATTCGAACGGGGGACTCGCGCGGTGCCCGGGAGGTAGTCGCTCCAGGCGATGGTGGGGGTGGGAGGAGGGTGAGGAGAACGCGCGGGGTGGAGAACATGAATGTAATTTATCTCCGCTATAAGGGACGCAAAACGGGTTTTCCTTCGGCTGGAAACTACGTTTGAACTCGTCCACTGTCTTCTTCTATCCCCTCTCGATGACTCGAGGAAAGAGAGAGACAGAGAAGAGAGGAGGGAGTACGAGGGGGGGGGAGGGGGGAGTTGGGATCAACTCTGGGGCCCAAGGAGGGTGGTTGTTAAGGGAGGTACCGCCGCTTCGGTGAATCAAAGAAATATTATATCATTAATACAGACCCCAGGGTGCAATGGGGCCGCTGGGTGTCTGCATGGAGCGCACCACCATCCTCGAGCAGCCTCCTTCTGTCGATTTCCCAACCATCCGAGCGAGCCAGCCACCCTCTCTCTACCCCCTTTTTCTTACGCGAAAGCTCTTCTCGTCTCTCTCTCTCTCTCTCTCTCTCTCTCTCTCTCTCGCTCTCTCTCTTTCTCTCCCTCTCTTTCTCCTCTGCCAACTCTTTCCTTCTCACCCTTTCGCCACCCGTACCACCCTTCGAGTCTTTCAGCCGCCCGGGGTTAGGAATATATATCTTGATAATTTGACGCGCCTTATATACCGGGCGTAACTATTGTTTACGGCTTATAGGTTCGTTGGGATCGCGAATGCGCGACTTAAGTAAAGAATGCACGGGCCGCGAGAGCTCGCCGGGCGTCTCTCGCGTGCGTGCGTGAAATTTTTACGATTCTTTCGACGGCGCGGCTGCCGTCGTCCGTGGCGCGACCGATTTTTATGGGCCCCCATAAAAATATGCGTCCTGCGTATATCAATATTTCCCGACTGGAAATCGTTAACCTTCTCGTATCCCGCCTTCACCACTCCCCCTCCGCCCCTCCCTCGCTCCCCCCGTGCACATATATCTACGCGTGGCGGTACATTATGTTCTCGTCTTTGACATAAATCAAAACTTTTATTATTAATCTGGATTTTTTAAATGTTTATCCATCTCGCTCATCAGTGCGCGTTGTTATTTTCCCGTTGCGTATTATGTAACATAAAAATAATCCGCTAACAGAATTTTTTAAAAACATTTTCTCAGTCCACGACCAGCGCGATGAGTTCATTAATAAGAATTAATAATGTAGAATTAATTACGCTCTTAAATTATATTCCACCAAGAGGTGTACGCGCTCTTTTACGTAAAATTATTTATACCGCGAGGTTGATTCAAGTAATCAGTGGAAAACGACGCTAATACCACAAAGAGGTCTACTTTCGAACGTTAAGAATTACAATAAATCAATGTCCTCCCTAATTAGGATAAATTGTACGTCCACATTATGTGCTCGTAGGATGAACATTAAAAAAAAATACATTAATAATCTTTCTGTGTGCTTTATAATTGCACAATGCAATATTAATTTCCCGCTGTTATATAATAAGATATATCAAAGTTTTATTTCTCAAGCGTGACATTGCGTTTCTCCAATGATTTTCACGCAAATCGATTATTCAGAATATCTTTTCCAATCTTACGAGAGTGCCGTGAATGTACGACAGATGCGCGAATCGAAGTGAAAAGAAAAGCGTCGGAGAGTTCATTTTAACGATGACATTGCGACTTCAATTCTGCCGTTTATCGCGGCCCACCGAAATATATGTTCCATCCGTGACGATGCCATATTTTCCTGTGTGTTCGAGACGACCCGCGGGTTATCGATACACGATAGTCACGATAGGGACCGTCTCGGAAGTGGCGCACTTTCTCTGAGCCGCCTAGATATATTGAAAGCCAAACTCGTGCGGGATATCTGCAGGACATCTGATACAACCTACATAGAACCGGCGTAAGGAATCCATCCTCTCATTCAACGGGCGCGTTTTTATCCCGCGAAATTGAAATCGGCGTATTGACGGTGGTATCCCCGAGTCATGACGATCGGATGCCGTTATACGTGACAAAGCTTGTTTGAAAGCTCCGGGCGGACGTTTTTCGTTGTAAAAAGGTAATCATGATGATCGGACTTTCGATCGGAACAAACGACGTCGAAAGAGGGTCGCGCGAGCAGAGTGTCGTCGTTCGAGGCAAGACGGATGAAAGAACTCTGAAAAATTAATCTTCAACTATTATGCTTGAAGGTCGTAAGCACCTACAGCTACGAAGGGTCAGTTTCGGTCTGCGTGATAAATGACGTGTGTATTTTATATATTAATGCAAAGCTGAAAACAAATATTTCTTCATATATATATATTAAAGTATTCTTAAATTATATATAAATATCCATAAATTTGTCAATTCTGTATCTTCGCCCGTAAAAACTGACGTTTGAAAATAATCCCTATAGAAGTCAAGCAATAATGGGGAGATGTCATATAAAAAAAAAAACGGAAGGAGGGATAACGTGAGCTCGGTCCCGCGATCGCGAGAGCAATGCAGACGCCATTTATTTCCTTTTATAAAACCCGACATTTTTCCAACGAGATCGAGTGGAGCAATACCTTTTCTCTCGATTAGCTTTTCCCTTTTTCTCAAGCCCACAGCGCAAACAAAAGCGGCAGCACAACGACCGTATAAACGTCTGTCGACGGCACACAAAATTCCGTACAACGGCCTTTTTTGAGAATGCAGTTAAAAAAAGACGAAATAAGAAAGAGCTGGTTGTTTCATTTCGCAATTCTCCGCCTATCGTTTTATGCAACGCGTGATTTACTCTCGTGTCGAATCTCCTCTTCACTGTTAAATCTATTGTGTTTGTTCCTCTTCACTGTTAAATCTATTGTGTCAAATTGAACCTTATTTAAGTTGCCACTGCTCCTACATAATAAATAATTATTTTGAACTAAAACAATATAGTTACTTTTAAATAAAATAATAGAATTTAACCCAAATTTGGATTAAATTTGAACTGTTTTAAATTATTTAACTTCATTGTTTTAGTAAAAAATAATTATTTATTAAGTAGGAGCAGTGGCGACTTAAATAAGATTTAGTTTAATACTATAGATTTAACAGTGTTCTTTTATATATATATATATATATATA
>NW_012026826.1:638753-699722 GCF_000956235.1 Wasmannia auropunctata | reverse complement strand
TTTAATCAGATTAGGAATGTTGGATATTTAACTTAAAAAATTAATTTGGAGAATTTAACGGTTTAAATTAGACAATGAAAGATTTGAAATGAAATATTCGAATTAATTAATTCAACTTCGGAAAATAAGGAAAGGACGGTTAAATAAATTAAGAATATTGAGTTTGAAATCTGATCTTCAAAATTAAATTATATTAAATTCACTTTTTTAATGAAAAATTATTTAGGAATTAATAAGATCAGGATTCAAGTTCAAAGAAAAATTATATTTAAAATAAAATTTACCTTTAATTAGCAGTTGTTCCGAATATATAAATATGAAATTCACTGATATAATCAAAAGTGATTATCAAGATTTGTTATTGATCAAAACTTATCAGTGACGTTGAGGTGTTGTAGATGTGATGAAATATTATTTTCAAATTAAGATAATGAACGCTGAGTTAGTGATTATATTGTATTGAGATGGTCTGGAATGGTCAAAGCCTAGACTAAGACTGACCTTTTCAGGTGACAAGAACCCCCGCGCGAGCTTCTCATCACTTCCTTATCACTTGCTAATTAAGAGGGGAAAGATTCTTTCCCATATGAAATCAAAGCTTAATCGGTATTTATTTATGATGACGGTCTGTGCCATCGCCTGTTATCGCTGTCTGAATACTTGCGGATTTAATTTCTTTAAATAGCTTTAAATTGTTCTCAACATTTATTTCAGATCATTAATTTAAGTTTTAGAAAAGATTAAATTTGAGAAAAATGTCTACTCGTAACATTTTAATAAATAGTTAAAGATATATATATCTTTTTCGCCGAATTCGGTGATTGCGGCCGGTCGGCCCGTCGCGTCACTCGGGGATCCAATTGCTATAGTCTAAAAATTAATAAGCGCCCTGACTAAGCGGATTATATCGGTTCGAATTAAAGCTCGCGCGTTCCGACGAGCTTGGCATACACACTGACACGCTGCACACATCCACGCGGCGGAAGTCGGCTCGCGTGTGCACGACGACAATATCGCGATATCACGGAATTCCGTTCTCCACGAGGAAAAATAAGCAACGACAGCGCACCGTCGCCTCTCGCGCTATTCCGACGATACGGCAAAATTTACTTTAGCGTAATTTAAGTGCGCCATATAATCTCCTGTCGCGGCGGACTAAGATACCGGTAGATCATAAACGCCGTTAGATAAAGCGTAGATATTGCGAAGCAGCCCCGAAACTTCCCACGCGAGAGGAAAATGTCGTTTCTCGGTTGCTCGGTGACGCGAACTTTATTCGCGGTGTTTCATAAACCGAGTCCGGTCTATTGTAGATTTCGCCGGTGCCCTCGAGACTGCCGGCGATTACGACAAATCAGGCAATTTTTTTCGAATAACGTAATGGCCGAAAGAAGTCGGAAATAAAAAAAGAATAAAATAAGTGACCTTCGATTAACTAGCTAATCATTTTTTGCCAATTAAACGAACGAAAAATACCGTAAAGATTACTCTCTAAATTTTCTGGAGTGACTTTCACTTTTTTGGAGTGAATTTTCACTCTTTTGGAGTGAATCTCACTCCAAAAAATTTAGAGAGTTAAGACAACTTATATGCGCGCGTGTTTGATATTCCTTTATTAATTGAGCATCTCTTTCTGCTGCCCTGGAAAATGTTAATCTCGTTAACGAAAGTAAAAAAGGAATTTCTTTCTTAAATAAAAATAAGATAAGCGACCTATGATAAAAATAATCTTTTTTTTTTTTCAATTAAACGAATGAAAAATACCGTAAAGTAATTAGATTACGTGCGCGCATGTCTGAGAGATTCCTTATCAATCAAGTATCTTTCTGCTGCCTTGGAAAATGTTAATCTCGTTAACGACTGTAAAGTTTGCTAATAATGGCTCGAGGAGACTTGTACTAAATTTCAAATACATGTACTTACTACCACCGCTATAATTACTCACACACATACACATTCTCTGATTTCGAATTTTCGCGGAACTTCAGTAGGTACCATTAGCTAATAACAACAGCAAGATGGGATCTCGAGTTAGTTTCACACCCAGAAATAACACTGCCAAACAACGCCGTGGTGGTTGTAAGACTATTTGCTTATCTGCCACCCTGTAAAAAGGGCACGAAAACTTTTCCATTGGTCGAAGGGGAGAAAAAAATCTTAATGGCAAGCGAGCGGTCCGTTGTTTATTTGTGGGTGGCGAGAGAACAAAGAACGGACAAAAGAGGAAGAAAAATAAGAGGAAGACCGCGCGCGGAACGGAGAAATTAAATTATGTGCCCAAGTATACTATCGTATATTCTCGAGGGGACAGAAAGCCCTGCCGCACAAAAACTAGGCTCGCTCTCGGCAATGGCTATTAATTAATTAATATCGAGCGGTGTTTGACGCGTGTCTCTGAGGAGGCTGACCGTATTAGCGTTCTAATCTTTTATACGTATCTTAATCCGCGATGAGAAATAAGGGCGAAAGCTTCGGGGGGGAGGGGGGGGAATTCCAGACTCGCGGTCTCGAATTACGAAAGTCAACGCCTGAACGATTCACGAACCGCGCGGAAAAGGAAAAGGCGTCTGTCGAAAAATCAAGCCTCGCGCGCGTGTGCTCGTTTCAGCTTCCAGCCTTCAGTCGCAGGGAAGGGTACAAATGACAGGACCCGGGGATATTAGAGGGCAAAGTCCGATGACGCGCGGGCGGAGGCGGGCGAGAGGAAGGAACTTACATGATACAGAGCGGGGTACGATCGGCTTTGCTCGACTTGTATGACTCTGCCGACGGCAAAGAGAGGAACGCTTCGAGAGAGAGAGAGAGAGAGAGAGAGAGAGAGAGAGAGAGAGAGAGAGAGAGAGCTGAGGAAAAGCCGAGGCGGGGGGAGGGTGAGTGACGGGACGGGAAAAGTGGGCGCAGAGACGAGGGTGGGTACAAGGGTCACCACCCGGAGTTCCCACCAAAGGCTTTTCTGCGGCTTCGATCCTCATTGGTTCGCCAACGACGGGCATTTCCCTCATCCCTCTTCGTTTCGGAGGTATTCACCACCTTCGTCGTACCTGTCCTTCCTTTCGCGCACTAGAATTCCACTCTCGGCCCCCCCCCCTCCTCCTCTCCCTCCTTCTGCTACTCTCACACTCCCTCGCCAAATTCGCCGCAACAGTTTTTCATTCGTACTCTTGCTTCGTTTACTTCCAGGGTTTCCTTATTCTTTATCGAAGTGTTACTTGTCGTTAGATGATTCGCATCTCTCAACAAGGTCGATTCTTTTTCAGAGTTTCGATAATATGTTCGATTTGTGAAGAAATAAGAAAAACAGCTGTTGTGAAACGTTTCTGTGTCAGAGATGAAGGCTTCTTTTCCCGTTTGTATCGCAACAATCGCTTTTACGCACGTATTCGGATTCGAATTGTTCTTTCGTTAACGTAAAGTTCAGCAACGTATCTTATGAAATATATTTATTTTTATTTATTTTTAACTCACGAAATATATATATTTATATTTTACAAAATACATATATATTTTTCTACAGCTCAGAATTTTTATGAACATTCATAATCCGAATTCGAAAAAATAAACTTATTCGCGTATATGTATAGTTGCAGTCATTCTTGTTTGTTGCGCAAAGATTATGATATTAATTAAAATTTTAACAATAATAATTAATATTTCCAATATGCACGCACAATAGTAATCCCGTAATCCATTGTTTTTCTATTTATAATGCAGAAGTTTACTTTTCGATTTTGATTGAAAATTTACTCATTAAAATCCTTTTCCGCAACATTTCCATGAATTACCGAAACCGTATTTATTATACAGTGTACAATATTGCCAGTTTTTCCTCTTCTTTTATACATATTGCAGGGACATGGAGAATTTCTAATCCTCTTTACTACGTAATTATAAATTTTTGATAAAGGCAAGAGATATTATATGTACACAAAACTATTTTAACTGTGGTGGAAGTAATAAGTAAATTTTAATCCTCAACTGTGGATATGTGAAGAATTTCTACATATATCGTAATTTTGACATAATTATGTCTTTTTTTTAGAAAAATAAATAATACTTGGTTCTGTGCACAATGCCAAAAAATATTTTAAAAATAGTAAAAAAGTACATATACAGAAAATAGAGAATAATTTTTCTTGTTTATCTTCATTCACATCTAAAAATAAAAACTTTTAGAATTTTATATTCTAGTGTGTGCGTGTTTACAATTAAGAGTTAAAAATATTTTTGCGAGAGATATACTACACTATGAACATTTAAATAACCATGATTTTAAATAATACAAAATGAAAATGGTTTGTAAAAGGAAAGCGAAATGAGTTAACATCGCCGGGCTTGAGCAAAACGACAGTCAAGTGCGGCCGCAAGCGGATCCGAAGGCCGAGCGATTAAAAACTTGGCCTGCAAAGACATGGGCTATCTCCCGATCCGAGACCTGATCACATTTGTAAAGCGACCGCTGGGGATTTGAGGACGTCGTCATTAGCGAACGAGAAGGACTCCGAAGTTCAAAAGATTCGGTCGGAAAAAGTAGCGGGATCCCCTACTACGAACGCGACGCAAACCACTCAAAACCCGAGGGTTGATCCTCAAAACCCGAGAGAGGGAGATTAAATACCATCTTAGATCGGTCAAAACGTACACAAAAATTTCGGGGGAATTGAGAAAAGGCACTTTCCTCCCTAATGGGAAACTCGTGGGACCGCGAAGTCCTCCTCTGTCGCGTTTTCTTGACGAGATTGATGCGTACGAAACGTAGACGCTCTATCACGCCCAACATTGCATTATGAAAGTCAACTTCTCTCCGAATGAGAAAGTCCGAATAAATGCGTGACTTGAAAATCCCGTAGCGTTTCACCATAGCAACTCGAAAAAAATAATCGCGGTGCGCGAGGATACGTATTATTAGGGCAGGAGTAACGAAAAAGCAATTATATCCGTAGCCCTCGACACAGAAAATGTTTTCTCCCTGCGGGGGAGTGTACGAAAATATACACACGTACCGCATCCCAAAGTGGTTTAATAACGCCGGGCTCGCGGGCGCGCACGTAATGTTTCGACGAATTTCGCGAGAGAGAGAGAGAAAGAGAGAAGGAGGGGGGGAGAGCCGCATTCTCGAATTTGCCGTGTATTTAATGCGGGCGGCTTAACGCGCTGCAAACCCGCGGCAGAAGCCGCGAAAAGCGGGATCGGTTATTTCCTCTCGATCAGCTGCAGCTTTCCCATCCGCATTCCCCCTCCCTCACCCCCGCGCGTGTGTATGTAGAACGCGCGAGAGAGACACTCCGCTAATGAATCGAAAATTTTGGCGCAGCTCGCCGAGCGTAATTATTTCGACCGGTGCGACTGTAATCCGTCGGCTATTCAGACGTTTCGTTATTATCGCCGGTGAGGGAGGCAAGGGAGGGGGAGGGGGAAAGCGGGAAGTGATCTTGTGCGTGTGCATGATTGGGGGATGTTTATTCGAGGCGATCTTTAATGAGGACGGAAAATCCAAACGCAAAAAATTTCGACGGCGAACGCGCGCCGTTACAATACACAGCACGCCATCGCTCGATAATTCGGCGAAAATAATTCTGCGTTTTTGTCGCGCGCCAAGAGAGAGACCCATCGTATTTAATAATCTACAAAACAATCGTATAATTATCCGCAACAATACCCCCGTTTTATTTCAGCGGCAGATAAATCTTGTTGACGCGTAAAGCGCAGTTTCATGAGCCTCGCACATCGATCTAAATTGATCGTGATTCCTTCTCGCAATGTCGAGAGGAGGCTCTGATAAAAGATGTAGAGAAATTTCAAAAATTGAGATAAATTATGAAGTTACCGAATAAACGGAGGATGGTACAAATGGTAAAAAGAGCGCACGCGTTTACTGTACACGGAGATAATTTTTTTTTTTAAATTTACCCTGCAAATCATGTTAATTGTGGGACAATATAGTATTTTGGCAAATTTTACTGTGCACTACAATAAGATTTTACAGGAAAATTTATCGTAGTGTACAGTAAAATTTGCCTCAACACTATATTGTCCCACAATTAACATGTTTTGCAGGGTAAATTAAAAAAAAAATTCTCTCCGTGTAGGTA
Source organism: Wasmannia auropunctata (assembly GCF_000956235.1). Lineage (NCBI taxonomy): Eukaryota > Metazoa > Arthropoda > Insecta > Hymenoptera > Formicidae > Wasmannia > Wasmannia auropunctata. The sequence goes on along the minus strand of NW_012026826.1, from coordinate 693,633 downwards.
TACACAAGGATCGTCTCAGCTGCAGCGTGAAGGGAGATCGCTAAATCGCACAGGTGTCGCGTAAAATAACGTCGCGTAAAAACATCTCGGACGAGAGAATCTCGGTATGGTTCAATTCTCAGGAGGCCCTTCTCCCGTCAACTCGTCAGCCGGACGAGAAACGCGGCAGGCGTGTGACGTCCGAACGCACGGGGCGCGTTGATGCGAGAGCGCGCGCACGCGTTGACGAGCGTTGTCCCGTTACTCCCGTTCAGTCGAGCGCATTCTTGCGTGTACGCACAACACGCTGTTTTACGGCCGATACGCGGAAAATCCGTTGATAAACACGCTCGCGCTCGTTTACGCATGCGAGCGAGTTCAAAAATTAACTCCCGCCGTTCACTTCGTCACGTCCCGTCCCATCCCCCCCCCCTCTTCCCCTCGTGCTCGTCGTGTTGCAAAAATAAAACTGTCTCGTTGTTATTATCGTACTATTTTCACCCCCGTTCGTCGCGCGCGTCTCCCTTGTTTTTGCTAAATCTTTCGCTGTGCACGGCGATCCCGTTGGAAAAAAAAGCGTCTCCTTTCTTTCTCGCTTTTGCGTAATTTCGCGTTTGGTCAGAATGGGAGGGAGCGGAGGGAACGGGAGGCGAACAATAGGAGGTCGTTATTGATGGAACGAAGCGAGCCGGTATAGCCGCTCAGCGTTTGATCCCGAATGCAGGTTGCGCTAATGGTGCTAATGATCATCGTATCCGTCATGTCGGTACTATAAAGCAGCCTCTCCCCCGGTCCAGGCTCGTTTTTCCCTCCCTTTTTTTTCCCTCCCGCTGCAACGCGAGAAACGCCGGGAAATCGCCTGTGGGAGGCGGCGGCGGCGGCGGCGAGCGATGTGTGCGTTACACACTCGTTATTGCGGTATCCGCTGACGAACAAAGCATGTAAAATCGCATTACGCCGCGGAAAGCTTTAATAAGCGACGCAGTGTTATCGGATAATACGATTTATGAAATCTAATAGTCGCAACAAAATGATCGAATTACGTTTCACGCGTGTGTAAAATGTGCGCAACGTTTGTGCGATCCGAGTTTTGAAACGAGGGAAAACGCTGAAAATAGAACGGAACGCTGCTCGTTGCTCGGACAATTATATATATTTATACGCATGTATTAGATGACGCGACAAGGCCATCTCGAATGTATTGTATGATAACGAGCGATTTTTGCATCTTGTATTCTTGGTATCGTGATAACGAACAGCCACTCGTGAGGCAGTAAACACATATTGTACTCTCTAAATTCTCTGGAGTGAATTTTCACTCTTTTGGAGTGAATCTCAAAAAGATTGAAAATACTGCCACGCGGCCACTTGAGTGGCAGTATTTTCAATCTTTTGTAGTGAGATTCACTCCAAAAAATTTAGAGAGTATAAAAAACGAAAGAAAGTGCACGTCTCTCAATCCTTCTCGTTTTGTAACATCAAATAATTTATTCTTTATTATAATCTCAACAATTTAAATTCAAAGAAATTGACGAGCTTTAAAAGTGCAACGCACACGTGTTCAACATATCATATTCTTGCTTTAAAAGTGACACAAGAAAATTAGTTTCTCGGGCTTTTGATCCTTCTCGTATAGTAACATCAAAGAATTTACTCTAATCTTTGTTATAATCTCACAATTGAAACTCAAAAAAATTGACGAGCTCTAAAAGTGCAAGTTCAATATATCGCATCCTTCAAAAGTGACAAAAATTTAGTTTCTCAGACTTTTGGTGATTGATAGGCTAATATGTTTACCTAATTCAAAATAATAATCTCAAAAATCACATTCCTTTCAGTTGTGTCACTTTTAACGCAAGACTGAGATGTTACCTCTGGATTTTTTAAATCAAGCTTACATTACGTAATTACGTTTAAATTCCATTTCCGAAATATATAATTATTCGATCGGGGGGAGGGGGGGGGAGGAACCTTCGCGCGCACAACATCGCGCTCTGAGCGATATAAGTAAAAGCCCCGTTGTTAAAATACGGAAGAAATACAGTGTAGGCCGGGCGAGCACAGCGTGAGAACTCGAAGCTCAAGCTCGATCGGGGATCGCTGGAAATAGCCCGGCTAACATGGGTTAATCGGATCCCATCCTGTTTGCGATTGGATTAAAGTAACTCGCTTAAGACCGGGGGCCGGGTATAACCCCGGCATTGATCCTGTCGCTTAACCGAGTTACCTTCCACGATGTCGGGACGACGAATTTGTCGTTCGCCCGACCGTACCGACGCGACGCTCCTCGGCATGCCGCCGCCGCGCCGAGCCGGCTCGCTGCTCGCTCGTGCGTGGCGGACTCGTTCGGCGAACGATATTTTTTTCCCCCTCCCGATATACGGGACCGGCGTCCCGCAAAATTTTGCATTTTTTTTTATCCTCGTTTCACGGACCAGCGGCGATATATTATTATCGATACACACAGCGACTCGGAAGTGCGCGATAAAAAACGCTGTAAAAAGAAAAAGAATTAGCGAATATTCTCTGCCAGGAGGACATTTATACACATCCCACATACTACATCCGACGTTGAACGACGCGAAAGTGAGGTCGCGACAAAAAAAAAGAGAGTTCGCGGAAACTTAAGTCCTGCAAACAAGTTTCGCAAACTTTATTCGCGACGCGTCTACGTGACACTATCGAATCCGGATAACCGCATTATTACGACTAACACAAAAAAAAAGAAGCCGATTTCCCAGCGCGAGGAGCGCTCAGGCGGAGCTCTTCCTCCGATTTAACTCCCGCGGAAACATTCATGAACGATCCCGTGCGCCGAGATCGGGAGGAGTCAATCTCGACGGGACTAACTTTTCAATTTTCCCACCCAACTTTGCGAGGATGTAGGGTCGCTGTATGCGTATACGTGAACGTACGTGCCCGGGTCATGCGGGGGAGAGAGGCAGGAGAGAGAGAGAGAGAGAGAGAGAGAGAGAGAGAGAGAGAGGAGCCAGAGAGGGCGTCGCTCAATTTCCTCGCTGACGAGCGAGGCGACTACCTGTAGACGGCTCGATTTATCACGGCCTATAATTGAACGGAAGCAATTTATTAATCGGCCTTGCGCGTCCAAGCAAATCGATCGTATCGCGCCGGACAGGGAGCGAGGAGATGCTTCTTCTATTTCGAGCGTTTAGCAGCCGCCGCGCGAGCACACATTCGGCGCGATACATCTCGTCGTGTTTATAGTTTATCAGAACGACGATAAGTCGTTCTCGACGATAAGTAGTTTGATTCTCGGAAGCATGCAAAACCGGACTGTGTAGAAGGAGAAATCTTGAAATTATGGACGCGCGAGTTCATAATTACTCGAATAAATTCAAATTCAACGGAGTAATTTCGCGTCAGTTTTTCCTTTCTTCAAGATCATCAATTCCGGCTCTCTCTCTCTCTCTCTCTCTCTCTCTCTCTCTCTCTCTCTCTCCTCATCTTGAGTAATTAATTTCCCTAAGTCTCCGAGGTGCTTCCTCATGCGGCACGTATAGCCAACAAATTTCCAGTTTGAAAATTCGAGACCTGAAGTTTCACCCGCCGCGTATCCCACTGGATGCATCGCGTCATATTTCCACGCCGTTTTTCTTATTTCGCTCCACTATTTACCACGACAACGTAGTTACGACGAGTATTTCTCAACGTCCGCCGGTGATATTTTTGCCATGCCGCCCCAGATGTAAGTGAGACGGCGCGGCGCGGCGCGGCCGCTCTTTACATCTAATTGTCTTAATATGTATCGTTTGCGTACAGTTTAACGTTTTGAAAAAAAAAAAAGGAGAAAGTAATTTACGAATTATTAATTGGCGCAATTACTTTAGATTATGCGATTACTTCTAAAATATGTACTCGTTACTCGCTCCTCGCCTTTTTTTGTGGCGAGGTGCGAGAACTAAAGGTAAACTTGCATTAATTCTGAATTGCCCATCCTTTTTTTTCGCTGAATTATTTCCGACTCATAGGATCGCGTGCGAAGCGTGTACTGCGTGAGGTGCACCGTGCACACAGCAATTATACACGAACTCCATTCTGTTGTTATTCTCGCTCGCATTCGTGAAACTGCGATTAGCAGCGAATTATCGGACGCGATCGTTGCCCGCAACGTCGCGCATATAACGCACCACAACTTCCGCCGGCGTCGAAACAGTACACGGCCGTACGAGACTCGGTTAACTGCCGCGCGTTCGTCCGCCTCCTTCTATTTTTTACGTCGTCCACGTAGTCATAAAAGGCGCGCGCGCGAGTGCTCTCGTCCGCAATTCCGTCACGGAGGCGAGAGGCCGTCCTCGCGAGACGTCTGAAGCGAACCGAAGAGCCCGAGCCCTTCCTCTACGGCACGGCACGGCACGGAACGGAACGGGCACCACGGGAACGTGTTTCCAGAGGCCGGTCGTAAAAGTCTTTAACCCGTTTCGAGACGTGACCACTCTCTCTAAACGTATATACGCCCGCGGCTATATACACGCTCGCAATGAGACGGCCGAAAGTTTCCGAACGTTCCGGGCGCGCGTTTCACGATTCGGCCGAATCGCCCACCCGAATTCGCGAACAGCCGCGGCCCCCGAAGACGTGGTGGCCATTTCCCCTTCGAGGAACCGTCGAAAATTTCGCGCGCGCCCCAGCACCACTCTGGCGCGCCACGTCCGAAAGAGGCTCTTAACGGGGATTTAAAAAGAGAAAACGTCGGCGTGCGCGATTGGTCGCGGAGGGAAAATGGATGGTTGTAAAAAAAAAGAAAAGAAAAAAATAGCAGCGGACACAAATGGCGAACGGACGTTACGGAGGAAAGCAATACTGCTTACACATTCCGCGTGCCGTGAATACGGTATACACATTTTATTCGTCGCGAACCGCGCGGTCGTTAAAGCTCGGAGCTTATTATCGCGCGCTTGTCGGGACAATTTTCGAGGAAACAAACAAAAAAAAAAAACAAAAAAAACATCGTAGCGCGACGTAATCTATAGTACCGTGACTAACGATCGCTCGCTCGCCGTCTTACGGCGCACGTGTAATTAAAATTCGACATCGCATTACGTACGGCGCCCCCCCCCTCCCCGTAACGCGTCCATTATCTTCGTAATGGACAATTAAAGGACGACCGTACGGCGAAAGAGACTCGCGGACTCGCAATTGCAGCTTGCGCAGCACATAAAAAAAAAGAAAGAGAAGGAAAAGGACACACATATCGCGGAGCGGTTATCTCGTCACGCTATTGCAGTCGCCGTCTGTCGACGCCGCTTGCGACCGACTAGGGTCGGAGCTTTTCACTCGCCCGGGCTCAACGTACGTCCGTCGCCGGCCGTCGTAAACTTTAAAGGATGCCGCACACGTACGAGGGATGAATTTCTATCTCTCGCCTGTAACGCCCAAGGGGCGGCGGGGGAAGGGAGTGAGAGCCGTGAGAGGAGAGGCAGGGATCGGAAGGAGGGGGAGAAGGGGGGGGGGCGAGGGAAGACCGTGAGACGTATTAACGAGGAAACGAGATTAACGTTTCGCGCAAATTGGATGTTCAGGAAAAATGGCAATCGCGCGGGCACGAATTAAAATGCGCAATCGCTAACGAAATCACGAGAGATTAAACGAGAGTTCGATCGCGGCTGCACGGCGAATATTCGGCCAATTAATTCGGAACGCAAATCCATCGTAGATATACGAACGGCGTATGCACATAATTCGCCATAAGAGTACCACAAATACACGTATAATTGAAGTCACAAATAAATTGATTAATGCGTCTATTTTGATGAGAACTCCATAGATTTCAATTTATCCGTGAAAATTTTACGAGAAGCCAAGAGCTTCCAAAAATGCTGCTTACGATACTATTATTACATTTAGATCGTCCGGTAGGAAAATGGAAAGCTTGTATTTAAATCACGAGTAAGTAAAAAGTCTTCGAATTGATCTGTCAAAACGGTAACGAGAATGACTGGTGTAATGCAAATTATTTTCTATGATGGATGCAAGTGGATGGAAAGAAATTGTTGTCGCTGCCGCGTTTTCTATGCCCAACGAGCTGAGCCTCTTTCATTCCGTCTTCTTGCCTCGAGCCTTTTGATATCGTGCCGTTGCTCCTCTCTCTATTTCTCTCTCTCTCTCTCTCTCTCTTTTCCTCTCTCCCTCTCTCAGCGTGTAAAATACTGCAAGGCGTACGCATGCTTGCAAAATAGGAAGCGAGCCGCGCCCTCGAGTCTTCTCGCGTGACATTTTCGTCGCGCAGCTCGTTTTCGGAAAGAAACGCGAGGGAATAAATCCGCTCGCAAATTACATATCGTATACGTACAAATCCATTATTGCACGTCATAGAATTCGAATCTCTCTAAATGCCAGTGATATCCATCAGAGAATTTCAAATGTATCTCATCCTCGTAGAATTCACGATATATAGCACGATCGATTCGAATTATAAATTTTTAATCCACAAGCTCTCTTTTTTATACGCTAACTGTACCAGCTACATCTATCCGATCTACATTTTGCGTCGAGAATCAAGAAAAATTGAATTATTTGAATTTAAAGAGATACGCTCGCTCTCTTTTTTTTCTCTCTCTCTCTTTCTCCCTTTCTCTCTTTCCTTTTCGTTTCCGACGTTCTCCGATTTTCCGGAATTTATTTCTTAAGCAGCAAACGACATGGCTTTTCAAGGGAATGAAAGCAGAATTATTATTTATTACAGAGACGAAGAGAGATGATTCGTCACGCACAAAAAGGCGAGCGTATCAAAATGTCATTGGCGGACGGGCAAAAAAGTGGGTCGGGGAGTTTCGAGGAGACGGCAGACCCGTATTTAGATAAACGAGTGCGTTGCACGCGACGCCCGCGAACCCGGAGCGAATCGATAGCCCGGCCCCGCGAACGGCCCACGCATTCCGTGCATCCGCGCATTTGCATAATGGAAATTTCATTTCAATCTAAATACGCGCGTGTCGCGCGACCGACGGCGGCGCGATGTGATCGGGTATTCGAACGCGGCGGTCTCTCTTCTTGCCGGGGAGAGCTCTCGGATGCTCGGATGCCTTTCGACGGAGCCTTTTCAGGAACCGCTCGAGTGCTCGCTAACCAGAAATTTCATTGTCTCTGCGTTTGACATAATAAAATTATCTTCCACAGCGAGTCAACGTTGCTCGAGATTAACACGTGACAGCAACGAACGCGGCAAGGTCGATCGTTTTCGCGAATCACAATGGATATTTTTACTTAACCGTCGTCGTCGTCGCGTTTTCTTCGCGAGAACAAAGGCACGTCGACTAATCGACGCGCGAAGGAAGAATCGTTAATTAGATTCGGGGAGAGAAAAGTCCATCGCGGAGAAACGAACGCGGTGTATAATAATTAGAGTTACATCGTTTGAACACAAAATAAAACTGAAGCCGACCGATCTTTTCCCTTCTGCCCCGTCAATCCCTCTTTCCTTCCTTTCTTCCGTCATCATCACCGCTTCCGTTTACAATGAGCGACGACTGCTATTAGTATCGCGAGATATAACTTTAATTGAATTTAAATTGAATTTAAAATATATATACATATTAATATTATCGTCACTAGTTATTACGTTTTGCCTGCCCCGCGGCGTTATCGTGCTCGTGGCATTCTGCCCTTTACAGCTATTTCCAACTGGCTCTCCCCCGAGCGCGCGCAACCGCCCCGCGATGCTTTTTTGCGGCCCCCTTTTAACAGCGCGCGTCGTTCACTCGGCAAATTAATTAGCCGAAAATTGAAAAGTCGCCGTTAATCATATGAGAGGTAGCCGAAGGGACTTTTCCCTTCCCGAAGCACACGCACACGTACACGCACACGCACACGCACACGCACACACACCAGCTTCCTCCCTTTCTTAATTAAATTACGCGCGCGAGAGATCGCGACGACTGATGTCTGTGAAAAGGGCGCCGTGGCATATTTTAAGGGCTCGCGGATATTTTTCTCGTGCAAGAAACGAGATTCGAGATGAAAGACAAACAGGGATTCGCGGCGGGGAATTGGGTTACGAATATTCAATGATACACTCGCGCTCCGAAAGCGTTGAATATATACGCAGTATATACGTTTTCCATCCTATCGTTTATTTACACGCTGGATAATGATGTATCCAACTTTTATAAATGAGCAGTGATCCACATACGAAGATAAGATTGCAGACCGAGCATGCGATAGCGCCAACGATCGGGCACACTTTTTTTTTCCTTAATTTCTCTTGGCAACTTACGCACCGCGTAAAATGCATCGAATTCAACGGACGGAAGATAAACAAAGTCAAGTCCGAGAAACTCCGGGGTGGGATAATGCCGTCCGCCGTGAGTGTCGAAGGCCGCCGCGGCCGTTCGTCGAGGATTAAAAGGACCTGGCTGGATGCGCGCGCTCCCGCGCGCGTCACTAAAATCCTAGGAGGTTCCGGTATAACAAACGTGCCAACGCTCGTATTTGGATACTCTCGCGGAGCGACGGTCGTCGCTTTTGTAGATCGAACACCGGAGCGCGAAAGTCAGAGGCCGCCTAAGGGCGGAGACCGTGCAAACACGGCGCGGCGGCGACGGCGGCGGCGGCGACAGGGCGAATGGAAAGCTCGCGTCGACGGGATTAAACAAAACGTGGCAGAAATACATTTCTAATGCCGGGGATAGTTGATCGATAGTCGTTTTCCTTTTCTTTCCTTCTTTTTTTTCCTCGAAGGGCCGCGCCCTACGCCGGATATCCGACGGAGGGAAAGAGAGAGAGAGAGAGAGAGAGAGAGAGAGAGAGAGAGAGAGAGAGAGGCGCGGCCCCTACGGGCGCCCCCGGTCCGTTAATTAAAACGAGGAGAAACAGGAAAATCAGACTCGACGAACGCGTGTCTGACTGACTGATATTTGCGTCGAAGTTGAATGCGCGCGGTGGGAATTTTTCGGTGAGAAAAAAACGGCCTAATGGCGGAATCAACAGTGCGCGGGCAAAAGAAAAAAACAAAAAAACTGCCGGCGTACGTAACAAGAAGAAATTCACGCCGTTCCGATAAATAAAGTAGACTTGTTTTCCAACGATCTGTACGCCGGGCGTCTCCCCCGAAGGCGCCGTGTAGCGTTATATTTATTTTAGGGGCGTAAAAATATTTTTATTATTATAAAAGTTTTTCTAATTAAAAAATACGCACACATCGTTCCGAGTTATAGACTTGTTTCGTGTGCGCACATCGCGAATTGCGCGCGACAGACTTTTGAAACGCAAACGGCCATCAGGGTTTGACGAACGCGACAAGTTTCCCGCAAGAGGAGACTTCTTGCGGGCGATAGGCGATTCTTCCCTTCGTCAAATTCAAACCCACCGGATAAATCTCGCCGGTCCGAAGGGCTGCGATACAGGATCGCGGCGCGGAAAATCCACAAGCAAGGGAGACAAGGGAGGGGGACGGCGGCGGTGGTGTGCAGGGAGTTTGCGGGATCGGACAAAGAGCCAGTTCCGGTAACCAACTTAACCGGAAACTTCGAATCAAAGCAAACACGGTGAAAGTGCCTGCGGGGGTCAGCCCGGCCTCGGGAACCGGCGGTTCATCGTGAAACTCGATTTACTACCTGCGTCGTAATGCACATGCGCTTCCTCGCTCTCCCCCGTCGTCATCGTCATCGTCGTCGTCGTCGTCGTCTTCGTCGTCGTGGCCGTTTGTTTGCGTGTAATTGGGAAGCTTAAGCCCTGAGTGTACGATAATAACGCGAGTTTCCCCACTTGATCGAGTTACTTAGGGATTGTCTTGGCCGCCGCGGGCGGACGCGCCCGCGTCGAAAGCGGACCGAGGGAGGACGAGTCGCGATTCCTGAACGGAGAGCCCTCTGGGGAGGGGGGGGGGAGCCGCGCGCCGCGCCGGTGGCGGTGGTCGGGAAATTGCATTTGCGGAACGCAGAGAGCGTGTCTGCGATTTGCCGTAATTCCGACCCGGGGAAGCAGCTTTCTCAGCTGCTGCTAACGGCTGTAACTGTTGTCCATAATTCCCTAATTATTACGATTGTATTAATTCCTGTTCGTGATGGTAGGAAATTGCGTTGTCCAGGTTATCGCAATTTGGGTAAATTAGATTCCATTTGCGAATTAACGCTGCAATTCAAATAAGAACCATATGTATATACTATTTCTATAAATTATACGAACTTTCGTTCCTCGTAAGATTAGGCAAAAGAAGGTTCCGCCAAGCGATTGAAATGAGACTCCATATGCCGGCCGTCAATGGATAATGCCGGTGCCAAGGAAAGACACAAGGATGATCACGTCACTCTCGTTGAAAATCGTCGATCCACAACGTGACGATTGGAGGGTCCGACAAAATCGCGTTCCTCTTACATTCGGATTTGCGAAAATCACCCCGGAGGTCACCCCCGGACTGGCTTTCAGAGACCTCGCCGACGAGGCTTTGTCGATGAGTCCCTCTCCCCCTCCCTCCCCCCCCCACTCCAGCCCCCTGCTCCAGAGAGATTATGCGAGTGCGTTTAATGTGCTCGCATACCCCACACGCATATACGCGCACTGATAACTCTAATACGGTGACGCACAACAGGTATGATAATGCGAATCGAGCCGGGGCCGCGCCGTTTATACTACGGGAGGGGATTAAAGTAATGCATCGATGCACCGGTTCGCCGCATTGAGCCAGATGAAGAGATTTAACCCCTCCTCCCCTCCCCCCCAACCCCATCATCCCTCGCGCAAATTACATACGCATTAGCGGCGGTGCTCGCGCGGCGCGCGAGATTTCCGCTACGCGGAGAGTCAGCACCACCAGTGCGTGCGAGACGCACGTCGCGATCTTGCAGATATCGAAGTTTCGACGGTATATAGGGGCGCGATGTTAACATTTCGGGACGAGTCGTCCGATCGTTTATGTCGGGAGTTGAAATTAATACGTTCCCTCCAATTTGCGTGTGTAAAACACTGTTCCAAATTTGGGTCGCAACAAAATGCGCGGGGGAGAAAAAAAAGCGTGCGAGAATTATTTTTGTGAGAAAACTGTGACTGCGTTGCGACGTTAGTATTTCGTTCGTGACGCGGAGATATGAAAGTATTTCGGAACGGACAGAAATAACGGAAATAATTTCGGCAAACACTCGATATCGTAATCCAATTTTTGTCGAAGTTACTCTCGCGAAATGAGGATATACTATAAATAGGGAATTAACCCCGCAAGACTCGCGTAATGTAATGATGACGGTTGAGCGAACATTCCTTTGAAGGAGTTCTGTGTCCGTTTATGGCGCAGTCATTTAATGGATTCCAAATAGGGACGCTTCGCCTATTGCGTGTATCTCGCGCAAAGCGCATGGCTGCAATTAACCACGCTGATTAGGCAATGCGCTTTGAAGCGACATGCAAACGATGAAAGGTTCATGCACATTCCATATATCCCCCTGATTTTATACCCAAAGGATTCAAATTTCTCGAAACGCAATCGAAATAACGAGGGAGGAACGCGCTGATACAACGTGATAGTGTAATTAGCGAAATTAATTTCACTTATTATCAGAGCGGACCGAAATATCGCTTCAAAAAAACTGAAGAGAAAATTAAGAATGTCCTCTTCATCCGTACAATGCGCGTAAAAGTATACACGGAAGTATACACAAAAAAAATATTTTGTTGAAAGGTCTAAAAATTTTGCTAAATACAGACCTGAAAATAATTTTTGTTCAATAATCAAAATAAATTGTTGGAAAGTTAAAAATGATAGGCATTCATTGCTATAAAACGGTTGGATGTTCTAGCAATCATTTTGACTTTCGAACAAAATAATTTTGATTATTGAACAAAAATTATTTTCTGATCCAGCAAAATTGTTCTTCTGAAATTTCTTTCCGCGTATGTATATTTTTTTTCTATACCAATCTTGAGATTGTTAACGTATAACAAATCGAAATTTTACACTCCAGGCATTTTGTTAATAAACGCAGCCCAACACGGGCGCTTTTAAGCAAGATTAGCGGTAATGATCATCGACGTAATGAGGTAACTTTTGACTAAAACGATGTTTTAGCGATTTACAACGAGGGGAGCTCAGCGGAGTATGATAGAATCGGGGAGTGCAGAGGGTTGGTTAGACCCCTGGCGCAGGGGCGCGGGGGGGGCTAAAACGAGCCGTGGGAGAATTCAAAATCGAAGCGCGCCATCAAATACGCGTTCGAGGGGGGAGGGGGGATTTACAAGTTATTCAAATATTCCCCGCTCGGTAAGCTATGATGAATACTCGGTGTTCCAATTTAATCCCCTTCGAATCCCGTCCACCCTCAAATCACATCCTTGCCGCGCTCCCCCTGTGATTTCAGACGATTCGCCATTAATTCGTATCGAAAAAAATTTTGCGCGAGTTCGAGGAATCGCCGGCATGAAAAACACCTCCCCTCCTCGCCCCACTTCACTTTCCCTGAAATAACTGACGGTAAAGCGGATTTCGGTGCACCGCCAGTAAATTCGAACGAATTCATTGATCGGGGCCTGGCACGAGCACAAACGTTAAGCGTCATTAAAAAAAAAAAGAAAGATAAAATTATATAATCCCGTATTATTCAAATTAAATGTAATCGTCTATCAGCGAAATTAATGAAATATTCTGCGAATTTCGCCTGACGTTTACTAGATGCGTGTGTTTAAATTAAATAAACAGTCCTTTTTTTTTCTCTACATATATAAACCCCTCCGCTTTTTTGATATCGGGGTTTTTCTGTGACGGCGAAATATTAAAAGTGAATTTTGTCGTGTTTAAATATATTCGTTATTTCGAGGGATATAGTTATTAATTTATTTCCCGAAGTATCAAAAACGCGTGAATCTCTGAATTTTCGATGCATTTTCAAACGCGAGAAAGGAATACACGAAGTTTCGGTATGCCGACTATCTACATTGTTCGAAATCTGGCACAGCGTATACACAATATAAAGCTGTTGGCCCATTTTTGCAATCCGTGCTTATATTGCTGAGAGTAATCATTGCAACTGGAAGTTGTGGGATTTTGCAGAGAGACATTGTGGCGATGCGTTGGACGTGCGTTGTTCATTTTTATATAAAATTCTATTTTTGCACGACAGACGTAGCGCAGAACAGTGGTGCAGAGCGCTATATAGAAAATAATTTATGGGGGGAAAAAAGTGTGTATAATCAAACTTTTTCTCACGCAAATTCATCTTTAAATTCACTTTAAATTCAAAAATTAAGCACGGTAAAACATGAATATGAGTATAATATAAAAAATATCAATATAAAAAATATGTATGTCAACAATAAATAAAACATTTAACGTCAGATTACATAATATTATATAATCTAACGTTAAGTATTTTATATATTATTTATACATACACATATTTCTCATTAGATTATATAATATCAAATAATCTATATCGTTAGAATTTTAGAAAATTATTGTGTATTATTTCTTAGGAATATATATGATATTTTTGTTCGATTAAGTTTATCAATGATCAACAATATAAATTGTCATTAATATTCGTCTAGATAATCTATACTTTCCGTAATAAAATTAGATATGCAGATAAGAGATACGGAGCAGCCGAGTGTACCTGAGGAAGCACTTCCTGCGATTGCATCGTATGCGGGCGTAAAGTCGCGATGCGTCGAGAGATGGACAAGCGTCATTACTTTGAATGCGTCGTCGTGTCGTGCCGGCGACGCACGTCGCGAGACCCGCAGTGCTTTATGAAGCGACGTTGAACCTTCTGGCGAGTATTGTCGCACGTGCGGGCGGACAGCGGGGGAATTAATGTCGCCGAAAGCGAATTGATATTTTGATCACGCAGAAGCGGAACGACGCTCGCGCGCGCTCGCGGTAAACGTATAATTTCGTTTGTGCGTAATTGAGCGCGTACCCGCCGGGATCGAGAGCGAGAGATCGCCGGACGGTTAGTATCGTTCGTAAAATTCGATCGCGCCGCTGCGATAGTTACGCGGCGAAATTGCTCCGAATTTGCCATTCCGACGGCCTTCGATCCAAGCATAACGCGCGCGGTGAAGGGGTATAGCATTAAAATTTATACAAACCAAATCGCAGCTGCTGAAACGCGAAAGATAATTTATCTCCTCGTTAATGAGAAATTTCCCTTTGCACGCGGGAGATGCAAGCTTTCGACACAATTTACATGTTTAAATATTTATATTTCAAAAATGAAGCATCACGTTAATGTATAAATAATCTTAACCCTCTATCCGGAACACCTCTGGATACCCGGTTACATGGAACACGCCGTCATAATAACCGCTATTCCAGAAAAACACAAGTTTTATTCATTTTTTGAGGGGCTATCACACTTTTCAACCAATTTTTGGTCATTTGGAATGGGATAACTCAGAACACAATTTGAGTAAAAACCTTAGCAGTCATAATTAATGACCGATATTCCAGGCAGAGGGGTAAAATTGTTAAAAACACGACGAGACTTCGCGAATCAAGGGAAAACCGAAACGGCCGGGAGAAAAAGATCGCTCGACAATCCCTTTACAATCGACGTAAGAGAGACCCGTAAGTGCATTTAAGCGCGGCATCTACAGCGGATAACACGAGAGCAGCGGGGCACAAGCTCTCTTGGCCGATGGGAAACGTTGCTCGATAAACCGAGATTGGAACTCGATAAACCGGCTCTCGTCGTACGAAATAATAGCCTTGCGATGCGTGTAGCGTCACGAACGAGCGTCGATAGAAAGGCCGAGCTGCCGGGTGGGCAGCGGGAGCTGACGAGGATGACGATGGTACATCGAGGGGTTGCGCGCTTCCATGAGGTCGAGAGCACGGTCGCCTTTGTCGCGTCCGCGGAGCGGAGCGGAGTGGCGCGCGGCGCGGGTAATAATGGATAATAATGCTTAAACGGACGATCGCCAATTCGACTCGAATCTACTCGAATCGACTCGACTTGACCACGTATATCGGCGATTCAATTGTCTCCGCTATTGCACGGCCATCCATGCGCGTCGCGGCCGTCGAAACGCGTCATTCATGCGGCACAAACTCCCCCCCCCCTCCTCTCTCTCCCTCTTTCCTCCCCTCTCTCGAATACGCTGCAACACTCTCATCTCCCGGCAAGAGTACAATGTCGCAGAGCACGTGTAAACGGCGTCGTTATACGGAACGATGGCGCCGCCTCGCAACGCTGAAAGATTCCGCCGATCGAGCGGCCCGAATAAATGGGATATTCTTCCGCGCAATTTTTCTTCTCTCATGCGTCGATATTAATTGAGAAATTTTCTGCACAGTGGACTAACCCGCTTTTTGTATATATATAAAAAAAAGGGAGTATATAAAAAAATGAACTTGTATGTAAAAAAAATGAACTCTAAAATATAAGCGATGACTTTCATTTTCTCCGTTTTTTACGTACAAAATATGGGTCAGCCGCTTCAATTTTTCACTATTATCTTATACTTTTAGCTTGCGCTGCTATTAGCACGAAGTAGCGATTTACAACGATCTCGTCTTCTCGATTTGAAGTAGATTATAGTATAGTCGCATAAGCGATCTGAAATTAATTCGAACTTACCTGATTCTTGCCCTTGAGAACAAGTACATTGGTGACACGGCCGAACGGCAGACCCAGATGGATGATCTCTGCCTCTGTCACCTCGTTAGGTATGTTCCTGATATGAATGACTCTGGAAGGTTTGCCGCTGTGACTCTTGTCGAGCTTAACCTGAAACAAAAAGGATGGATCCCCGGTGAGTCGTCGGATAAAATGAGCTGAGAACTTAATGTCTGTCTCGCCATAAATATATAGCCCGGAAAGGGGAAAAAAAAGATATAAATGGTCTCATAAATAAGAAAAGATGTTAGGATCATGTAATACCTAAGAAAATAATCTTGCTGTCCCCTCCTGAGCCTATTACTGCGTATAACAACGGTTTAGTAATTGTACAAACGTAGTTAACATTTAACACTCCCCATATATTTATATATTCTATGATAATTTCCCTAGTTTCTTTCGTATACACCGTAAATAATAATAATCTTGTATATACCTTCCTACAACCTAAGTGTGTCATTACGGATTAAATACTTTATCTCCTTTAAGTATTATATTTATTACGGATTTTAACGGTTAATAAATTTCTAAATATATTTCTTTTATCTTCAAGACAGGGTTGGCCAACGATTAGTAAAAATCGTTAGTTAAACACAGAGACGAAAATTAAAGTTGTCGCTCTAAGGCTCGGTTCCACAAATATAAAATTAACTTTAAACTCGGTTTAACTTGTTGTTTATCTCTTTCTGATTCTTAGATTAGAAAAAGATAAAGCGAGTTGAACTTCGGTTAAATCGAGTTAATCGTGCATTGTAAAACTGGGCCTAAAGCGGCATCTTCTCACGTGAGATGAATAATCGACTATAATTGGTCAATTTTAAATTTTGAGTCTTAAATCTCATTGCAGACGCCGATTAACGAAACAGTTAAGGTGTAAAGACAAAGTCTATTTGTAATCTATATATATACGAATGATTACAATACACCTGCACGGAAAGAGCGATTTTATAACGATAACGGAGCTGTTGAGCCAAGCTAGGTGTAACGTGCTAATAATCTTATTTTGAACTGTGGTGGTAAACAATCTTTAATATTATATAAATACTTAAAGTACAACTTTTATAAATTGCGAGCGAATGCGTTTACATGTATATAAGGTTAGTTATTTAATTCGTTATATTCCTACTGAGAATGACCGATATGTAAAAGGGTCTGGGATAATTTATATTGTACTTCAAGTATTTATATATACACGGAAAGAACAATTTTACTGAATCCAGATCTGAAAATAATTTTTGTTCAAAAATCAAAATTATTTTTAGCAAAATGATTGCTAGAATATCAAAACGTTTTATAGCAACACTTATCAGTTTTAACATTCCAACAAAATTATTTTAATGATTCAATAAAAAATTATTTTCAGATCTGTTTTTAGCAAAATTTTTAGGTCTTTCAACAAAATCGTTCTTTCCGTGTAATATTAAAGATTGTTTATCACCACAGTTCAAAATAAGATTATTAGCACGTTATCTAGTTTGGATCAACAGTTCCATTATCGTTATAATTTGATATGAGCCTTTCATAATTTGTCTAATTTAAATTTGAGAACGATTTTGTTAAAAGATCTAAAAATTGTGGTAAAAACAGATCTGTAAATAACTTTCTGTTGAATCATCAGAATAATTTGTTGGAATGCTAAAACTGACAAGTATCGCTATAAAAGTTTTGATATTCTAGCAATCATTTTGACTTTTGCACAAAATTATTTTGATTATTAAACAAAAATTATTTTCAGATTTGCATAGATCGATTTCTTCGGATTTAATAAATTTTATTGTATTTAAACAAATTTGTTATTTGGAATGGTCCAAACAAACCAATGTTTGAGTCAATAAGTACGATTATTTGAATTTGAAATTTGACCATGCATATCTTTGTCTTAAATAAATTGCATAGAACAATCAAATATATCAAGTATATCAAAATATTTAACTACTTTCATATAAATAAATTATTTGTTTCATTGTCCGTATTTATTATAATCAAATAATACATGATTTGGTTGAAAGGTAGTACATCAAATAATAGTGTTACTTCCGTCAAATAATAGAAGTTTTTTGAACGAAACAACCAAAATTTTTATTCAAATAAATAATGTTTGGTATAAGCATATTGTGTCAATGAAACAAATATCAGTCAAATAAATAGGAATTCTAAATCTAAAGAAACCTTTTTTTTCTGTGTGTGGATTCAGCAAAATTATTCTTTCCGTGTGTACTTGACACTAAAGAGATAATGTCAATTTTCCACTCTATAAAATCGCTGGGTAGACGAAGCGAGATTGCATTCTTATAACGCGAGGCGAGAAGGATCGGACTCGCGCCCCGGTTCCAGTAGAAAAAGACGGATGCGGTCAGCCGGTCCGGCGAAAGTTTCGTTCCCAGGGTTTCGTTCTTGCGCGCGAGGTAGACGGGAACTTATCGAATTCCCGCGAGTTCGCAATCCCGGCCGCTTATATTATTCCATATGCGGCGACGGGAAGTCGAAGAACGCGGAAGATATACACGTATACGTACTACCCTCGTTCTGCGTACATCTGTGTGTGTACACTTAAGTCGAAGCTCGTGCCGCCGGGGGCGGTGTTTTCAATCACGACTCTATCTAGTCGAACTCGAGAACACGACGCTCCTTCCCCTCCTTCCTTCTGAAAGAATCCACCGAAATCCATCCTCCTCTCTCGGTCGCGCCGCTGGTTTTTCTCGTCTCTTTTTTTTCCACCCTCTTTTCCTACAGCCCGAGGCCCGAGTTTTCTCCGAGGCTCTCTTAAGAACGTCGCTGAGGTTTAGTCGGGCTTAACTGATCGGAAAACGCGCCTCTTACCGGGTTAAGGAAGATGGATATTTCGGAGGCGCCCCATCCTTTAATCCTCCCATCCCCCCTCCCCCCTCTATCGCGCTATCCGGAATGGAGCTCGAACGAGCGGCGGTTATTTTTATTTGAGCCTGTCAATCGATACAAAGTGGGGGGAGAACAAGAGGTGGATAATTAAAAATAATTCGTGGATTATGAGTTATTAGCGGATAATTGATTTAATTAATCAGTTGGTCAATTAATCGCGGCGAACGGGTTTATATGCGTATAAAGCGCAGTGGAAATATAAATACCCTATAGCAACGAAATGGAATACATAATAAATGGAAATTTTTAAGTTATAACGCGTTCATCTGGTAAACCGAATCAATTTTGTAAATGGAACTGCATATAACTGCATTATATTATATACTGCGGATAAAAAATGCAATGGACAGAGCATTATCTAGAAACATTAGCATTATTTAGAGCGTTATCTAGATCGATGGATTTTCCGACAAAACATATACGTACATTTTATCTATAGAAAATCATTTATGAATTTTCGACTTTTGTAGAGCGAATTTGCCTGAATACTTAATAGGAGAATCCAGTGAGAGTTAAACGGTTTATCTTCTCTCTCATAAACACCGGGGTTGGCCGGCATTAACTCAAGTCTAAGAGGGAAGTCCGGCTAGTTGTGTTTTGCCCGGCAGTATACTCGACTGCTCCCGCGAATGAATTAAAAATCAACCCTCACCGACGTCCCTTTATACGTTGTCCTCTTTGCGGCCACGCCGCGCCGCGTTTTAATCTCGCTTGTACGTACTGCCGCGACGACGACGATGACGACGGCAGCGACACAACAATGAAATCGGATTATAAGCGAGTTGGCGTGCCGTATCGCGGCGGTATGCCGACGTCGTAATAAGACGGCTTCTATGACAAGAGAGAGAGTGGCCGACGATAGCTCGTTATGTTTCTAGCTCAACAGGTCGAAGTCGCGATGGAACGGCCGTGATTCAATCTTTTCGGCGCTGCGAATCTTTGAGAATACGAAAAAGATGCGGAAGACATGCAGAAAGAATGTCCGAGGATAACAATAAAGAATACACGAGAATATAAAAAGAGATGAAAAGGAGATAAAGGAGATAAAATCACCATTGACGTTACTTTTCGAATTATTAATTGTTAGAATTGTTTTCAGGGTCTTGTGAATTGTATGTACAACTTTATGTACACCTAAAAAATACTTGTACTTCAGGAATAAATAAAAAAAATCAATCACGGAAATTGGATCTATTGATTAGAAGCTCTGTGTTATAGCGCGCGAGAGAACAACTCCATCTTGTGCAGCTCTTGACTACACGAACCAATAACTCCCTGATTTTCTCGATCGATTCTTCCTCGAAGGTTCCTCCCATTAAACGGAGGAAACAAAAGAGGATAGCGGAGCAACCAGCAGAAGAGCCCTAAATGCTCCTTTGTTTCCTACGTCATAATCACAGTTGTAACACAGATGATTAACAGCGAACGTGTACATACATAGTAGAACGAATGTGCAGCGAGTCGAAGTAAACCGCACGACGGAGAGAAGTTGACCTTAAATACGAAAATGTCTGAAGGAGATGCGACGGTGACGCGCGCGAAAAATTCCGTGAGCGGAAAGGCCGGGAAACGTGAGAGTGGATGTCGAATCCAGAAGAAGGGTTTTAATTGCTCGGGTATTCCTTCGACGTACGTGGAAACCACCGCCGTGGAGAAACGCGGCTCCGGTGGTCGCGCAAACAACGTTCGCGCTTCAAGTGACGTTCATTCACCGTCGAGAATGGCCTCGAGAATCACTATCACCATCAACCCCCCACCCCCGCCTCGAGTCTGAATGACGTGTTTCCCTCCAGGTTCTCCACTTTGATTGTACACAGGGTGAGGCGCCAGCACCTCGTCCTTCTTCGACCTCCTTCACTCACTCACTCACTCGACTACGTTCAAAAGTATCTCGAGTGTAGTAAAAAAAAAAAAAAGAAAAGCAGACGCGAAGTCTTCGAATGAACTACGCGGAAGAAAGACGTATGAATCACGCACATGTCTGGCGTAATCGTAATCATGGCGGAAAGGATCTCGTTAGCCCACCAGTCTAGCACGGAAAGAACGATTTTGTTGAAAGATCTAAAAATTTTGCTAAAAACAGATCTGAAAATAATTTTTTGAAATGTTAAAACTGATAAGCATTGCTATAAAATGTTTTGATATTCTAGCAATCACTTTGACTTTCGCACAAAATTATTTTGATTATTGAACAAAAATTATTTTCAGAAAAATTGTTCTTTTCGTGAGTGTATCAGAAAACAAATTTATATTATATTTATACTAAATTAACGATGTAGGCTATCGAATCCTATTTCACTACGGCGATCCGACAACAAAAGGATCAATTGGTGTAGAGGCCCGCGAAAACGGGGGACTCAATAGAAGGGCGCTAAAGAAAGATCGGAGAAATAAAATTATTCCGACTAGGAATAGGGACTTGGTTCACAGTTGTTGTATCCATCGCCTGATTCGGCGTCTACAATGAGACTTAAGACTAAGAAGGTTTAAGAAAATTGACCAATTATAGTCATCTCACGTAAGAAGAATAATCGATTGTGATTGATCAATTTCTTACGGAATCTTCAGACTTACTACACCTATTGTGCTTCGGGATTACAAGAACGTTTCGCATCTCTCCCAATGAGGCAATATATAGAGATAAAGATAATATACATCTTTTGACTTTTCTCCTGACTATACTAGTTACTTAATACGATCGTAGATGACCATTTTCAGCAACAATGACATTTCATTGACAACGCGAGAAATTTATTTAATTTCAAATTTTTTTCTCTATCTTGGAAGCAAATCGAGGATTTGATGCCAAGGTTCCCCTTCGCTTCTCGTTACAGTTCGAAGAGACAAGCTTCGTTCGGAACCGATAATTGAGCATAATAGAGATAATTCGCGGAAAATCGCCCGTAGGAAATAGGCCACGTGAGAGCCGTCGTGCGTCACAACGGCGAAACGCCGCCGAAAGTCGAACGTGACCCTGCGATCTGATTTATTGACAAATGCGCCGCCGTTGTGCACGGTCGCGATAGCGTGCATTCTTGTCTGACACGGGACCATACATTTTCCGACGTTACGTGTCATCATACACGCCGCACGCGCGATTGATAAAAATTTCCAATAGCAATTTCGATACGAGAAAAAGAGAAGAAAAGGGGAATGGGGGGATTAATTTTAAAAGGTCTGCCAATACAAAATAATTTTTATTTTGGAAATATCGCCGAATTTTTAATCACATTAATAGTATTACGCATTATTATCTTGTACGTCCGAGTTATTTAAATACTAAATTCAATTCCGATGTAAAATTACGAACGTATGAATTATTCAAAGCAAATTACGTCATCACGATACCCGTAATTGTTGTACGAAGAGATAGATGCGTATATCTAAGTGCTTCCCATATACGTGTATTTTCTAATAAAAAAACCAAATGCGTATCCAAGGTGCCGTGAAGCAGGAAGCAATGGTAATTGTAGATTCGCCGTAGCCGTACATACGTATTACATCCGGAGCGTACACGTTACGGCCGTAGAAAACGCCGGTAGGAAATCTCGCAAACGTGCGCGCGCGATAAACACACGATCGTAAACTCTCGTCTCTTCGCGTGTTCGATACACGCCAAAGGTGAAGCGTGTAAAAGCGAAGTTAACACGCCAATAATCTTTACGGCGCCGCTGCTGTTAAACGAATGCGCTACACGCCGGCTTTAAGGGTACCTGTAAATGTAATGAGAGCAGCCATCCGCAGCGTACATATGCCGCCTGTTACACTGTTATGTAACAGATCGTCAAAAGCGATCGTTACGGGAAATGGCGAATAGATACATCAATGAATCGACATCTCGCGATACGTTCCAATTCGTATATTTTGACACACGCGGTGAATGACGATCAATCTTCCCGCCAAATGACCCTTTCTCGCTTTCGACAACTGTCGCGGATTTGAAACAATTATAGTTCCGCGAAAGTATCTGAACACTGTGAAAAATAAAATTCAAAATCCAAAGAGTTACAATCTAAATTCGTTGCGGTAAAAATTGTCACTTTATAATACAGTGAAAGGATTCGATTTTAGAGTTTTCACTGCTATGCAGTGATTTTCACTGTATGTAAAAGTGAGTTTCGACTTTTATTAAAGTGAAATTTTCACTTTATTAGAAACAACGAAAAATGTTATGATAACAGTGACATGGTTGCAGTGGCATAATTCACTGCAAGAAAAGTGATTAATTTAATTGTAGAAGAAGTAAAAAATCACTTTCTTAGCAGTAAATATTTTTTGACACGGTAAAAAATAATTTATTATATTAACAGTGAAAAGTAACTTTGCTAGAGTAAAAAATATAGAGAAGTAATTGCCTAAATGAGAACCGATACGGATGTTGGTGTGTAAAATTCTTATCGTTACTATATCAAACCACACACGATCTGCGCGCCGCACGGTTTGTCGGTCTTGAAACACAGTTTTTTGCATGAAGCAAAAAACTTGTAACAAATTGACAAACAATTTAATATCTTTCAATGCTAATATGCATCCATAAGATTTCCCTCCTCAGTTCCTAGCAGTTAAAAAGTCACTGTTAGCTGCAGTAATTCAAGTTCACTTTAAGTTAAAGTGAAATCTCACTGCAAAGAGGATGGTCGCATTTTGACTATTCGCTACAGTGAAATTTCACTGCTTTGTAGTGAAATCTCACTGCAACAAATTTAGAGTGTACAGTATTTCATTCAGTACATAAGAGATATCAGTTACCTACTTGCACGGAAAGAACAATTTTGCTAGAAGGTCTAAAAATTTTGCTGGATACAGATTTGAAAAAAAATTCTTGTTGGACCACCAAAATAATTTTGTTGGAAAATAAAAAATAATAAGCATTGCTATAAAACATTTTGTGATAGTCTATAGGGATCAGTTTGACTTTCCAATAAGAATTATTTTCGGATCTGTACACGGAAAGAACAATTTTGCTGAATCCAGATTTGAAAATAATTTTTGTTCAATCATCTAAATAATTTTGTGCAAAAGTCATAGTAATTGCTAGAATATAAAAACGTCTTATAGAAATGCTTATCAGTTTTAACATTCTAACAAATTATTTTGATGATTCAACAAAAAATTATTTTCAGATCTGTTTTTAGCAAAATTTTTAGACCTTTCAACAAAATCGTTCTTTCCGCGTGTGTAGAGAATTGATGTTCATCGAACTATGTTGTATGGTTCAATCCTCTACAACTTAAATTCTTTTTATATTAAAAAAAAATTACGTGTAATTAGCAAATATCGACCTCGCACTAATAATTAATGTTAAATTTTTTAATATTTTAATGTAAAAAGATAATTTGTAACTTTGAAGCAATAGGTGATAGAACACTTGCATATGTACAGAAATAAAACATACAATAAAACATGTTCAGTTCTAGTGAAAAACTGAAATAAGAATTAAAAATATATGTATACGTGACTTCAAAGTTACATAGAGTTATAGAGGATTAATGATACATAATGTGCAAAGAGAGTGAAGTAAATACGTTGCGATCTGTTATTGTACGAGTAACAAAATCTCTTGTTACTGAATGCATTCTCTTGTAACGCGAGAATTTTTCCGACGGTGTAAAATAATCGTATTTTTGTTTTGCGTAATTTTGTACAGACCGTTATCCATACATACAGAAATGTTTAAATTGTCTTACAGAATTTACTAAATTAAAGGAGGAGGTGTTTCTCCCAACGATATTAAAGATACATCGTAATACAGCTGGAAACCGAATTACAAGTGCATACGCTATTCAACATAATTAAACAATAAATATTTAAAGTATGGCAAAGTATATCGTGGCGAGGTATCCCGCAATTTCAAACGTGATCGCGATAACGAGGCGATTCATATTCATACGTTCATTTTTTCCATCAATTAAGAGGATATATATATACCGCGTGCAGTACCGAGAATTCACGTGTTTCGTGTTTCGCGTGCATAAATACAACTCCCACGTAGCTCTATACATAGTGCCGCATATAATACAGGATCAATCGCGTTAAGCTTCGCGCGCTTCTGTCTCAAGGTTACCCGTACGTCGCAGCCACCTGAGTTCATTGTGTTTACGTGGCGCCTTGCATTAATAATTCGCGAACACGCTCCGTCCCGGAGCATGTAAGATAAACGATGCATTAAGTCTCCCAATTATCTGCCGCGGGCTATAATACAAATTGCGCTTCGATAATGCGATCAGAGTACCTACTTCACGGCGATAAAACCGTGAATCTCGCTGGAAAATAAAACGAAGATCATATGGGATACTTTCTCCTCGTGGAAGGAACGATTTTGCTGGAAGATCTAAAAATTTTGCTGGATACAGATCTGAAAATATAATTCTTGTTGGACCATCAAAATAATTTTGTTGGAAAGTGATAAGCATTGCTATAAAACGTTTTGATATTCTAACAATCAGTTTGACTTTCCAACAAAATTATTTGATGAATTATTTGATGGTCCAACAAGAACTGTTCTCAAATCTGTTTTACATCCAGCAAAATCGTTCTATCCGCGCTCTCGCGAAGTTCGCACACGGAAAGAATGACTTTGCTGGAAGCAAGATCCAAAAAATTTCACTGAAAAAAGTAATCTTGCAATTATAACGAGAATTACTTAGATACGAAAAATTAGCTAAAACGGATAAGTAAGCACTGCGATACCACATATGTTTTGTATTTAATCAATATAGATAACAGAGACAGAAATTATATCTGAACTATTTATCAAATTTAGCAAGAAAGCATCTCTATGACGTTTAATCAATCCAGACTCCAATCATATTTGGTTATAAGCTATATTTTCTTGCATATATTCTTAGAATATTGTTGCTATAAATTCTACGTATGACAAACAATTTTTTAGCAGATACAAAAAACAGTGATATAATGTAAGTGTAATATTTAGAATTCTAGCTGAAACAGCGAAACATTTCCCTGAGTGTTAGATCTGAAAATAATTTTGTTGGGCCATCACGATAATTGTCGGAAACTCATAAATGATAAGCATTGCTGTAAAATGTTTTGATATTCTAGCAATCAGTTTGACTTTCCAACAAAATTATTTTAATGGTCCAACAAGAATTATTATTTTCAGATCTGTATCCAGCAAAATTTTTAAATCTCCCAGCAAAATCGTTCTTTCCTTGCGCGCGTTCGATACTTTGAAGATTCAGAGATGTGATCGATGTAATTACGCATCGCGATCCTGGAAAGCGCAGTCGAACCGCGACATCAGTCACCGGAAGGGAACCCACCGGACCCACCGTCGTAGACATACACTTGAGATTAGAAAACGGTCAAATAAAGCGTGATGGTAAAGGGGAGGAAAGTAGGGAAAACGGTAACTTCGATCCCGTAATGGGCGGTCGGTCGCGCGTTCGCCTCATTTGCTTGTCCTCGTGGCACTTTCCAAAATGAGGGAGAGCCGGGAACGAGAGCGCCCGTGGCTTTTCGCCGTTTTCCTTGCCTTTTGCACGAAGATCAATGTTGCGCAGCGAACCGCGTAAACCATCGGTCTCGTTCGACGGTAATTGATAAGGCAGGGGGGACCAACGGGGAGGGGCACTCCGGATCGAGAACGACCTTCGAATTCGGAGCAACTTTCCGACCGATTGATTTTTTTTTATAAGTTCAGCCTTCTCCGACACGCACGAGTACAATTCCGAGCGTTACCAGAAATTAAAAGAAAAAAAGATACATAAAATACGCGGAAGTGCACGACGATATATTTCGTGAAAAAACTATCGCGGAATATTCCTTCGTCATACCACGGATCTCGTGATATTTTTCATCGAGTGGAACGATGTTGTTTCGTAAACCACTCGTTTCTTTGTAAATAAATATAGTTTTACGGTACTCGCGGCAATGGAAACATTATAGAAC
Organism: Wasmannia auropunctata; assembly: GCF_000956235.1. Lineage (NCBI taxonomy): Eukaryota > Metazoa > Arthropoda > Insecta > Hymenoptera > Formicidae > Wasmannia > Wasmannia auropunctata. The sequence goes on along the minus strand of NW_012026826.1, from coordinate 667,282 downwards.
ACGAGGCGAAACCGCGAAAAGTGCTATCGAAAAACACGAACCGAAAATACGAACGTATCGCGAAAGCGAGGAGCGCAGCGGAAGAAGAGAAACGCAATTTCTGGCGCCTAACGGTTTATCGACGTTCAAAGCTCCACGACAAACGAGCATTTTCATGAAGGGGAAGATGTCAAAAGTCACGTCTCGAGCGTCGTGTGGCGTCAACTCGGCAAACGTTATAGTGTAGGTAAGTTTCCGGCGCAGAGAGAGATCGTCTCGACGCGAACGGGCGATTCAAACCTCGGTGTCCCACGTGACCGCCATGCTTGCGTTATCGATAGCCGACGCCATATTGCTCCGGGCGCTTCGCGCGAAAGGACGAAATCGGGTCGCGGAGTAAGTATCTACACATGGAAAGAATGATTTTGTTGAAAAGTCTAAAAATTTTCTTAAAAACAGATCTAAAAATAATTTTTTGTAGAATTATCAAAATAATTTGTTGGAATGTTAAAACTGCTAAGCATTGCTATAAAACGTTTTGATATTCTAGCAATCATTTTGACTTTCGCACAAAATTATTTTGATTATTGAACAAAAATTATTTTCAGATCTGGATTCAGCAAAATTGTTCTTTCCGTGCAGCAAAAGAAGACGTTTCGTAACGCGGCCGGCACACGATAGAGAGCGAAAAAGAGAATCGTGACGCGGGGGCAGGGCGGGGAGGGGGGTGAGTGAGGTGATTATAACTTACGTCGAGGAAATCCATGCGCATCCTCAGGTGCGAGGTGCCCCTCCTGCCCCACGTTTCGTGCTTGACGCTGCCGCGCATGTCTATAGATCCGCCGAGCGCTAGCAGGTGGTGAGACTCGCGATAGACGTCGAGCGGCACCGGCTGGCCGACGACGCCGACGCCGATGCCGACGCCGACGCCGACGCCGACGCCGACGCGGTCCACCGCTGCCGCCATTTCCGCACTCCCGACCGCGAGGTTCTTATTAACAAACCGGTACATAGCCGCCTGTAACTGCAACGCAACGGCCGCCGCCGACGCCGCCGGGACGACGTACGACGCGACGCGCGGCGTCCGTCGCGCGCGAGCGTGCCCACGGAACAACGTGTTGCGGCATCGCCCGGTCGATCTCGCGCCGCCGCCGCTCGGCCGGCTCCGGCGCCGCTCGGCCCGCCTCGGCCCGCCTCGCGCCGCTCCGCCGCTGCCCCGCGCACGTCATGTGACTCGCGATAATACGTACCGCGTCTGTACGTATAGATGCGATACAATAAACGTAAACAGAAGATGTGCGTGATTATTATACGTACGGCGTGGAGTTCTGCTCCGAAATCGCGCCGGGGATTGTTCGTTTCGCCTTAAAGACGCCTCGATAAAAATTCGCGCGCTTTGATTTCTCGCCACATCTCTTTCGAAAGGTAAACTTCTCCGTCTCGCTTTTCGAACCCTCGACGCGCGTGCAAATGTATACCTAATCTGTATCTATACCGAATAATATAATATAAATGTAAAATATAAATGAAAGATTCGCTGCGATAACGGTGGAATAATCCATATTTTATACATATTTTGTAGAAACAGATAAAATAAGCTCTAGAATTCATTATTTTAATTTCAGAGTTTATATTCTCCGTTGTTACAATGTTGTTGAAATGTGTTGTTAGTCCACTGTTGCAACAAATCCTCCAAATGTACGACGAAAAATATGTAGAACATTTTGAAACCGCGTATACTTTTGTGTTGAGCCTGTACGTGCTTTTAAACAATTCAGCAACAATGACGGGAGAAATGAGCGGTAAACGAAGGCATTGATCACGCTAAAATTTTCGATTAGGATCAGACTGATAGGCGGAATTTGTTTGCCGCCCTGTTGCCCGGGCCGATGAGTTGCGCTGATCATTCGATTTGAAACAAAAGTGAAGCTTTAAAGCTGCAAGGCCGTTTAAAAATTCTATTTCATGCAAATGAAGGGAGGGGGAGACGCGCGTGTTGTTGCTGGCCGGTATAGGTCTCGCAAATTCCGATACCCTCGTAAAAGGGGACGGCCTACGGTTCGCGTCGGCGCCAGGCCCCAGAATTTGTTTTCACTTGGTCTAATTAGAATTCTCAATCGACGATTAATAACGTCAAAACGCGCCGTTGGATTGGCACAATTAATACTATACGTACGTTCTACGTCGCCTCGAATGTTGACGTTACGTATTAATACGGGGTATTTTCTAAATCTAAACCCTCTATTTGCATTGCGCAATGTGTGCGCAATGCAAACGTACTCCGTTGAAAATAACAATAGGACTCGATTGCGCCCTCGACACGACCGTTATTCGCAAAAGCGAGGACCGGGAGATCGTTATTATGCGCGATTCGATTCGAAGCGAAACCACGTCGTCGTCGCCGTCGACCTTCGTGTTTCCACACGTTTCGCCGAGTGTCGTCTAATGGCGCGAATGCACTTAGGATTCGGCGGCACGTGCAGCACCCCCACGACGAGGGACGCAACAGGCGGGCGGCAGTCGCATCTCCATTAGAAATCCAAGTAGGCCGCCCCAGGGCCGCATCGGGTCCAGGACTTACAAGGGATCTTCCTACGCGGCGTGCCACCCAACCCTTCCCCGCGTTTCCACAAACCCGCCCTCCTCCGCGTATATAGGAAAATCCGAGTCTCGCTGCCTCGGAAGTCACTCCCGGAAGCGTCTGCGGAGAAGCTCCAAGATAAGCGTCGCGACAGATGCACCCGAGTGCATTCGAGGGTGATGCAGAAAGGAACGCGCCCGCCTCTCGTTCTTCCCCTTTCCCCCGTCGGCGCCTACACAATGAGATGTATTCGCGTTACCGGGTCGTCGAGCCTTTGTGCATCTCTACGTATAAGATCCCGGCGACGAATCTTTTATGACGATCCGCTGCTCCTCCACCGAACGCCTCGTCATCAAACTTTAATCGCGAATTCTTCGGCAAACTCGCAATCGAATCGTCCCTTGTAAAATACTCATGTTCCTTTGTGTGGCGTAAGTGTTTTGCCATTTGCGAAATGGACCGTCAATTACTACTCTACTTCTGTATCATACAGTTTCTCCCAGCTACATATTGCATCACATATTATAAATCATTTATGGATTTTACTTTTATTGTAATAAATGATACTTTATGGAATATATAGAATAATGCGTAAATATATACAGGCTAAAACGGGTGGGAAGAGTAGAATTATATTTAACGTTAAATACGAAGCAAGAACTTTTATTTCCCTTTTCCTGATTTAATATGCGGTGACGGGAGAATTCATAAAAGCGGGCGGTCGAAAATTTATTTCAATGTGCATAATTTAAACCGTCGGAATCAGTGATCGATTCGCTTTTTCTCGCTATCGAATAGATTAATTAACGCTGGAATTGAGCTCCAGGCGTGAGAACTAAACTCATTTTCCAGGCGACCCAGAAAAAAGCGTCCGACTGCGAGCGTATATATAGAGAGGAATAGCCAGGGAACGATACGAATTTCCCAGGAACATCGATCGTTGATGTTATTGACGTTAACTTTCAAAAGAGTAAAAGAAAAATCTTCAGTTCGATTAATTGGTCGTTCGCCTGCCCCCTCTTCACCCTCCCCTCAAAAAAATTGGCGGAAAGAAAACCAGAAAGGCAAAGGAGTGACTGGCTGGCTCGAACCCAATCACGCGACGGTGTTGATAAAAAAATATAAAAAAATAAAAAAAACGAGAGGAAACGAGGAGAGGAACGAGAGAACGAAGTGAGGTAACAACGCAGCGAAAAGGTAGCGGTAAAAAAAAAAACCGTTAGCGGGACGAAAAAGAGCGAAAGGGAGGCGATGAGGAATGTATCCGGAGGAGTTGGAGCGGAAGGGTTAAGGCGAGGGGAGGGAGGGGGGAGAGGAGGTAGGAGCGACGTAGCGAACGCGCGGGCAACCCCCGTTCTCGATATTAATTAACGCCAATAATGAGTTATTTTCTGTTTGGCTTGGCGCGGACTCGCCGCCGCCGCGGGCAACCGCCACCTGGTTCCCGCGCGCGTACAGTTGTACAAACGATCGTTTCCAACCCCTCTCCTCCCCGTCCCGCAATCTCATACGGTCCCGTGCCGTCCTCCCGTGAAACACCCTCGGCCGGCCGGCAGCAACCCCGATCGGACACCCACGCTCTCGCTCTCGCGCGATCGCCAATCATCGCGCGGGCTTGACTCTGATGAAGGTGAGCGCCGCGCGCGGGTATCGATTTCGATGGGACACTTGTCCCTCTTTTTTTTTCCTACATCGCGCTCTTCCGCTGTTCTGGCTTTCCGCAATCCCCCTCCTCCCTCCACCCCCCCCCCCGCGACCGACAGCGGTGTCTCTCTCTTTCACTCTCTTTTTCGCTCTGTGACGAACTCGCGGAATTAACTGGTTGCAAGCCCGTCGTGCAAAAGCGCGCGAATATATGTACAGTGCAACGGCGGCTGCCACCGCGGATTAATTAATTCGATCGAATTTCATATGCCGAGGGCTGTACGGATGAAGGGGTTGTTTTGACGAAACGATCGAGGAGCCGATCGGGTAAATACGGCCGGGTGAATTTTACAAATATAACGCGACCGTTATACGCGCCGTGGACCGCCGCTGTCGCGTTTAATAAAAACGACGGATATAATTTTTAATTTCCTTTACCACCGCAGTCACGTGTCAAATCCATTTTTCCCGACATACCGGCAAATTCGTCTTCGCCGTTTTATTTAGCCTCTCTTCATCGATATCCCGTATATTTATCACATTAATTTTTAATAAATTTCACAACGAATTCAGGACCAATTATTTTGTAATTATTGGCTGATAAGGGAGGGTGGGGGGAGAGGTGAAAGATATTGGACGGTTAAGCAAATGAAAATCTCAAATAATTAAAATAATAAAATCGTAATGTCTACGTTAAATCGTACGGTAATTAAATTTTATGTGCATTTCAACTTGATTATATCCGGATGGGTCCATCGTATCAGTTCTTTTTTTTTTATGTAAACATGATAATATTGGACGATCTCGAACTGAAAATAGTGCGGTAATCCGTTTTCGCTTGATTACACGACACGAAGTTGTTACGTTCGGGGAATAATTTGCAACGCCGGACAAGCGTCCAGGAGTGTAAAATTGCTTTCGCGTTTTCAACAATTGCAACGCGAGAGCGGTAACACGATAGTCAGGGAGGGCAACAAAAAAAAATAGTAATAATAATATCGCTCGCAAGCGTTAGAAATTTCTCCCCAAACGTCGCGTCGAACGTCAAAGTGGTTAGAGAAAAAAATTTGTCACGGCCCGATGTTGCCGCGCGGCGGTGAAATCGCACGCGCGCATTGCACCGAAACGCGAAAACAAGCAAGCGTGATGATGGTGATCAACGCGGTCGGGTCCCGTCGACCGACCCATCGGTGTTTATGAATACGCGTCGGACGTATTTTGTTAAATGTTAAACAAACACGTGTGTCTGTAAAAAATAGCACGGAGTATATCGTCCGTGATCGTGTCGCGCGCGCGGAACGCATGAACGGGCCGCGTATATCGCGTGCATTATTCGCGTGATAAAAATATCCAGAGTACAAAATCTCGATCGACTCTTCGAAACAGTTTTCGCGTCGCTCGTTACCGCAGAGCACGGGCAATTTGTAAAAAATACAAAACTGTCGATTGACTTTTAAAGCATACTCAATGACCGTGATAATCCAACTTCGATCATCCGATTTCGAAATGACGAAATGGAGGAGCGAGAATTATGGAGGCATAAGAGAGAGAGAGAGAGAGAGAGAGAGAGAGAGAGACGGAGAAAGAGTTCGTTCAACCCTCGGCGAAGACTTCGATCGAGAAAGCAGTATCCGTTATCTGGAACATCTTACCCCTCTGACCACCCCCCCTCCCGGCCAGACCCGATTTTCCCACTCTCGTTTCCTCATCCCGGAAACGCATTCTAGCCCGCAGACTTCTCGCACAAAACGCTCCTGTGGCCCGGGGTTTCCTCGTTCGACGCCTAGCGTCGGGACGCCGCGGGAATTATCGGCAAAATGTCAATATGCATTACGTCGCCGTCTCTCCATCCAGATCTGACATCCCCCTGGCCGTCCTAGAGAGATCCAACCCTCGGCGCGTCCTCTCGACAATCTGCAATCTCGCCGCTCGGTTTCTCTTTCTCTCTCTCTCTCTTTTCCTTTTCAGCTAACTTGACTATCCTTTCCTTTACCTTCGGCAAAGAATTCGCTCGTTATTCCTTTTCTCTCGTCGATTCGACACGCTCGATCGCCGATAGAAACGCGTTACTACAATCGACAGATTTTCGGGAACGGCTCAGCGAGCTTTTAAAACGATACCAATTGCGTGGGTACATAACCCGCGGGTTTTGCGAGAAGCATTTCCAAACCGTAATCACTTCTTCACAAAGCGTTTTCAAAATAATCGTCAGAAATTCAGAAATTTTTCGTACACGTATAATTTTGCAGGGAAACGCAAAAATGTTTTTTACATTAGCACGACCTTCGACCTTAAAGCGCGTAAAGCGCGGGAATGTCAGCGAATACCGTGAATTAACGATGGAAAAACAAAATTGTGGTTCTGACAACGGATTTCTGGATTTTTGCCGGTTGGCCCGCTGGCTATGGATGCACATAGCAACTGCATACAGCATTTTTTGTGCGATGATGGCGGCACAATGGTCGAGCGCGCGATAGATATTAAATATCTATAGATAACGACATAGATATTAAATATCCAATCGATCGCAGATGTTGCTAATTCCTTCAGCTTCGCGAAGGATGACACGGGAGAAAGGGATGAGCAACGCGGTAAAACGTTTAAAAGAACAATAAAATCGGGAAAATGCGATCAGAGCCGATTTGACGGGCGCGGGCGATATTAATGCGTATGCAAATGCAAAATGCACACTGCAACACTCGCGCGAGACACTCCGCGCCACAGCGCGTGTGCCGCTCGCGTCCCAGATCGTGCGAATAATCGAATTTATAGCGGGGAGGAATCGATCTGTCGGCCTGTTGTACGCGACACGAGAATATATCCTTTTGTACCTGTCTTTTCCTCCTCGCCTTTCCAGCCGGGCGAGAGATGTCTGTACCCGCGGCGAGGCGAATAAATTATGCACGAATCGGACGGGACGAATTTAAACATGGGGTATTATCAAATCTGCGATCGTCGCGCGCGATCGGATTAAAGTTTAACGGGGGGAATCAATCTCGAAAGTAGATCCCCCTCCTCCCGCACCGCTTTCTCGACCGATCGGAAAGCGTAAATGCCCTAATCGCGAAGCGCTCCCGTCTTAAACCCAAATCAAAGTTTCGCGAATAATTGATTCGAGATTCCAATGCATTTTCCCCGGCCGGTGCCGCGCAATCTCGGACGGATAATACGCGGGTGCTCCGCGGGATGAATCTACATATTACGCGAACCAATTTTGACTGCGCGGCAAGATGATGGGTTTCACGATTACACGGACGAGTTTAAGAATTTCCCCGCGCGAAATACACGGCCGGAGTTCCGTGGATTGAACAGGACGGAAATCACCTGAAATTCGTCGGATCGCGCTATTCGCCACAAACTTTCAGCCGGCAGGAGAGGCTTTAACTTCCCATGAATATGCATTCGGCACGCAATTCGCCGTAAAGAAAAAAAAAAAGAAAAAGAATCTGTCAATAAGAATCACCTCCGCGATCCTAAAATTGTCCGATCGTGCGGAGTTGAGTCTCGCGAGTTAATTCGACGCGACGCGAGGCACGCGGGGACGCCGGGAGGAAAAGTAGCCCAGGCTCGGTTAATAAATTGGTAGAACATCGTGGTGACGAGGGGAGGGACTTCTACATTTTCATTGCTTTCACGGGGAACGAAGAGAGGGAGAGAAGCTCGAGGGACGAGCGGGAGAGTGCCGGTTATTGATGAACCGCTCACCCTTCGTGCGCACGTTCCACCCCTTTATGTGTCCAGCAGCGTCCGAGCTGGCCGTGTGCACAGGGCGATACAATGAATATTTGGATACGCCAACTTGGCCAGTTTGTACACGACAACGTGATTAATCGCGCTCCTCTTTCTTTCCGCAAAATGAGCCGCCGCCGCCGTTGCGCGAGTACGAGGCACGGCTTTGTCGCGCTCCCGGCCATCGTCCCGAATCGATTACGCGCCCATTTACGATGACAAAGACCTAATCCGCTTCGCTAAGAGACACGCGAGCGATTAGTGAAACCGGAGGTGCGCGAACTTGGTCCGACGATTGATCGAAGTAAATGGATTGTTGGTAACATCGGGGCTCCTCCCTACATATATATCCCAGCGTCGTGGTTAGTTCGGAACTGCGATGATGACATCAATAAAACGTTCGGCTATACGTACAAACTAGTTCAATCAATTTTCGCCGTTGCGTTCGTTTGGCATCCCTAATGGAATGCCGTATAGACATCGATCGAAAACAATTACGATTTCGAGCAAACATAAACTAAAGCCGTGCAAATAAAGCTGCGAAATATGTATCTGTGTCATCAGTAAACTGCGTCATGAATTAAAGTGCGAATTCCGTAACCGAATGAGAACTGCATAATACCATAAATTAAACTGATTTCAATATTATTAGTCTGTAAAGTGCTTTGTAGCACCCTCAATTGCATTTCCTTTTTCGCTCTATTTAATTGTTATATCCATATGATTTTCGTGCGGCGCCTCAAGTTATTAAGCGCACATTACAATTTTTATGTATGCACGTATATCTATATGTTATGTAACAAAATTTAATGATGCAGTACGTAATGACATCGACTTAGTTAGAGCACGACGTGTTATAGGAACCAACTTGGTTATTATTACGACGTCATAATCGATTATATCGCCGTATCAGATGATCTCGATTAAGTGCAAACGAAAGAACGACCCGTCACTCGGCAGTAAAATTATTATTCCGCGTTCATTCCGCGTCCTATCGATGCCTTCTAGTTCCATATAACTCCCTGTCATTACAATTCGTTTGACAAATAGCCTCTATATGTGTCTATTGCGCGCGACGAGTTTCTTCTCATTATATCAATTTTCATTATCGTGTGCGATGTGGCCGCCAGCCATGTTATTATGCCAGATCGTGTGTACCGAGACGCGGCATAAAAAAATCATACTACCATTAATATCAATCGTCCTAGAGACACGTTTCTGAAGCCGACGCACGAAGCTTCTCGGAAAGTCTGATTACGCCCGAATACTCACCTCGCTACGATTAATACCGCGAAGGTCTATTTGCTCTAGAATTTCCAGCATGTAGAACAAGTTTAAACATAAGAGTAAGTTCCGACAGCCTAGAGCGGCTCATTGGGATATTATCGTTTGTACGTGCGTTGTAAGTTCGGGAACTCGATCCGAGGCACGCGTCGGATAAACTCAGAATAAATGCACGTTATATATACGCAAGCGTGGATCGGAGAAGGGCAACTGTCGACGGGGAGCTGCAGTGATTCACAACGCGATGATCTCGCGCGAGAAAAGCGGCGGGGCAACTTCCGAGCTTCCGCGGGAATCGCGATCGGTGTGAACCGATTCCAAGTCGAGGATGTTTCGACGTTTAACAAGAATTTTTACTCCGATTGTAGGAAATTTAATGTAACTACATGTGCATTGAAGATTTAAATTCGCATTACATCGGAAATTTGATTTAAATTCGACGAATTCTCGGGGATCATTTTAGGTTTCATGGCAATCCAATCCCCCCTTGAAAAATATTACGGCATTACAGGCATCTCTGTTTAATCAAATTTTGCCCCGATGCACTTTCATCAGGTTAGTTTAATAATCTATCAATGCTATAATTAATATCTCCCTTATGGCTAAATTATTATTAATAACGAATATTAATAACGTTCCAATATGGCCATGATCACTGATACATTATCAGAGTCTCTTCTCGCATACGCGTAGTACCGGCTTAGTTAATAATGATTTCATTAGCATCCGGCTGGCAAAACCAGATTAATATTAGATTACATGTTAATTAATTTCGAAATCTGTATGTCGTAAGCAGAAATCCTGATGCGATTCAAAATATTTTCTTCTAAATATAAATATTCGCGGAATTGCGCATTTTGCTTAAATATTTTCAATATTCCGCATTTCCGAATATTTTTACATGCTTTTTAATAATTAAAAGTAATCATTTTAATCATTTTACAGTTTTGTAAGCAAATTGACGATGTTCACTGCGTATGGTAATCGAATTAAACTATTTTCCACCAAAGAGATAAAAATGATACACATTGCGAAAAAAAAAGACAAGGTCGATAGATAAATTTTTATAATCATGCCTCATCTCGAAAGAAATTATTATCATAAAATTTGCGGTTCTGTTTCTGACTCATCGTTTCATTTGCACGCACAAAGACACGACGTCCCTTGAATGGTAGGCCAATTACGCGCGCGCGCCTCGTTATAATTACAACGGCATTTTTATCCACGAGGAAAAGTAATTGAATAATTGCTAACGGCTAAGATAATACGTGTATGCATTATAACGCTGGATGATCCCGTAAAATAAAACGCCCGTGCTTTCGTGCGAGCTCGGCGCGCGTTTCAAAGAACACTCAGGCAAAAAAAGCTGTAAAAAAAATTCTGCGTCTTTCAGACGTGCGCGCGGATATCAAAATGTTTCTGTTATTTTTTTCTCTTTTGGGAGAAAGACGGACACAATTCAGGACGCCAGTCCGCGAATTCAAGATACTTCAGGCGCGACATGATTGCGGGCCACTCGTTAGGAAAAACCGCAACTTCATTACGCTCCTGAAATGCACACTTCACCGGCTGCGCATAAAAATTCAAAGGGGAAGATAAGAATTGCGGGGGAAAAATGAGAGAACGTCGCGCGGAAAAAAATGTTTGATGTTCCAAACACGCTTCTTCTCTCAACCAGCTAAATTCGTATATATTATCGCGGGCTGTGTACTTTGACAAAGGAATGGAATGAAAAGATATTAATTTTTGTTATTTACACAGATGTGACAAAGGCGAATTAATATCCCGCGTAAAGAGACGGATTCTGCGTCATCAGAGGGCCGCAGTAGTGACTAATGGGGCGTATTCGAATGATAATCGAGCGTACAGGATCGCGCGAGATTGTCCGAGTCATTTGCGAGATGGATGCATCTTATACGTGTGTGCGCATCCATGGCACTTTTACTCGCGTTTTCGGAAAGCGCGGGCGGCACTCCCTGGCGCGACTCCAGCAGTTTTGAATTTCAACAGGAATCTTGTTATTTGTCTCACACACACATACATACACACACACACACACACACACACACCACTTCGCGCGAGTTCTACGTCCCGCTTGGTCCTAATCTCCGCGCACCCCCGCGTGATTCGTCACGCTTCTCTCCGCCCGTCGTAATTGAAGAAGGACAGGGATTCACGTGCGTAAACGCACCATTGTCTAACAGCGCATAAGACGCGAGTTTGCAAGACTCGCTTTAAAAATGAATACGACTGTATAACAATCGGCGATAATCTCGCGCAACGGCAAACGCGAGAGACGAAATTCTCTTCCGTCCGCGTTTACCTTCTTCCGCGCGATACGGAAATATTTCGAAGAGCTCTGCTGCACCCTCGTCGTTCCACGGGATAGGGGTAGCTTTAGAGCTCCTCTCGCGTCGACAAACGTTGATAAATTCATCGTCGCACCTTCGCATTTTCAAGCCGACTATAACGCGCGCGTCGCGCAGGAAAGGGAGAACGACGATCACGAGTCTCGCGCGCCACCCGCGTTTCCCTCGCCGATAAGTGGCATGCTTCCGCTACGGGAGAACGTTTCCGCAGCTGCCGCTTATCCGGGCAAATAAGAGCCCGTCGTAAAGATAGTCCGGAGCGTCGTCGTCCGGTATCGTTAACGCCACCGTTCATCGTTATCGAGTTCGTTAGCAAATGTGACGTCAGTGCATTAAACGTCGTAATAAGGGTGTAAAATTTTTTTCCTCCCCTCCTGCAAGAGAAAATAACGTCCGGTTACGCGACGACTGTTGCCGGCTCTCTCGTGGCTGCTAACAAGATAAAGATGATCGTTTCGATCGGGCGACGCCCGAGCGTCTGACGGCCGGCATTTTCGACGTGGAGGTCGATCGTTATCATTCGTCAGCGTAGTTACAGCCGCGGACGTAATTTACGACTGTAGATATGATATTGCATTTGCCTGCTGAGAAATATTACTTGGGATATAATTTCAAGTTATTTATTACTTCTGTATACAACGTACAATTATTTCGCAAGACGATAGAGTTGTCACTTTTCTTTTAAATAATTATCTGAGAAATAAAAATTTCTTGACGCTCTAACTGCCCGAGAGAAACACGTCCGCGCGTTTTATTTGGCGCGTCAATCTTGGTTCCGCGTAACTGCCGTAACGCCGACTGCGTCGTCCCGCGCGAGGGAAGCGTACCGTCAATCGTCGCTCGCTCGTACACATTCGTGCGATTCTCGACGTGGGACGTCCACGGGTGGGAAGCAATTTATCTAAACGACAGCTTTGTGAGGTCACTCGGAGCGAAAGCACAACCCATTCGTAATATTACTGGCCGGGCACACACCGCCATTACGTCACCGGGGCTTTGATTCTTTTGTACCTTCCGGGCTGATGCTACCGGGGGCGGCCCCCGCGCGCTGCCCCTACCCCGTTTTGTCGTTACCTTCTCGGCGATTATATACGTCGACGTCGAGTACCGCGGATCCATATTGGTAGCTTGGGTCATGCCGAAGAGCGAAAGGGAAGAGAGAAAGAGAGCGTGCAGTGGCCGATAGTGAAGAAGCGAAGCAAATTGGCGAAGGTCGAGCGGTCGCGCACAAAAGAGCGCTTTTTTTTCTTCTATTTACGCTTCTTGGCTTTCGCTCGAGATTTTATTCGAGACATCAACCTGTCGGCGTGGCCGACCGGGGATGACAGAGCATCTGTGATCGCGTAATTGACACGGCTGGACGTCACGGATTTACAATTGCATCGTGCAACACACACGAATGCAAAGCTATCTGCACAGGAAAGCTGTTCGACGAACTGAATTAAGGATGAGTTGTTAGATAAATAAAAAGTTTGATTTTTAATAAATAGAAAAATTAAATAAGAGCTCACCAGGGTTTAAAAATTAAAAGTAAAAGAGAAAGGTATAATACGAGTCAGCGCGGTATTTAATGCGCATATTTCTTTCAGAATATAACAACTTAATAATTGATTAAATTTGACACATAAAATGTGTACAAAGTTAAAGAGCCGTTTCGACTTGCTTTCAAGCTGTTTTTAACGGAAAAATGTGCACATTACGAAACTTGAAAAAAACACATTAAGAAACTTGATTTATTTTCTAGAAATTTTCTATCTATATATGAAGAAAATGTATAATGTAACGCAAATATAAACGAGCAAATTACAATCCTATCGCGCTTTCTATATATCATTCTTCCTATAACTATATCAGAATAATTTCCAAGATTTCTATTTATCTCAGACGTTTATTTCGTTTATTGCAGACGCGATGTATTTTTAAATACCGGATCGCCATCGGTAATCGTTGTGGGAATACCGCGGGTCGTCTATTTCCCGACCGTAGCATCGTGGCTCAGATCAGTCGTAACCTAATTCGACAATCCCCTTCATCGTCTATTTCGACGTCGCTTGGTTTTGACATAAGCCCAATTAATTGATGTTTCTAAATGCGACGCAGAATTCCGTCTCTCATCGAATTTTGAACAGATTGGCACGGAATTATGCAGATACAAAAGGTGATCGAAATTCTGTTCAAAATATTACTACGTGTATACGATGTATTGACCGTTTCATACGTGTTTATATTTGTTTTAGATCTTTGCAAAATCGCACCTTCAAAAATTTCCGCAGCTTAATTAAATCACTGATACGCGCGATTAGTAAAACGAAGTTATTATTTACTACTTCCAGATTGCATTCTCGAATTCTCTGTATTAAGATTTAATCTTATTTTGAGAGATTTCAGGAGATTCTTTTAATGGGAGAAAAAAAAGAGAAATTCGGGAAACGTATTCGATTGCGCGCAACTTGAATTAAGTAAGTATTATGGTTTCATAGTTCAAAAAATTGATTCTTCTTTTTTTAATGTTCTTCATATTTGAAATACATCTTTAAAATATATTCTGTAAGCGCTTTGTCAATATTTGATGAATTGATTGAAGTTATATAAGAAGCAATACAAATCAAGGTGTTTGATTTTGACTTTTTATTATCAGATGTTTTCGAATAGGAAGGAAGTTTTCGAATACTAAGTATATAAGTCATTACCATAGTATGCTGTTCATAATTATATTATACTGTTTATACTTTTTGTTTCGACTTTTTTGCACATAGCAGCGAGATAAGATTCTAAATGTAGAGTACAGTTTCGTTAAATTTGTTTGTCGTTGACCGTTGAACAGCGTGTGTTGCTGTCATTGAAATTTTGAAAGTGTGATTGGAGAAAAACAGAGCGAGGACAGAATGATCGCTCGAGGTTGAAATTTCAAAAAAAAAAAAAACGTTATTGTGTAGCGTTAATCGTCATGCACGTAAAAGTGAAACGACATTTGTCAACACGTTTCCGGAAAAACTTCGAAATACGAATAATTTCAAAATAATAATGGATCTGTTGCATAGTTATACATAGTTATATAATTTTGTACATTTTACATTAAATACAGTTATAAAACACAAAAAAACGTGATCGAGAAAGTTTAATTCCATTGTAAAGAAAAACATGGGATTCAAGCTTGTTGTGTACCAGTGTAGTTCAACATGTTAAAAAATCATAAAGATTGCTGTTTTTATTGTAATCTGCACATTTAATAAAGAATTTTCTCCTTTGTTAAAAATTCTTGGGAGAAAGAGAATCAAAATTGGACCGCGAACAAAAATATTCGCCGACAAAAAAGACAAAACTCGTTTATACAAAGCAGCAACGTGACATGCACTGTGAGCGACAAAGAAAACTGGAACAATGAGATTTAACAAACAAAAATTATTTGGAAAAACAGAGGCTTTATTATATGGATCCGAAATTATTAATTAGCTGTAAGTTAAATTAAGTAAATTAATAAGCTGTAATGAAAATCGCATGCTATTTTTAAAAAACGTACTTTAAAATTGTTTTTCTCGAAACAACGTTTTTTTGGTTCTGTGAACTAACAATATCGACATGACTTTTTTTGCAAGTACAATATATCATATGTTCCTCTTTCTCGTTCTTTGGAACCAGAATAATTACTATATAGTTATTATTTCTGTTTATACAAAAAAAAATTACAAGATTTTCAAGACATTTTTTTTTATAAAACTATTTTGTTAAATTTTTTTATTTAGTTCTAGTTCAATAATAGCCATACTTTGCCGGAAAAGATTTAATTTCTTTTAGACGTCCAATAGAACTATTATTTATTACACCGCCTTTACGCACTTTATTTTTAATATAAAAATATTAAAACAGAAATGAAAGAACATGCAAAATTTGCGATATTATTTGGCTTTTACCAAATTCCTAAAAAACAATACTTGGAAAAACACTTTTTTTCGACCTTTTCAAAAAAGGTGTTCGAACCAGAAACCTTACTCCCTTAGTCGTCGTAAAAAGAAATACTTGCCGATCAGGTAAGTGTAGCAGCGATACTTTGCGCGACGCGGCGCCATGCAATTCTGCCGTTCTTAAATCGAGAAATCGAGATTATCCACACGAGGGACGACTGGCATTCGAAAATCGTGCCCGACGCGTTCCGATGCATTCGGAGAGAAACATTCCCGACATGAAATATGTCAGACACGCCAGCGAGAAGTTCTAGTCCGGTTTCAGACGTACCGCGCTGGTGATTGGCCCTCCCCATTGCCGTCCATGTGTGTATATATACATACATATATATATATATATATATACACATACATACATACGTACATAATACGTACACATATATATATACACACACATACACGTTTTTAATATAAAATTCCGAGATTCGCGGGGAGAATGGAGCCAGGGGTAACTTCGCGTGCGCGCAACCCAGCAATCTCAAATACTTCGCCGCTCCTCGACATGGCTACGTCAACTTATTGGTAGCTGCATGGTAGTAAGCACATGAAAAGGCATGGACATTCTTTTAGCGGAGAGAATGTGGAAATGAGAAACGTACAATTGATCCATTCCGCGCAGACGTATCGGTCAAAATTTCTGACGAATGCCACATTAAATATACTTCTTCTCTATACTCGCTTTGACGCTTTCTGATCTTTGCAGAATTTTAACACAGAATCTTCCTTGAATTAACGAAATAAAACAAGATCCACTGCGCCTTTGATGTCTTTTGGAATTAAATTATATCTAAGGAGATATTTATAGAAATTACGATATCTCGCGCAATACGAATTCGAGAGGAACTGAAGTTTCCACTCGCCTCTTAATTTGAAGCACTTCGCTGCTCGTCAGTTTTAAGATCATTACAAAAAAAAAACCAGTATGGCAGTGAAAGGACTCAATTGCGGCTTCCGTGGGCGCTTTCGGAATTAGGTTGCCGCTTCGGAAACGACGGCTTGCCCGACAAAAACGTCGTTCTCGTTGACCTTCCGGCGTCCTTAATCGAGAAAATGAAAGCACCGCGACGTCAGAATAAATGTATAGCCAATCTTACTTATCTGTGTCACAAAGCCATAAAGGAATAGACGCTTGTAATAGACGTAAATCGCGTCCTTCTTCATATGCGTGAAAGCTTGTTTTTATTCATCCATTAACGTAAAATTCGTGACGCATCATAATCATAATATCGAATTAAAGTACAGCGACTGAATTATTTTCTTCAAAATGAAACACGTTTCGACGTTGGAAAAATTCTTATGCATTTTTATGACATACAAATAAAAATTTTAAATGAAAATAAAAAAAAGCTGTATAAAATATACAGGTTTAGTTTTGTTCATTTTCATAAAAAAAAAAAGATAAATTCAATTTTTTCAATTAATTTTAGCTTTCTTCCGAACCTTATTAATTTGGGATACAAATGTCATGAAGGATCATTACAAGTGTCGTCAAAAATGATTGAAACAGAAAAGCGAAAGGGCGCGATAAAATAAGAGCCAATAAAATCGACTATGTTGTAACACTCTTAACAAAGCCTTGATGTTCTCGATCCTTTCTCCCCCCCCCTCCCTCTCTCTCTCTCTCTCTCTCTCTCTCTCTCTCTCTCTCTCTCTTCTCTCTCTCCCTTTTGTCCTCTAGCATGTCCAGGCATGAGGGATAAGCACGCGGACGCGCGTTTAAGTGGTGACATGGCTACCATTCGTGGATAATGGGACGGAACGAGGCGGAAAATGGTACATCAAAAAGAAACGGGGACAAAGAAGATCCGTTGTCGCCCTAATAAAGCGGAGTGGCGGGCACGCCAAAGTAGTTTTTGCACGACCCGGCTCATCCTAAGATCTCGTTCTCCGCCCTACGAAATTCAAGGGTAGGTATTCGGTAGAATCGAATAGCCGACACGAAGAGCAGCATTGCCTAAGAGGCTAAAAGTGCAGATTTTTTTGTAATTCTTTTGTATGACCCTTATGAATAATAACATTCTTCCATTTTACTATCTAGTTTTTCAGACACTCTTACGACGACAGTTAATTTTAATTATCTTAATACTCATAGACACAAATTTGAATACTAAATTCAAGTCCAAAAATGCGATCGAAAATATTGATAGAGACTATTGTTATCAATATATTTACAATTGTTTTCCGCGTTTCTGACAAAACGGAAAGTTAATTGATGATTCATGAAACGCATACAGAAACCGATGGAAGATTAAACGCTGAATTTTCGAAAGAATCGCCACCCGGCCTTCATCAAGCCCCGCTCTGACTGATGGAAATACAAATTGCGATATTAATTCTATATGGAGTGTTATTTACGAAACGGAAATGGGACGCTGATAGAGAAGTATTTACGTTTCAGCGAGTCCAGTTTCGCGATTATTAAAATTAGCAATTCACAACGGCCCGGAATGTAAATTACACGGTCCTCATTAAGCCGAGCGTGCAACTAATCAATTTATATACCCGCATTTAATCCGCGTTTCCCAAACGCGATTATTCACGCTAGACGGGATCTTACAGAGCGAATTAAAAATCCAGATTAAAGCGGATACACATCCACTTAGCAACATTATAGAGTTAATACCGTATTATACAATTTCCCGGTGTGCGTCCGTCCAAGGAAGGATACGAGCGTTACATCGACCTGGGCGGGGGAGGGAGGGGGAGGCGGAGGAGGAGGAGAGGGAATCATCGGTATCACCGCTCTCCACGTTACGTCGCGTTAAGTACGTATAAATATCGCGCACAATTCTGCATTGCGTACATTCTACGTTCCGTACATAGTATATTCGCGCAACAGAATTTTTTTTCTTTTGACAATATACTGTCGTATACCTCGCGAAGGAAAAGCGCGGAAGGCAACTGTCTCCGCGGTACAGACAAGCATATAAAAGACTGCCACTTACAGGTATCCTGCCGTCGTCGGAGGAGGGTTGGGTAAAGAGCCCTAAGTGACCGGCGACGATCGAGAAACCTGTCCCGGGACTCGACTCGTCCTCGATTGATACGATATCCCAACCGGATGGGAACAGTCGTTTCCGCGGAGATTTGCTGAAGAGGAGGACAAATCTGAAGGCGAATCCAGAGCGATTGATATCGAGAGGAAAGCCCCGAAGGCAAGGTAGTGGAAATATGACGGTGGAGGCAGTGGAAAGCTGTATGCTTCTCTCTCTCTCTCTCTCTCTCTCTCTCTCGTTCTCTTTCTTTCCTTCACTCTCGAAGCTTTATTCAGCCTGGAAGGCGCAATGAATGGGAGCTTCTACGAGCATCGAGCGCACCTCTTCAGACCGTCTACGCGAACATCGGCAGGGTTCTCTCTTCCTTTTTCCCCGTCCCCCTTTCCGCCACGCCATCCGCCCGCAACGTCCGCCAAGAGAAAGAGAATTTCCCGCCTTTTCTCGGTCCCTTCCTCTTTCCTCGCCTCGGGAAGGTCGGCTCTTCGCACCCACGGATTTTCAACTCCGCAAGCATCGCGCGGAAATAGCGGTTTCTTCGAGTCGACGTCGTCTTTCGTACAGCGAGACTAATTTGTGTGATACTTTTTTATTGCAAACTTTTTTATTACACAAAGATAAAAAAATTAACTGAATAATGTATTGTTTAAAAAAAAAAAATTTCTTCCCTAATTTTTAATGCATGATAAAAAGCCGTTTGACCCGATAAAGAAATAACACAAAAATCTCGAAAATCTTCCTCAGGTCAGTAATTGACGCCGGAGAGAGTTTCTCTAGGGCGAGGCGCGAAGACAAACGTCGAAAGTACGCGAGGGATTGCCGCGCGGAAAGGTAGAGAAAATCCCTGGCAGGAAAAAAAAAGCAAGACAAAGGAAGGGGAGGGCACCGCAAGAGAAAGGGAGAGTGAACGTTGAAGGGAAACAAATGGCCGTTGTCTCGCACGCACGATGATAGCGAGCGGCTCGATGTCGGTCAGCGTCCCAATTTCGAGGGGGGAGGAATAATGAAAGCGCACCTGCCCAACAACCTCCGAATGTGATAAGAAAACTCTATTTTGCTTGGAACAAATTTGCGACCTCCTCTCCACCTCCCCCTTCCGCCGGCCACACAAACAATCGACTTTCCTCGTGCTTAACGGATTACACAGTGATGGCGGGCAGTTCGATTTCCTCGCTGATAAATCGCACCCTCCAGACCCTTTTCCCCGAACAATTTGTATTAACTGCGAGAGAGGCATACGCGTGTTATGGCAACGTCGTCCCGAAATATATATATGTATATATATATATATATCGCGTGGATTGAGGGCCCTCGGCCAGGGTCAATTCCGCACCGGCTGTTCAGGGACTACATATATTTAGAAAAGAGACCGACAAATCTCCGGATTGCTTTGTAGATACAAAATATATTGTAGTTCTGAATTTTTTAAATCTTTCCGATTCTCTGAAACTTTTCTCGTGAAAGTCGAGACACGTCAATACTGCAATAATGTTAATTCGTCATTAATTCGTTACTTTATTATTAATCGTAAGTATACAGTACGATTAGAGTAGCATTGCGTCCCGTTAACGCGCTCTGAAATTTTTCCCGAATAAACTCGCTTCTCCTATCACGCGTCGCTAATCTGACCGAGCAACTGACTTTGATGTAACTACTCGCGTGGCATTTCTCGCTCTATTTTCGCGCGCGCGTCCCGTAAATGTTGCAATTTCAAGTAACGCGTTACATACGTGTATATAACTCACGAGACGACGGCTAATAATTTCCTCGGAGTTTTTTCTCGTCTCGTGCGCGAGACCGTCGAAAAGTAGAGAGAAAGAGCGCGTGTATGTTTTCAAAGTAAAAGGCGGGCAACGAAAAGGCTTGGCTTTGTCACCGAATCTCCACGCCCGCGCCGTTCTCTCTGTCTCCGTCCTCGCGTATCGCGGCGCGACGCGACGCGACGCCGCGCCGCGCCGCGCGCGAAAAAGGACGAAAGGAAGGGACGACACGCGAGCATTAACGATCGCCGATAGACACAACGGTTTTGCGTTACACGTCGCGCTGTTGTAATGCGCTCTCTCGCCGTTTGGTGCTTTGGTGCGACGCGACGATGTGAAAAACATCCAGGCTGCCGCCGCCGCCGCACAGCATGATTATTTTCATTTCCGCAAATGCTCTGTAAAAACAATAGCATTCGCTGTTGTTTGTGACGAAGAAAAAGGGATGCGCGCGCGCGCGCTCCCAGTGGATATAATTACGGTAAAATTAATTAGCATTTAATTTTTCTGCGAAAGTTGTAATATCAATGTATCAAAGAACACTTTGAAAATTGTTATTCGCGATACGTTGGCATTTCGTGATAATTAAAGTGCATTTAACGTGATTAATACGTGCTTCGACAGCGGCGCGAAAAACAATGTTTTCGAGACGCGTCTGTTCAGCCGCTAAAAAGTCCAGACTCCGTTTTGCGGCAGGCCACGCGCCTACAAAGCTCGCCGATAGTTTATTTTAACGAGGCTATTAAGATCGCCCCGACATTTTCAAATTTGGCATTGTTTGTCATAATCAAAAATGACGGTATAACGGTTACGAGAGAAATAACGCACATCGGGTTTGCGCCGCTTCCCTCCCTCCCCCCGATTCCCGTCGATTTGTACCGCGCTAAATGGTCGGTGCCGTCTCTCTCATCGTAATTTATAAAAAAACACGTGCCGAAAGATAACTCCCGAAGCTCAAAGAGCGCATCGGTCATTACGTTTCCCTTCCCCTCCCCCCTCGCGCCGATTAAAATACGAACGTAGAGAGCGGGCGCGGCTACGTTATTCCCGACCCGTTACAGCTATTAATCAAATCCATATCGGCATTTTTCGGTGACGCAAACTTGTGCGATTCAGTTAAACAGGAATTTCGGTAAATTCCGCGGAAAATGAAAGCCTGTGCGCGCGAGCGAGCGCGCGCGCAGCCGCTTTACACGTATCGCGCGCACGATGCCACGATTTCGCTTCTGTTTGCCACGCTGGCTATACCGGAAAATGATTAACGACGCGAGGAACGAGGTCGAACTTTCGGCACATCCGCGGCGGTTGTGCACGTGCAACAGAGTGATCCCCGAGACACGCTCGGTGCTCCGGAGCGTCCCGGGTGCGGTTTTCAGACACGTCGACGTCGTCGTCGTCATCGTCGTCGTCGTCGTCCTCGTTCCGCGTCCCCGGAAATTTCACCATTTTTTCGCCGTCCTACGTCGAAACGACATGTGACGACGTTGAGCATACGTGACGGAGAGCAGGTGCGCGAGAAAAGTGCCGTCCGTCCGTCCGTCCGTCCGTCCTCGTCTCGCCGTGCAGGGCAAAGCTTACCGCCGTAAACGGCTGTCGCCTCGGCACCGCGCGCAAAATATTAATTAAGGTACGTTACCTCGCTAAAAGGTCGTATCTTACGGCCGCATTATTCCCCCCTCCCCCTTCCTTCTCTCTCTTTCTCGCGGAAACGAATGTCGACCCCTTCATTCTTCCGCGGTTCTCAAGACGCGAATTTATTTTTATCTCTCAAAAATTCTAAACGCGTTTGCAGAAATTTCTTTATCTCCTCCTTCCACACCACGCGACACTCTTCACGTTCCGCGTCGAAATGTTCCCGATAAAATATTTACAGCTGACCCGACTCTATCAATTTCCGTGAGACATAAATAGACTTGCTTAATGGCATTCGCAAAATCATCCATTCTTTCACCGATGCCGTAAGTAGATCGATTAATAATCGTCAGACTATCGGGGTGGAGGAGGATGGCCTGCACTCTCTCTCTCTCTCATCCCCTCTCTCTCTCTCTCTCTCTCTCTCTCTCTCTCTCTCACCGCGCGCTGTGCAGTTTTCATCGAGCTCGAAGGCGCGACGTGCAAGGGCTGCGCCCAGGAATTAATTTTTCCTGCGGAACTACACCGGTCGATAATTTCTCTTCGTCCATCGGCCGTCGATTATCTCTCACGACACGGCACACACGAGGCTAATTAATATTTGTCGTATCTCTCGTTGACGCGCGCCCGATAACAGATGTGAAAAATTAAAAAGTTTCCTCCCCTCCCGCGCCCCCTCCCGCGCTGTCTTTCTCTCGCCGAAAATTTCTGCAATTCAGCTAGTTCAGTCGACTTGTCCGAAAAAAACGAATCCCGGGTTTCCCTTTGACGGACAGCCGCATACGTTCGTCGCGAGCGGGGAAGGCCGGAAGGAACGCGAGAACTCTTCGGGGAACGCGAAAGCGACCGATCAGATTTCAATGGACGCATTTCAATCGAGGTCACTGCATACGAATTTCTCTTTGGTATGCAATGATTTATGGTTCGTTGCGCGTTCTGGTTGCGGTCGGTTCGCCGCCGAGGTATGTATGTAGCTGGAGAGAGGGAGAGGAGAGGAAAAAAAGCTCTCTCTTCCAAAAAGGCTCCGCACGACCGCTCCCGCGCCATCGGCGAAATGGACGGGGACCGAAAAGGAAGTTATCGGCGTTCCTTGTATTTTACTCCATCGTGTCGCGTGTATTACTCTATACCATCGCCGAAATCGAAAAGAGGGATTTTCCAAGAGGTACGAAATATATAGGTATATAAAGTCCGTATCGGCGACCGTAAGTTTTTCGTCTCGTAGAAATTTCTATCTCTCTAAAATTATTATCGAATAATACCGTAAGAGATAAACGACGAAATTAATCGAATAAAATTCTGAGCAAGATCCTCCCCGCCCGTCCCAAAGGCGAAAGCCTCGAAACACGCTCTATTGGGCACCCTGTGAAATCTGACACCGATCGATATCGGATTCCCGCGCCCGCCCTCGCCGTATCTTATTTTAATTAAAAACCACTCACCTTCTTGGCGTCATTGTTGTTGTCGGCCGCGTGATGTGGTTGCGGACTCATTGAAGCACCATTGCTGACTGCCCCGCTTTGCGATAGAAGCTCGTCACTACCCCTCTGCAACAATAGAGAAAATACATTCGATGCGATATATAAATAGAACTCTCGTTTACACGACGCGAACCCTCAATAAATTCTACTTTTCTCCCGCGGCAACGGATATTTTACGTCAGCGAGCAATAACGTAATTCAGAATTATTGCAAACGTCGCGCGTTTATGTATATGGCGTTACATTACGTCGGTCTTCGAATGTTATTAATTAATTGTAAGTGACACTAGAGCGACACGTGAATAACACACAACTAGGAGGGGAACTGCCTTTTTCGGTCTGAGCTCTACGTGCTGCGTGCTTAATAATATTTCATCGTGAATTTATTACATATATATACATTTACGATTCCGTAAACAGCGCGGCAATTTAATTTTCTCGGAACGTAATTCTAAACTTAAATCGGGATAGAAAATATCACAAATTAAATTGACAAGCAATTTAACGATACCGACATGCCGATAAGCATCTTGAAGCAATTTAAAGAATTTATGATAATGTAATATTATGATAATTTATTAATTTATTTAATATTTTCTCGATGTGGATAACAACGTTATCGCAAACGTTACGCGAATCGTCAAAGTAATCGCAGAGTAATTTTGCAGAGTGACGTTAAGCCGGACGGTTTAGTATTCCGCGAGTACTAATCGCGTCGCGCTCGTCCCATTTTATCCTCGGAATGCTTTAAAAGGGGGAGGGGAGGGAAATTGAAATAAATTATCGCGTCGAGCATCTTTCGATTACTTAAAAAGTGGAAAGAAGCGACGCGGAGATCTCCTTCAGCGAAATCCCATTCGATGTCCTTGTCCTTAGAGACGCTGATAAATCTCGGACTCGGGCGTCAAAAGAAACGGGTCAGAAGCGGTACAGCAGTAAGACGCTTTTAACACGGCTCCTGAATGCTAAATGCTTAACGGAGTCTCCCGGACGCGGAAAAACGCTGCGGTCACTCGAGCGCGAAGAAAGAGGTTCTCTCCTTCTCGCGAGATACTAATAATTAATCCCTATGAACCTTCGTTTCCCACGCGAATCATCACAAGAACTTCGTCTTTCGACTCGTCCCCAGAGGCCGTTAATCGGCCTATGCGCGAGTACAACTACAAAGAGAGTAGGATTTATAGAAGTAAGCGAATGCAACTATTAAATTCATAAAAGTAATTAACAGCAAGCGGCAATAAGTGATACCGGTCGATAACGGTAAATAACGCAGTTATTGCAGTTAGTTAAATATTAAATTTACTGTTAAAATACAAACTAAACAGGAAAATGTCTTATTCGGTCTGAGCTAAATCTCTTAGTGCTTGTAATATTTCAGTGAGTTTTTATATCCAGTCAATATTTTATTAAATTGCTTGTCTCGACCTAATTAATAGGAATCCCTGTTTAGAATTGCGTTTCAAGACTGAAGATTAAATTAAGCGCGCAGTTTATAGAATTGGATACGTATAGTCGTGGACAGATCGATTGCGACACTTTTTTTTATAGGTTTCAAAACGCAGTAATATTTTGCAAATGTGTATCACGATTGTTATACTGTCTCTAGATTAAAGTAATACATTGTGGTTCGCATTTGCAAAATATTATAGTTACCTATAAAATATATATTATGTATATTAAATATATATTAGGAACCTATAAAAAAAGTGTTCGCAACTGATCTATCCACGAAAGTACATAAATTCGCACTATAAAATATTATAAGATGCAGCACTAATAAAATATAGCTCGAATCGAATAAATTTTATCCTACTTTAAGTTGTCTTACTTAACGGCAAGTTTAATCAATGCTTTTGCCGTGTCTTTACGTACGCTTCAGCGATGCCCGTGGATTACTTTTCTATACGGATTTATCTTCGCCGAACACCGTTAACATTCCGCGCGGTTTTTTTTATACAATATAGGAGCTATATTAATCTATAAAAATAAAACGAGTTCTTTAGGAATGTAACGCGCATGCCGTATTCACGACGGAGACACTCGTCCTTTACACGATTACGACTTTTCCCATTCGCATGCCATTCATTATGCAGTCGCGGTTTTCTCGTCGGCGGCGTTCAGGATAGCGTCAAAGGCGCGTCGCATGCATCGTGTATCGCTTAACGAAATATTTATTTCCCCCCGCCTGCCGTATCCGACGCCTGCATGTATTCACGAATTACCAGGCTGTATTATGCAATCGCGGTCGGATGCGGGGTCCGTTAAACTTGCAGGTGAGGCGCTTTGACAGCGAGATGAGTCCTCGCACTGTGTCTGACACGGGTGAAAATCCATGAAAGATAATTCATAACTCGTAAGGAAAACCACCGAGGACTTCGGGGCCACGTCGAGACGGAATGCGAGATCAAAGGCAGAAAAGACGGGACTGAACGGAGCGGGCGGAAGGAAGCGAGCCGTAGGGGACGTGGCGGATTTACTCGCGGCCAGCGCCCACGGGTCATCGGCAACAAAGGATAAGAACGACCGCCGACTTCGTTATTCTTTGAATGTTAACTGGAAAAGTTGCTGTCTCCCTGCTCCTCCCCCTCCCCCTCCCCCCCTCTCCACACCCTCCCGGGATTTGAATAAGTGCATTCACTCGTTTACGAAACAGCCGATTTTATTATCCCTCTTCCTTATACCTCTTCCATTTGCGGAAATTTCTTTCGATTTGAGAAAGCAAACCGAGAAAATTGCCCGTCAAAGTCCACGATTTGCGAACCTTCTTCGCATAAAATTAAAAGAAATTGGATATCTAATCTCCGCTCGACGAAGAAGCACTTATACTTTTTGCTTTCTCGAAATTTAACGGAAACTATTAACCTTTTTTAGTTTTCGTTTGAATTTTCGCAGCGTGCGAAATATGCGGAAACGCACAAATTAAATGCAACGGAACAAAATATGTATAAGCAATAATAAGTTAAATTATAGACCGTTAAGTGAATAACACAATTAAATGGAGAAATGCCTTCAATGAACGAGAGGCTGGATCCTAATAATATATTTCAATAAATACTACTTTTCAGTTATTTAAACAGCGCGCCGATCACTGTCGGACATGCACAACGCAATAATAAACTGAAGTTGGAATGGTAAATTCACAAATTAAAATGATCGTCAATTTAATTTATATAAAATGCTAAAAATATCTTATAATGTATGCATTTGAATTAAAACGCGCGTTAACGTACGTCTTCTCTCCCGTCCGGTCGCGGAGTAGCGGAAAGTCGCAAAAGTGTTTACCCGCCAACTCGGAAAATAAATAAAAGTGGAAAGCTCCGCGAGTGCAATTAGGAGAGGACGCGTTCTCCGCGACGACGCACGTCTCTCATATATATATACACGGTTTATCTTACGAAAGTACATACACCCCGCGAAACGTTCGCATTGAGTGTGCGCTGTTAGGCGGAATATCGTTCAAAGAGCGGCAAGAAGAAGCTCTTATATACCGGAGAAACCGGGGGTCGTCCTCGGCTCTCCGCCGCGATCGTGCGGGAGAGAAAGAAAGAGGCAGCGACAGCCTGCCTCCCCGCGTGGGTGGAGACAAGCCGCGGAAAGGGAACTCGGATTCCATATTTTCCTCGGATATGGGGGATAGGGGTTCATCCTCTCTCTGACCAACATCCGGAGCGAAGCTGTCCGCCGCCACTCCCCACTCCCTCCCCCGGTCCGGGCGCTCGTGTATTATTTATTTCCCGCGGACGTATGGATTATGGACCGGCCAGCTTCCCCTTTCGCTTCGGAGCCTCCTAACCCCCGTCACGAACTCCGGTTCTCTCTCCTTCTCTCTCTTTCCCACTGTCTACTCTGTATTTCATCTCTCGATTCTCCATCTCTCCCCGATCGCCCGCCGCCGCGCCGTCCCGGTTTCCTCTTTCAACTTTGCGCGGATCGCGAGGTTGTTTTCTCTCGATCTTCGCGGAACCGTCGAGATCTCAAATCCAGGAAGCAGCCGCTGTCTCTCGCTCCTACTTCCCTCCCTTCCTCGCCACTCGGTCGCCGTTTTCTCCTTTTCTCCTTCTCTTTTTTTTTTCGTCCTTCATGTTTCCGCTGAAAGAAAATCTCCCGTGCGACCCGGGCGAAGAGCGCGCGAGCGTTTTACGTGCCCGACGACCCGCACGGAATTGTCTCAAGATCGTCCGCGCGCAGGGGGAAGGGAGGAGAGAGAGGAAGGGGGGGAGGTGGAGGCGGACGTTGGTACATTGAACGAACCCGGGAACGATGGGAGCTTCGCTCGGATGACAAACCAATCTCACGCGCCGGCTGCGGGCCCGATGAGCTCTCTCTCTCTCTCTCTCTCTCCTCCGGCCGCGGACGCTATCGAAAAGAAGAGAACTCGTGACACGCTCCGTTGGTCTCATCCGGATCCGATGACTATCGGACGAATAAGTACCGAGTGCACGAACGGGTGTATTAAATTGTGCTCGATCACCGAAAATTCGTGACCCGGGGACGGGAGGTAGGAAATAAAGCGCAATTTTCGACCGAAATCTGAATATCAAAATCCGTTACCGGAAGCAATCTTAGCTCAGGTGATCCTGTTATCCCTGGGCATGGCTACTCGTCGCTTACTGAGAGTCGGCGATTACCGGGCCGTAGGTGGGTCAATTTTCTCGGTAGATCGTCTCGTGGAAAGGACGACGACGACGACGACGACGACGACGATTCACTACAAATTCTTCGTCTTCAATTCACGATTAGAGATGCTTCCGCGTTAACTCTCGCACTACGAATGAAACTATATCGACGGTATTTTACCGTCCTCCTCCTGCCGTGTGTATCGCCGGCATGTATATATCGTGGACTGCGTCGTGAGAGACAATTCGTAAGAGCGAGCGATCCGCGATGTGAAATCCGGGAAAGGAGAAGAAGGACAAAGCAGAATGCGAGAGATTCAGCTCGTTTTTCGCCTTTTTCCGAGGATTCTCTACGGAAAAATCCTGCGAACCGCAGATTTTACAACAAGATCTATCTAGAGAGCCGCGAAGCGTTCTGTAAACGGGAAAGGGAGGATGGAAAAGTTGACTCAGATTATCCATCATTTCGGTATTAAATGCAATCACAATACGGATAGAGG
>NW_012026826.1:607056-638703 GCF_000956235.1 Wasmannia auropunctata | reverse complement strand
GAAAATTCGTGACCCGGGACGGGAGGTAGGAAATAAAGCGCAATTTTCGACCGAAATCTGAATATCAAAATCCGTTACCGGAAGCAATCTTAGCTCAGGTGATCCTGTTATCCCTGGGCATGGCTACTCGTCGCTTACTGAGAGTCGGCGATTACCGGGCCGTAGGTGGGTCAATTTTCTCGGTAGATCGTCTCGTGGAAAGGACGACGACGACGACGACGACGACGACGACGACGACGACGACGACGACGACGACGACGACAACAACGACAGCGGTGGCGGAAGGATGCGAAATACACATGACGTAGCGCCGCTAAAATAATATTGGCCGAAGATAGCCCGGGTGATAGGCTGCCAAGGAAAGGGCTTGGCCGGCCGGGGGGACGAGGATGCGGGGAGAGCCATTATTGCCTTTCGAGATGGATGACTTCTGGATACACGAGCGCCCGGATACACAGCCGACCGAAAACCCCAGCCGAGAGAGATTACGAAGATTTTAGGGCCGTGGAGAATTTTGGATCACTCCGTTTTATATATGGGGGCAGGATTATGTACGCGAATCCTATTCCGGATATTACCTGCTATCTCTATAATAAATCTATACGCTTCTGCGTGCGTGCGGTATCGCCGCTGATGAATAAAGTTTCTGCCTCTCCGCAGAAAGTTATTAATACTCGTATCGCATGACGTCTGATGACGCAAATTTATCAACGATTGATCTACATCGCGCCACCTGCGACGACCGGGATTATCGTTATGCAACGAAGGTTTGAATACTATCGATAAAGAGAGTGCCAATGAGGGACAAATGTCAATTCGTTTCGTCGACGCGTTGGAAAACTGTTACAGTAACGAAGAAGGAGCGTTGGATTATTAAAATAATACTTATTTACACTTGGCAAGATAGGCCAATAAAATAAATTGAGCGGCGGCAGTGAAGCTTGAAAACGGAACGAATCGCAGACGTAAAATTATTAATCAATTTGAATCAACGTAAATTTGTAAGGAGTTTCTCTCGACCTTTCGTAATTCTCAACTTCGGCAGGAGTGTCCTCGTTTCAAATGAAAATTTAATCGAATGCAACGGAAGAGGTAACGGGAATCGCGGAATCGATATCGGCCGTGGATTACTAATAAGAGGAGGGCCTTTATGCGACTTGTATATCACGACTTGCCTACAAGCTGGATAATTTGACGAGAACGGGAAGTTTCCCCGTCGTGATCCTCGTCGAGAACCCTCCTCCGCGGTAAATGACGTGGAAAGAGGGCAGAAATTAAAGCCGCTCGTTAGGACGGAAACGCTTCTGTTGCGATCGCCGTGCTTCGGCGTCACTGAACCGCGAACGCGCGCGCAGAGAGGCTGGGGCACGATCCGATATTCGCGAAACGTACAAAGAGGAGCCGCGCAAAAGTGGATCGCGTCTGCTCTTTCGTGGGAGACGCGCGTCCCGGAATTTCGCGAATTTCTCGCCGGGTCAAACGGGCGGACGGGAAGACCGGGATTATCGGCCACGATAATCGCCCAGCTTGCGTCTTAATACGACGGTGCTGCGCGCGCGGTTCACCCCCCCCCACTTCCGTATGTAAAATTTATTCAAGATTAGAGAACCTTTGTCCGCGCAGTTGCGAGACAAATTTCTCGACAAATTCGACTCGTCGCGACTCAGGCTGTCCGCACATGAACATTCGTATAATGCACTAAGTTATACGTTAAGTATTGATCTCTTAAATTTAACAGTAAACTTATATTAACGCATGAAGAAAATCGTAACGTAACGTTATATTAATACATGTAATTATACGTATTATAAACACAAGTTTACTGTTAATTAAGTTCAAGATCAGTACTTAACGTAATGCATTACGGATAATCATGTGCGGACACAGGATGGGTACTGAAATTTTGTAAAAAAATTCCCTGAAAATTCCCGGATTTTCCAGGAATTTTATTCAAAATTCCAGGAAAGATCAGAGAATTTCTCGATACAGCTTTAAAATAAATTAGGCACTAAAAGTTTTAATAACGTATAGAACTTGATGCGCGAAACAATTTAATCTTCTCATATGTGCAACAGTTACATCTCCATACAAAATTTTTCGAACGTAACGAAAGTTTTTTAATGGAGATGTAACTACATATGTGAAAATTAAATTGTTTCACGCACCAAGCTTTGCGTTATTAGACTCTTAATGCCTGATTTATTATTTCTGGATTATCGTTTTTTAGATTAAAGAGTTTTTATATAGTATATGTCAATTTTAAAATAAATTAACTTTCAATATCAGGGTCCTTCGATATGGAGCCACGTTTACTTTCTAAAGGGATAAAATTAAATTTAAAAGTAAAATTCAAAAAATTTCCCTGAGTATCAGTAAAATTTCATTGAGAATCCACGATTTTCAAGAGTAAAAATGAAATTCCCGGAGAATTTCAGGTTTTTCCGGTTTTTCTCGATAGTACCCACCCTGGGACAGCCTTAATGGTAATATCGATTACGGAACAAGGTTTCTTTTGTCTTTCGGCCCTTCGACTTCGGACGATGAGAAGTTTCGGCTGCTGGCGACGTAAAAAAATAAAAAAAAAAATAAAAATCAGTGTGGAGGAAAAATTAAGCGTTGAAAAGAAAATCGGATGAAAGGAACGCCACGCCGGTGGATTCCAGGACATCCTACGTACATCACGCGAGCCCGCAACTCCCGCGCGAAGAGATTCGCTGGACCTTAATGAACGGAACGGTTAATCTAACTCGCTCGGGGATAGTGTGAGGGGTCGCATTGAAAACTTCGACGTGTACATAATGGCGCCGATCGGCGCTACCGGCACGACGGGGGCATACGCCCGTGACTATCATCATTAGTGGTGTTTCCGCCCCTTCCTCCCCACCGCGCCGCCGTATATCTATCCGCTAATGAAGTCGACGCGAGGATCGAGAATTTCGCTTTAATTAGCGCGCAAAGCTAGGAGGTTTCATTTGCATCTTGCGGTCGGGAGAAACATGCGTTCCCATCGATCCAATATGAAATTGATAGACGATCTGGCGCCTAGAAACTTGTACGTAACGAAAAAAAGTCTGTATATACGTCGCGTAAATGTTGCAGCTATTTTCTATGTCGATTAAACTTCACGCACGTTAATTCCTCGTTAATTTTAGCTCTATACAGTACGATGCAATTCGACTGATAATACGAGTAATTGGTCCGACGAATAGCGCGCTGATAAAATTTACAGGTTGCCTTGTCATCTGCAGTCTGATACAAATGACGTCGAACGAGCTTCCCCCCGTGGTTTCTTCCGAAGTACGAAAACAAAGGTGCAGAAATATTCCATCTTGGAAAATTGACGAACGGTACAAATGAATGAAGGCAACAAATGGTTTTCCAATTTCTCTTCGTCGATTGTTGGAAGAATTAATCCACCATGAAACATAATCCGATATCGGAAGAATAACTGACTCTCCGCGATCGAGGGATATGAACCACAATGCACGTCTTTATCGCATGAATTGACTTTTTAAACAATAATGCCCGAATAATCCGGAGTGAGACGCCGGCCGGAAGTGCCCGCCGTTCGTCGCATGTAGAAAAAAAAAACTCCCGATTACATTTAATTTCGGGAACGGGGGCGGTTATTCAAATATCGGTGCACTTTCCGTCGACGCATGCAAAATAGCGAATGTGTTTGCCGACGAGGCGTTGCGGTGCGCCTTTTTTTCTTTGCCGCAGTTGCCATTCCCCCCCCCCTCCACGCCCTCTTCTCTCGCCGCCGTTCTTCGTACTCGACAAAAGTTACTTCAACCGGGCCACTTCGCCATCCTTTCGCCAGTCTCTCTCTCTCTCTCTCTTTCTCGTCCTCTTGCCCTTCTCCTTCCCTCCCCCCCCTTCCATCGCCTCGTGCCAAACTTCGTCCTTACGCGGTTACGCCATTCGACCTCATGAATTTCAAAATAATGTCTCGGCCCGCTGCCTACAAAATACACGCGCGAGCATCTTCGCGGGAGAGCAAAGCCTGCGCGACGACGACGACGACGACGAATTTCGCGTGTGTGTGTGTGCGAATCGTGGTGTACATACAAGCGCAGGTACTTTCTTCGAAAACCAAACACAAGACGCACACACGCAGGAGGAGAGGAGGGAGGGGAGGGGGGAGAATTCCCGCCGACTGCGTTCCCGCGAAGTAAATTAAGTTTCGACGAGCGCAACTTCGCAATGAAAAAGAACTCGGTATAAGCTGGGTAAATAATCCAGCGTGGCGCGGTAACCGTAGCTTTTCAATGATAAATCCCTGTTCGTCCGACGCAGCGCGTCTCAAATTCCCTTTCGAATATCTCTCGTGAAAATAGCACGCGGCAAAAGAAAATTAATCGACGGAGCGCGGAAAGAGGGCCGCGGGTTCGTCGGTTGCGATTTTCAATCGAAATTTATACAAGAAAAGGCGACGCCCCGAAATTACGCATAGCCTCCGCTATTCGTTCTCTCCCCTCCCCCTTTCCCGTTTATTGTAAGGCAACTGCGTTGCAATCTTGAATCCTTGATTTGGAAATATAATCTCGAGACCGGAGCTTTCGACCTCATACGCGAGATGAGATTCTCTCGAGGGCTTTCCACACTTCGCGTTTTTATCGCGATTACGTCGTTCGGCTTCATGAATTTCAGAATAACGCATTTTTTAAAAATACGTAGGAAACTCCCGGGGGAAACACACTGCAATAACCGGCGACCTCGAACATTGCCAGCGTGCCTTTTCAGTTACTACATCCTGCGGAAACAGAGGGTGAGATAAGGATCCGAAAAAAAAATTGACTATTTAAATCATGCATATCGTAAATTACATTCTGCGAATTTGTGCGTGTGTAAAAAAATTTGCCAATGTTATTTGATATCCTCGGTGTAAGAGAAGATTAATTATTAAAGAATAATATAATTCAAATAACAATAGCGACATGATATTAATTTTTTTTTGCAGAAAGCACGAATAAAGACCGCTCCGTTCAGTCTGAATTTATTGCACTTCGAGTCTTTATCGCCATCATTTTTATTACGGGAAGCAAATAGACGACAATAGAACTACTTTTGGGACATATAGCAATTTCGCTTTAACCAGGCGACTGTCTCGTGAGAAATAGAGCGACGGTAAAGGGATGCCACGTCGATGGAAGACGATCCGGAGAGAGAAGTCGCCTTTACGGACGATTATCTTGAAATCTTTCGGGAACAAAAGGGGAAACTCGCCTAATAAAGGCACGAGGGCTTAATAAGCCGTAATCGCGGAAGAAAGTAGATTTACCGACGGTTTTTCAAGAGGTCTTACTTAAGAGTTCTTCGTGCGGGCTAAAAAGCTTTGCGCGCGAACGACTGCGACGACGATGAGAGACAATGAGAGGGAGAGAAGGAGAGAGAGAGAGAGAGAGAGAGAGAGAAAAGCGTAGCACAAAAATAAGATCCGTCATGCTATGGAATGCGACTGCAAATCGAAAAGTACGAAGAGCGCGCCGGCCGGAGCACTTTTTCCAAAACATTTCACGAGCGAGTCTCGAGTGTGCGCGTTGTTGATCGGCGAGGAGGGACGGGAGTGTCTATGGTGGACAGCAAAGTTGACCGAAATATGAAGCTCTCTCGAAAACTGGGCTATCGGAAGAGCAGCGTAATCCTCGAAAGCTGACGCGAGTCAGATGAATCGTGAGAGCGAGTCGAATTCTGCGAGGAATCCCTCGAGAAAGATTCTACGGCGCGGTGAAGCGATTCACCACACGCGGGCGAATTGAAAGTCTAAGACGAATAATCAATTTTTTTGCCTGAGAAGCCCGAATTTCTCCGCGTTTTTTTTTCGCACTATGGAAATTTACTCTCGCGCGGAGAGAGCCGCATTAGCACACCTTCTGCGTGGGCGCCCTCATCCTCAATTTCCTTCTCTTCTTATATTTCGGATTCAGCATTTTCATCATCTTCTTGAATATCCTCAGCATCGTAAATATCGGTTAGGATCAAGTCACAAACGTTATTATGTAAACAGAGAAGCGTCGAAAGGAGACGACACGACCGACACCGACGAAGCCTAGCGCGATACTGATAATACAAAACTGCTGTTTACGCGGCGTCCCCGTTCAAGGCTATATTATGATCACAGTTGTAACTATAATACTCTTCGCCGATGTTCGCTTTAACACTCTCGCTTACATTAAAAGTCGGAGACCGACGGAATCGACAAGGAAACAAATAAGTCGAATCAGTCCCCGAAACGATACTCATTTAAATCTTGACGAGAAGATTATTTCAGACGAAAATTCCCGCGAAAATAGAGTGATAAATTAGCAATGGAATGGTAATACATTCTTTTATGTCTCATTCGATCGGCCATGCCGGTTTAATAGATGGTGAAACGTCGAATATTGCATTCGCATGTATGTAGCAGCCGTTATGGTTTTATTATGCCGTTGTGTGCAGCCATAAACGATGCAATTCGGATTTTTCGCGAGAGAGCTCGCGCGTGTGCGATCACCTTTATAATTCCGTTACGAAGAAGAAGTCCGCGGGAAAACGGTCCCGCGGGGAAAGTCGAATGGGAAATTTAGTCGGCCGGATGCGATTGAGGTCGAATGTGGCCGCAGATGAAATTGAAAGCATCTCGCTCCTCTCGTTCCGATCCTTTGAGATATGCACCGCCATTCATGCGTAGGCTATCTCGATCCTGCCTACAAAAGCGTACAGCTATCGACCGCGATATTTCACTTTCACGTTGAAAATGCGACGTCTTCCTCGACAAATCGATTTCAACGTCTTTGATCGGCGATGGGTAACGTTTGTAAGATCTACGTTTAAAATAATCATTTCTTATCGTTAAATACACTTTAATTTCGATTGAGTGTTTTCCAGACAGAGAGACGCACGCGTACAGATTTAGACAATAATCTTTTAATCTCTTAAATCACAATAAGACACGCTTTCCCTTCAAAATATTAATTGCGTAATAAATAACTATTAACGGATTAATTAATAATAATTGTTAAAGGGTATTTCCCAAATTGAAGAAATTATTAACGTAATAAATAATTTCTTTGATTTATGAGATAATCCTTATTTCAAACATTTCTGCACTTAACAAAGTAATGCAAATTTTGAAAGATTTGAATTTCCCTCGCGTTACGGCTTTCTTATCTGTTCAGTCTTATTCAGTTAAAGGATTGTTGATTAGAAATCATTGGTAGAATATCTGAAGAGTGAAGGGTATCTGAAAATGAGAATAGGCTAATTTCGGAGAAAGAGTACGATTCAAGCGACATAACGGAAGGGTAAAACTAGGGAATAATTACTCATCGATTAATGACGAGCCTCTAATTGCTCGAAGAAAAGCAAAAACGATTCGATCAATCTCGTGATAATGCTCCATTTTCCTTCTTGCCTTCCTTCGTTACGTTGTCATTTCATTTGATTACAAAATCTCGCTGCGTTTATATTCGTACGTTTATATTCGAATTCGTAGAAGATATCTTAAATCCTCCTTTCGTAATAATGGAAAATGATATTCTCAAACAGATTAGAAATAGTCTTCTTTAAAGGAAATCTTTATAAGGAAACGGATTGAAGGGATGTTGACCCCGTTTCCAGAACAGGAACGATGAAAGGCGGAACACCACGAAATGAGCGATGAAGTCGCTGAAAGAGGTCCAATTAGCCGTACATGTCATGGTGCACAGCGGAGAAACTTGTAAAATAACGCTTTTGCTGTCAGCTTGATCGTAAAGACTGGTTTACAGTCTCGTCTTTGAACAAGTATAAGAATAGACGCGAGCGAGCGAGAGAGAGAGAGAGAGAGAAACTGCAGTTCTTCGAATGCACTCAGTTCCAAGCAGTACAAACGCGATTTCCCCAAGTCCTCTTAAATTTCAAAACGCTCTAAAACCCTTAAGAAATAGCAAGATCCTGTTTTTACTGAAAGTGGAAATTCGACACGAGTTTATTGAAATTACAGCAAGTTTTTCCCCACAAGAAGCGAAGAGATCAGAATATTCGATTATAAAAACGTTCATCCTATTTTCAGAGTGGAGAAAAGCGAAGATCGTATTTTTACCGGGGAAGGAAAGGGATTTATCGAAATTCAAAGTTCCGCAAAACTGATTTACAAGCGAAAATGACGTGAGCGAAGGAGAGGAGAGCCCGGTTCTTCCCGCGGTAATCGCGGTATTTTTCGCGCGCGGCGATGAAAACGAGGCCGGGTCGATCGACGCGCGGTGAAACGACCCGTTTTCCTCGGGATATATAAGGGCAATTATATCGGCAGAAACGACGGATGGATTCCGGAAGCGGAAGGGACGTTGCCCGATTGTCCGGAAGGCGGCGAAGATTGCCGTCGCCAGCACGTTTCACGAAGCCGATTTTCGTCTTTTCTTGTCCATTCAGACCACTTGTCTGGAACCTCAACTCGTTGGAGAATGTCATCCCTAACTCGTAGAAAAGTCCTTTCCGACTGTCCCCCTCTATCGACAGGTCTGGTAAAGATCACTCGGGAGAGACGAACGAAAAATTCAACGATGTTATTTCGCGAATTAGTATTTCGTACTTTATAACGCTTTACTTCACATTTTTCTTTTCTTCCTTCTCTGCAAAATTTACGAAAAAAAGAGTCGACAAGGCACACAAAAAAAAAAAAAAAAAAAAAAATTTAAAGCGTAAGAACCCTGTTGAAACTTAAAACAACTTCCTGGAAACAGTTGCTTTTTTAAAAAATTGCTTCAACGTTAATATTAAAGTCAATTTGCCGTGTATATTGCGGTTCAATTTTATCTCCGATAAAATATTCTAGCTACCGTCCACTCGTGTCCGAACGACCCGCTCGACGTCGCGCACGAATTCGCCCAGGCGTTAAAAAATTTCCCGCGGTAGTTAAAAACGTTAACGTCGTTTCAATTTCGAGGTCTTCGAGAGGACCCCGCGTCTGCCCGCCGCGCCGTCGGTCCCGTCGAATTCAACCGGCTATAACGCGCGCGCACACCGAATTCGCCTCGTGCTTTCGAATCTACCCCCTTCGGCGGCCTCACTGGGAGCCGGCAGCCTCAGTCGACCGCCGCGAGCGGCGAAATTGGATTGTTATTCTATTTTCGAAAGCAATTTGCAAGTGTTATCAAAAGTTTTCGGGCCACGCCTGCCATTCTCCGCGCGCAACTCGACCCGGGCGCGAAGCGGAGCACTGTCCCCTCCCCCCGCGTCCTCCCAGGATTGGGGTTTTTCCTCGCTTTTACCGTTACCGAGAACGACGTCGACGACGACGCATCGACGCGGCGCGGCGCGGCACCGCCGATGGAGCTCTACATCTGAATTTCGAATTTTTCCGACGCATCTCGCGAGACGCGAGCGCGCGCGACGAAGGGAATCCGTCATGGTAAGCTCCTTTCCGAAATTCCGGGCGACGACGCGATTTCAGCCGCGCGTTTATTGGCCCTTAGACCTGGCGCGCGTTGCCATTTTCGCACAATTTGATGCGAGGGAGTAAGTCCGTGCAGACGAAAGCTACGCGGGATGTATCCGTCCACAAATCCCCGTCCTTTCTTACTCGTCAGAAATTTTTTTGTTGACAGAAATATCGACGTTTTATAACTGTTTTTTTTTTTTAACTAAAAGCAATTTTATGAATTAAGACAAAATACACACTGAGATGAAAAAAAAATGGTTGCAATTACCGTAATTTAACTATAATGTATATCTAATCACTTTCGTTGCCACCTATAACAGATTTGTTTGGTAAAACTATAAATATAATTAATTATAGCAGTAATAAAAGTGGATCTTCTACTCATAATTATTTTATCATGTAATTACAATCAGTCACAGATACCAAACACTTTTCTCTCTCACAATCAGTTGCACAAAATCTTCAGTTACAAATTGATTTTCACCGCTATCATTGTTCGGCTCTTTCCTTCAGATTCCGCATTAAATTCGAATTTGTTATACAGCAAGACAAGTTAAAGATTATCATTTTGCTACTACGCTCAAGTAAGTTGGAGTTCATTCATTATCTGTACGCCGTCTCGAGGGACAACAGACATTTCCATTTAATCCCCGGGACACGTTCTCCACTTTATCTCGCGACCCAACGCGAGACCGTTTTATCCTCGACTGACGATTGTGGAGATCAACAGATGGTCGTTCGAACTTCAATACTTTCCTCCCCAACTTCGTCCGTCGGTGGCGGGAGAGGCGCGATGGGACGGGTGGAGTGTCGTCGCGCAGAAAAAAAAGTCCCGACGACGAAGAAGATGAGGAGGGGGAGGGGGGGAGGGGGAGAAGAACTCCGAGATCCCCGTAATTAAAAACAATCCCTTATCCAATGGCTCGCGATGCAACGTACACATTTGCGCGAGGCGAAACCCATTTTCGTCCTACGGTGTACACCGTGGAACCCCGCCGTATGTAGCTACACGCGCGCCGGTTATTTCCTGAAGTTTGCGAAGTAATCTTGGATAGATCGTCCGGGATACTGAAGAGAGCTTGAACCCCCCGCCGGCGTCGACGGCACGGGCGTCCCAGCGAAATTTTATCGTCTTGAGAAACTACTCGCCGTTACACCGCCCGCGCCGTAGCGAGTGGGCGAATATTCGAGATTTCGTGCCAACACGATGCGTCAACAGCGCGCGCGAATCGTTCGAGCGTGCGAATTGTTCGCAAGCGAACACAACTCACGCGGGCGAGATGAGATATTTGCGGATCTCCGCATTCTCTATTGTCTAAATCGTACATTTAATTGAATTTTCGACTCAAATTTATTTGAAATTTTCGGGAAAAGAAATTAAATAATCAAAAAAATTAAATTATCAAAGTCAAGGTAAGAGTATCTGTAATAAAAACAAACTAAAAAAAAAAGATAGCTCGATATTGCTCTCTTTTCGGTATCATTTTTTGTATCAATTTTGGTATCATTTTCGATCTGATATAAAACACATGCCATTTAATTGTGCAGATTAAATCGATTCGACGACAGTATAAAAAAAAAACTCAAGCGGTTGCAACTCAACAGTTGTGAATCAGGAGCAATTTTTATCTAATGCAGAGGAAACTGACATCAGCGAGAAATTTGTCGAGCGATTGCCCGGGCGGGCCTCCTTAAGATCGAGCAAATCGGATTTCCAGACTTGACGATCAACAAACGTTGTAACTGCGACCGTGGGTGAGTCCCGGTTAGACCACCCATCTCGTCCCCTTCGCTTCCAATGGACTGTCCCGCCCTCGTTCTTCTCTTCCCCCCCTCCCTTCCTCTTCTCCTTGAGCGATGGATGGATGAGTTAAGTAATTCCATTGGACGACTCGGGAAGGGTCCGACCAGTTTTCTCCCCGCTCGGGGAGTTCGTAACTATGTCAGAGAACATTTCCCCGACTTCCGAGCCGCGGAATTCGATTTTAATCATTCATCGCGTTCAACCCGAAACGATTTCTTCTTTCCCCTGCGTCCCTCTAACCCCCACCCCCCCCCTCCTCATTTGCTCGTTCGTAACCGTCGCGGAGTAAACGATACTACGAGTGGTCCGCGATAATAAAGCACCGACTCCTCCGCGGGCAGGATAATTTACGCCCCAGTTAAGTTCGCCGCAGATTGCGATCGCGAACGGGACAATTAAGGCGTGAGTTAAAAAAGAAGCTTGCGCAGATGTTATACACGGCGCGAATGAAAGCTGTATCCGTGGGTATCAGATCGCGTTGAATTAGGGGCCACAAGGCTCGACATTCTTTTATTATTTCTTATACATCTAGCTACAAGTAATCATTTCTCTCCCTCTTTCCGAGAACATTGAAATACTGCAATCAGATGTCTTTGATGGTTTTACGCAAATGTATACCTATTTGTCGCTTTAATTTGATCGTTTATTTGAAAGTCAAATGAATAAACTTTGAGTTAAATTTCCTAAATAACGAAAAACTTCTGTTCTCAAGGATAACTGATTAGTCACTCGGGAACGGTTCTTTGCATCCTTTTTAAGAACAAATTCCAGTTTGAAAAATGCCGGGAAAGTCTACGAGCGCGTAAATTGCATGTAACGTCGACAAAAATATCGCGCGAAGAAATATAGCGTATTCCAAAAGTAGTTAACAATCTGAATAAATTGCACGCGGTGCAAAATTCTTTGAAAGAAAGTGAAGTCCACGGGATTAAGTAAAAGAATGTAAAAGAGTGTAATAACGATGCAATTGCAGTAATTCCTTCTTTTTCTTTGCGCGAATACGAATCTCTTTCCAATAAGATTATCGTTTAACGGAGATTCCTGGTCTCCATTCTATTTTCGTAGACGTTTCAAAGATCCGGAAATCAAACGAAATAAATCACCGATTAACTGCACTCGCTGATGTCCCCATGGTATTCTCGAAATTTGTGTATCACCCTCTCTCGCCCGTGAATATTATTTTTCAAAAAATACCAGAGGCTCGGCGGAGAGATTCGAAGCGGTGCGAGAGGACATACGAGCATCGGGCGAGGCGTAAATCAAATTCGAATGTCCCACGTGCACCCCGTGTGTCGCGAGGAAGCGTGCGCGAACGAACGCACACACGCGCCCGCGGGAGATGAGATACGTAAATACGCGGGATGAAATACCGCAAAGAACCGGGCGGCAGCTTGCGCGACGAAAAATTCCCCCGGGTGCCGTTTTCAATGGTGTCCGGACCTGCCGAGGGTCCTCTCTCATTCTCTCTCTCTCTCTCTCTCTCTCTCTCTCTCGCTCCCTCCCTTCGGACACGCCGCCCTTTTCGCTCCCAAATCAAATAAATGCCATTGCGTAAACTACGAAGCTGCAACCGAAGACAATTGGATTTTAATTCGATTCTTTTTTCCCCGTTATCTCTCATTGTCGTTGCTGTATTGCGCTGTCTTCCCCTTGCATTCTCCTCTACCTATCTATCCATCTAACTCGCTTTCCCGATAACCCGTGACGAGAGAGAAAGACAGAGAGAGAGAGAGAGAGAGAGAAAACAGGAGAGAAGACAGAGAGAGGGCGCACGGTAATACCCGGGTTACAGTATTCCCTATGATCTCGAATTTCTGGCAAGATTGGATTACGGGTTTCTCAGTGTGAGCTCGCAAAGAACAGTGCTCTTTATTATTTAATCGATCGTGGAATTAAAACGGAATTCAATTACGATGCTGAGGTGAAACGACTGCTCCTGCCGTCCCCGTCCGCAATTATTCTCGTTTTTGCGATAAGATCCGTTCACGTGTGCGATGCCAAGCAGCGGACAACCCAAGTTTATTTGGTCGAAATAGTCTATACCGCGATTAGACTCAACAACGTTCAAAGACTTCAGGACGTAGGTTATATAAATAAAAAAAATTATTGTAGATACACGGAAAGAACAATTTTATTGAAAGATCTAAAAATTTTACTAAAAACAGATCTGAAAATAATTTTTTATTGAATCATCAAAATAATTTGTTGGAATGTTAACGCTAATAAGAATCGCTATAAAACATTTTGATATTTTAGCAATCACTTTGACTTCACAAAATTATTTTGATTATTGAAGAAAAATTATTTTCAGATCTGGATTCCGCAAAATTGTTCTTTCCGTGTATGCTCAAAAAAAGCAATAACGACATATTAATAATGTAATATAATAACGATATAAATCTGTGTAGCAAGGAGCCATGTGGCAAATGCTCAGGGCACACGTTGCAAAAAAGGTGGATAGTCTTTCGCAAAATTGCGAAAACTACAAGAATCGCGGAAATCGGCACAAGTTTTCGGAAGGTTACGAAAAAAAATCGCAGAGGTTGCAAATGCGCCCGGTCAGCGACCGTGCAGCGTATTTGATCGAACCAACCATAAGACGTGGTCCGACCGAAAGGTCGGAATCCTTGCCGAGATCGGCAAAGATGAGCTCTACATAAGAGTTCATCTTACTCGCTAAAGAGAACGCGGCGGAGAGTATACTTGGAAAGTATTATCGTGCCGGTTAGAGATCACGTCCGTTAAGGATCTCACACACAATTTTGTCACGCGAGTTGTCAATATTACATTGGTAAGTGACAGAAACCAATAAACCACTGAGTTCTGTTAGGAAAAAAGTGTGTTTTACAGTGAAGAACCTTCAGATTCTTCTCAGACAGACCAAATCTAGAAATAATTTATATGTCGTACCTGAGATGGCATACGACATATAATTGGTGGCAGCGACGGAATTCAAATCCATGCCTCCGAAGAGA
This sequence comes from Wasmannia auropunctata, assembly GCF_000956235.1. Taxonomy (NCBI): domain Eukaryota; kingdom Metazoa; phylum Arthropoda; class Insecta; order Hymenoptera; family Formicidae; genus Wasmannia; species Wasmannia auropunctata. Next base: position 624,521 of record NW_012026826.1, on the reverse strand, counting down.
CTGATGCCTCGAACCAGCATTCTCTTCCCCTTCACTGTTACACTCGTCTCCACTGTACTCATCTTCACTGATCACCAGCAAATCATCCGCGATCGCGAAATAATCCTTGTCCTTCTTGCCTTCGCAAATAAAAAATGACTTGGATAGAGGGATCAAGGAGGTGCATCGTGACAAACGTACGAGCAACTAACAGAAAGTTATCAATGAAAAAACGAGGAGAAGAGGAGAGAAGAGAAGCGGAGAGCTGATGCGCCGGAATATAAGGCAGGAGATAAGATTACGCGGTAGTGAGAAAAAAATTTGCTTCGATAAAAATGGAACGTGAACCCTGAACGAAATCAGATGCGATACAAAATATCAGATCAACGATGTTGAAATAACTAGCAATATATTTTGAAACATCCGTTTTAAATGAATCAAAGAGACAAAAGAAAAAGAGTAGTAAAAAAAATTGTAAATTACAGGACCTTTTGGGCGCATCTCGCCGCAAAACAAGAAATCAATTCACCGCTTTAATTCACGCAAAACTCTGCTTGAGAAAACTCCCGAGGAATACACCTCGAGAAGGTAGAAAAAATGCCCCATTGAAGCTGATTATATGGAAAACAAATATTTTTATTAACGACGCTGAGGATTGGAACAATTGCAAGAAAATGTATAGCGCACAAACTTTATCATGTGAATCGTTAATGCACACATATGCAAAAATTTTAACGCCATTATAAAAAAAAGGAGCAAAACAGAATTCAACTATTAATCAATAGAATTAGAACAGTGTACGTATAAGACGCCGATAAACAAAAGACGTGGACTGGTCAATGGATTAGATTGAGTAGCCAAAACATTATTCGATACTATAGATGAAAAAACTTTATAAACGAGCAATTATACATATAACGCAAATACAGTCGTGAAACACTCATTGCGTAACCAGTTTAAAATAATTGACTCCACAATCAATCACGTAAACAATCTAGAACAAACAATAGAAAGGAACGAAAACATTTTTGTAGCCTTATTGAAAAAATAAAAAATTAATACATAACCGTCGCGATGATTTAGAGACGAACACTTTACACTTATTAATGCGAGTTGTAACGGGCCAAATACGCGATACAGTTGAAACATTAGGATATCTATAGCATACATAAAACAAGGTTATTATTTTACATCCTGAACTAATGCCTACAGGTTATAATTTTGAAAGAAGCCGCCTTAGATTTGCCACAAATATTGTATCCTTCTTTTAATCTGCAAGACTGGCAATGAAATACTGAGTTCTGTTAGAAAGAAAGTATGCTTATAGTGAAGAATTTTCTCTCTCCCTGCGAATTCTTTCAGAGTCCTTCGGTCCTAAACCCTTCAGGCGGACCGAATCCACAAATAATTTATATATGTCGTACCTGAGACATACATATATAACAAAGCACATGTTACGAAAAGTCAAAAGAATACGAATAGATTCGAAGAACGAAGTTATCTGGAACGCAAGAGACGTTCTGCTGATCATAAAGTCAATTATTTCGAAACAAATGGCATTTTACGCAGGCAGTGTACACATACTCGTTCCTCCTTTCTCTCTCTTTCATCAATCCTACGCTTACATCCGAAGCTTTCGATTATCCTCCGAAGCTGTTAATCCGCGTTGAATGCGCCGCTGTTTCGAGAAAGCGTATCCACGCTCGCGATGGTCATTTGGCAACGGCACTGGAAGGCACCGCGATTATCCGGGGGGGCGGGCGTCGAAAGCCGCAGCCGCAGCCGCCGCCGCCGCCGCCGCCACCGCGCTTGAACTAATATTTAAGCAGCGGCTTAAATCGGCAAATGTAGTCCCGGCGGTTAAAACGACGCTGTTGCGAGCTCCGCCCGGTCGCGGATTAACCCAATACCATCCACTTTCGAAATTAACTGGCGCCGCGTATCCCGCAGCGTACGCCGCGCGTCTCGACGTGACCGCGACGCAAAACGCCGAGGCCGAGGATCGCTCACGTTGGCGAGGAAAAACTGCGGCACGATGAAATTATACTTCGCTTTACACGGAGAGAATTTTTTCTCTTAGAATTTACCCTAAAATTATAATCGTGGAACTACGAAGTACTTACTTAAAAAAAATTTTGTTTGATTTTCTCTCTGTGTGATTTATTAATATATCTACCATAATAAAATATAAAACATGCTTGGTTAAATTTTACTAAAATACAGTTAAATTTCAATAATTTTAAAATACATTAAGCAATCTATGATTCTTTATTGCTTTAGACAGAATAAATGACAAAATACAATGACAGTTAAAACGTATAAACGTATAAAATACAATATCTTACATAAATTTTACATTACAGCATGATATTTTCAATCTGACTTACTCCGCAAGTCACTCGTGATAATTTTATTGCGCAGCATGATAATTGATCAGCAATATTCGTTGATTATCGGTTATTTTCAACTACTTTTAAATATACTGCCTTAAAACGATTTACAATCTGCTTGGTGATTTTCATTATGCAGTTTATAAAATATCTTTTTTATAAAATATTTCAAAAGTTCCTATCGTTACCGATAACATTTGATAGGTTGCCCATGCTTTTCACCAAACGTGATAAAATTTGTAACGAATTTTGCGATAAAATATAACGAAAAAAGTCTCTCCATGTATACGAATGATTTTTTTTACCTGAGTCCTTTAATAGTCGATTTTAATCCACCGTATCGATTAGATTCAAGTACTACTACTAACTAGATTCAAAATAAATTTCGTACCGTACGACTGATTACGTTGAGATTAGATTACGTCAAGTACTTTCGCCATTATAACTGCAGTATAATTTAATGTTTACACAAAAACAATTCATTAAACTCGAGAGTTTTGGCGTTTAAAATAGATCCCTCTTCCATTCTCCGTGTTACGTTAACGATTTCATTATTTTCCCTTGATCACCGCGAGGAAAACAATAACACGAGGCAGACGCGCGGCGCGAACATTCTTTATAAATTAATTAACTCGCGTGAGAAGGAGGAAAGGCGCACAAACGCCGACCGGCGTATAAACTGGCGGTTAATTGCCCGCCAAATCGCCGGGGCCTGGCACCTTGGCGCAGCAGTGAGAAACGTGCAAAAAAACCAAAACTAAACAAAAAAAAAACGGTGCGGTAGAAAATTGAGAAATAACGTTGCCCTCTATCTCCCTGAAAAACTCGACGACACTTCGCCAACTAACTTGATTTACGAAATTTCCATATTTATGCAGACGACCCTCCCCATCCACCCAAACACCCATTCCACCATCCACTCGCGTTGTGTATATCCGCGATCCCCCTCTGACCCCCGCGTGGTCACCATCCCGGTCTCTTTCACCCCTCTCGCACCCGTTTCTCTCGTCGAAATCGCCTCGGGGTCGAAGAGAGAGAGAGAGAGAGAGAGAGAGAGAGAGAGAGAGAGAGGGAGAGAGAGAGAGAGGGAGGGGAGGGATTCTCCCGTCCATGATTAATTTAAACGCGCGAACGTGTGTGTATGTGTGTGAAAAAGCGTTCTGATCCTCAATCGCTTTTCGACGTTGTGCGAAATATCGGGAAAACAGGGGTCGCTACCCGCCGCTCTTTCCCACCCCTCCCCTACCCTCCCCCGTACCCCCGTGAAATTGCGTTGACATCCAGGAAAAAGATCCAACGTGTCGGCGGCCCGTTTGCATATTCGGGAAATTGATGAAAGCTCTGCATAATTCATGCCGACACGAAAGACACGCCGAATACGAGAACGTCGCTCTCGAATCGACGATAACGATGTAACGGTAATTGCAAAAGCGGTATATTGGAAAAATGTTATGCTCGATGCTTGAACAGTATTGTTCCATCCCTAAGCATCGGATGAAAATTTTGACTCAAGATAATTCGAAATATTTTGGGATCCAAATAAATTCACTGTAATAATTAAATCTATAATGCAGACAAATTTAATCCTATCTGAATCGCCACTGCTCCTACTTAATATATAGTTATTTTCAAATAAAACAATGGAATTTAATTTGGGTCAAATTTGAATTATTTTAAATTATTTAACTCCATTGTTTTATACTATATGTAACTATATGTAATTAGGAGCAGCGGCGACTCAAATATGATTAAATTTGACGCTATATAGATTTAACATTGTTGAGATGTTACAGCAGAGAGACCTTATATGGCGCTCCATAAAATTGTAAAACTGAAACGCTACATCCTCTCGCGATTTCATAAATTTTCTTATTTCACTTTAATAATTTATTTTATAATTTTAATACTTATTTTTAACACTATTTTTTTCCGTACCGCGAGCGAAAAGTACGTCGAGCGGAAGGTAGTAAGAAAACACTAGGGTAGATCGTTTCACTTCTCGTTACCGATAAAATCTTCGCGCCTTCTCGTCGCGGCGGTTTAACCGACGAGAAAATCACCAGCTTCGCGTTCTCTTAATCTCTCAATCATGTGGAAGGTTACAAGTATAGTTCGCGTGAAACGGGAGTGCAATATATGTATTAGCATGTAGCGGTCCGGAGCTCTAACCCCCGAGTTCAGCAAGCACACTTCGCCGTCGCCTGCACGATTTCTCTCGCGCTTCGCTCGCTTTTTTATATCGGATATATATTTTTTTTAAACCGTCGATATTTGTTCATCATATGGGTCGCTCTCGCACCGAGACTTTGTTCTAGTTCATTTCGAGCAAACAGGATTCAAACCCCGTCGTTCGTCGGTTTATCGTGTTGAGCGGTACAAACACACACACACACACTCTCTATCGCTTGTTCGATATTACGTACACCGTATTTTCCCGACGTTCCACTGCCCGCGAACGCTCCTGCGCGCGTTTCTCAAACATAAAATCGCAAACACACTTTCAGGACGCGCGAGAAAGAAGCGGAGAGACCTCCCGTCGCCCGTCGCCTGTCGCACAATTTCGCCGAGTCTATCCGCGAAAAAATATCGAACAAAGCGCCGCGCCGAGTTCCGGCGCAAGAGACACCGATATACATATATCTACACACACATATATATATATATATATATATATATATATATATATATTCAAGAAGGGAAAACGCCGGTGTATACACTCGTCGTGCGGGCTCATCCAATATTTACCTGACCAGACCATTGAATATTCTCTCCTGGCAATACATTCGGAGTACGACGTAATGCCCGTCGTCGTGGCGTTACCCGGAGCACCCAATGTATACAGGGTGTCGTCGATCAACAAGCTTTACGATTACGCTGCACACAAATTGGCCGAAGAAAAGAGCGAGTTGACGAAGAAGAGTGTGTCGACGGCGGGTTTACTTTTAATTGGAAATCAATTAAAGTGGTGAACGCTGCTAAATAATTTACGTTACTGTGTTCGCGCGTAGATACAGTACAGATATAGAATACAGAAGACGCTCGTTCGAAAATTGAAAAGAATATCTCTCGATTTTCTTCCGACGCGTTCGATTCTTTCCAGCGCGGTCGACTTATGTTAGAAGAAGCAAAAAAAGAGAAGAAAACGCTCGTTCAACGACACCGCGTATATATGCGAGAGACACGAAAACCACGCAAAGTACCCGGCCGTAGAGAGAGGACCAACGGCGAGCGAGGGGTTGGTCGGTTGCTTAGGGTCGGGTAGGGTGGTATCGAATTTTCACCCCATCTGAGAGCACTCTCAAATTAATACTGCACGCGACTGCGACCGACCGCGCTCTCGTCCACGGATACGGAAGGTCGCGCGGGTCATTCTCGCGATACGAAAGTCGATCTCGTGAGAGATCCGCTTTTAACCGCATCAAACATGTATCGTTTTTGCGCCCCCTCCCCCTTCACACCTCCCGTAATCCTTCGTGGTGACAAAACGTCGTCGGGCGGGCGCGACGTCGACATTCGCCGCATCTCGAACACGGTGTCCGGTATTATGAGGTGGACGCGGGTGGTCTCTCCCTCTCTTTCTCTCTCTGTCTCTCTCTCTCTCTCTCTCTCTCTCTCGTTGCGAGAACAGAATTCGAAAATCCTGCCATTTTTCTAATCTCTCCGCTTTCTCCGTGTGTGTCAACCTTGCAATACCGACGGCATGTGTGACATCGCATGTAATCGTTCAACTTCCACGAAACAATTGATATTCCAAGAACGTCGACAAGATCGCGGGAATACAACGCGAGGAATTCTAGATGGTATAGTAAAACCACGGCGCGGCGAGAAACGTACGGCGAGTATAACGTACGTCGCGTCGTCGTCGGCTTAATTAGGACGCGACAGTAATATCGCGACGGAAATATCATGGCAAGAAATCGTCGAACAGAGCCGCATCATCTTTATTCGTGCCGCTGCAGTTTAACCCAGTTTCCAAGATCAATATGGTCTCGTTACTACCAGGTTAGTGCAACATATCTTTTATTTGTCGTTGTGAGCTTAGTTTGTATCTTCACGTGCGTTGTGATTGTCACTATTATTTTACGCCTTATAACTGTTCGCGGCGTCTTCGAAATGGTTGTCTTTCGACGAATGTGTATCGCGAAAAGAACAACTTTGCTTGAAATTTAACCTTTTGATTTTTCTAAAAATTTAAGCAGCTTCTACCAGCCTTGACCAACCTTAACTACACGGGGAGAACGATTTTGTTGAAAGGTCTAAAAACTTTGCTAAAAACAGATCTGAAAATAATTTTTCGTTGAATCATGTAAATAATTTGTTGAAATGTTAAAACTGACAAGCATTGCTATAAAACGTTTTGATATTCTAGCAATCATTTTGACTTTCGCACAAAATTACTTTGATTATTGAACAAAAATTATTTTCAGATCTGGATTCAGCAAAATTGTTCTTTCCATGTAGCTTTAAGTATAAAGCATCCTCAATTTGTTGCATTTTCTTGGGGAAGGATAATAAAAACCGAAGGAAGACTAACAAAATATTAAAATTGTTATAAAAATAAATATTATTTTTCAATAAAACTGTTTTTTAATTTATTTTTCGATAGCTATATAGAGCATTTCTATCAATTTGTGGGAGGCCTTAATACTTATGGCCAAGGTTGTAAATACAGACATAATCTATCTATATTTAGATACAGATATCTGAAAATAATTTTGTTGGACTATTAAAATAATTGTGTACAACTCATGCTCGAGCATATGAGTAATGCTGCAAAAAGTTTTGACATTCTAGCCAGCCAGCTTAAGCGTAATTCTAACATAATCATTTCGGTAGTCTAATAAAATTATTTTCAGATCTGTATCTAGCTAAATTTTTAAATATTTTAGCGTTTTTTTAATGTAAAAAAAACAAGAAAAGAAAAAATCCATAGGTACACGGAAAGAACAATTTTGCTGGATTCAGATCTGAAAATAATTTTTGTTCAGTAATCAAAATAATTTTGTGCGAAAATCAAAATGATTGCTCGAATATTAAGACGTTTTATAGTAATGCTTATCAGTTTTAATATTCCAGCAAATTATTTTGACGATTCAACAAAAAAATATTTTCAGATCTGTATTCAGTAAAATTTTTTGACCTTTTAACAAAATCGTTCTCTCCGTGTAGGGAAGAGTTGCTAAATGCGTACTGGTTACCTAAATAGCACCTCATCAATATTTTATATCATTATTTTACATAATCAACAGTGACAAAAATAAAATATAATCAATCAGAGATGTGAAATCATTTGTCATGAAATGTTGATGTTACATTAAATAATAATAATATAAAATATTGACGAAGCACTGCACGGCGATCGGTACGCATTCAGCGCTCTCCTCTGTATGTAATAGCTTTTTGTCGAGTTGAAATATTGAAAATGTTCTCAATAAGGTCAGTGTAAGTTGCAGTCGAAATATCTACCGTGAAGGAAGTTTCCGTACATAAAAGCGCTTGGGAATTAATGATACGTAACGCCGGCGCGATCGAGATGCACACCGAGGGCCGTAATCCAATAAATATCTTTGAAAATATCGGAAGTACACCAAATATTGGCAAGTTTAGCAAACTCGCGGCGAAAGAAATAACGGCGTTTATTTTCAGAGCAAGCTAACGTGTTATTCCATCTGAGTAAATACCTGGAGGAGAAGAATCACGCGGAGTTAACGCAATCCCTTCAGAGACGCCCCCCGCGCGGTAGATTAAAAAGGGTGCGCGCGGATCCTCTCTCCTCCGGAGATACGTCAGCGTTCCCCCTTTCGCGCGCGCGAGTCGAGACGCCGGGCGATGCCACAAGTTTAATCCAGATAGTTCGTTCCGACCTGGATTTAATCAGGATGCCTATGCCGCCGCGGATCGATTCAATCGTGCAGGACGAGTCCGGGGGATTCTGTCTCGTTTGTGCCCCGTGAATCAACTGCAGCGGCGAAAACAGCGTCGCTTGACCTTTCCGATAAGCGCACGAGAAAGAAAACCATCGGTTGTTATCCGGCGTATCGGCAGCTGAAGGCTAACCACGCTTTCAGATAACAAAACAGTTTTGGTGAATCGTAACTGGTGTGTGTATAAGCGCAAACGTGTGCTGTTGTGTAATGTTAATCGCTAGTTAACTAGTTAACGTTATATAAAGCACGTTTGCACCGCACTTTACCACTCGTTTCGCTGACGTTAATTGCCCCACTTTTAAGCGCTTATCTGCATTGTGATATGCCAATACGATACACGTGTAACACATTGTTGCGCGACATATTTTTTTTCAAACAGTTTTAAAATATTGGTGTATTAAATATATGACTAATATTCTCATTGCTCCCCTCCCCTCCTCTCTCTCTCTCTCTCTCTCTCTCTCTCTCTCTCTCGATGTAGCAACAATAATTCACATAACCCCCTTGACGTAATAATTAGTGGCTCCGTTCTATCGGAATTATTAATGCGAAAACTATGGAGTAGCGATTTTGCGGCGCACAAAAGTGGCGCTCGAAAACGTATCCCCGATCAAAGAACGCGAGCGTATACGAGAACATTACGGACCGATGAGTCGGGCCGATAATTTTCACGGTAATTGATTAATTAATTCGATTCATTGGAGTCAGAATATGCTTGAATAAAGCCGCTAATAGATGTATCAATTAATAAAGCTCACCGAGCGTCGATAACACTTTGTGTAAGTACTGCGCGAGTCGTTTGAATTTCGTTTTGTGCTCGAGATCGATCGTTCCTCACGGCGCGAATTCTCAGTACTCCAACAAGATCGGGCCAGCGCGGCGAGCGATGAGAGGGAGAATCCAGCTTAGGTTCTCTCTCTTAGGTCCCTCGATATCGTCTTATTTCGACGGCGGCGGCATCATGCGTTATGAAAGCGGTTATTTCGACGGCGGTGGCGCCGATAAGCGATACTCGTTTCCAGCGTTTCGAGAGGTAGTATCGATCTCCCTCCTGGCTGATCATTAAATATTGACGATGCAATTTGGCACTAGCTGAATGACGTTCTCCCCCCCTCCTTCTCCCCGCAAACGCGGTGAATTTCTGCATCGAATCGAAGCCGATTGAAAACCCACCTAATCAATTATTGCCGCGTTGATGCCCTCTTTATTGAATTTCTGGTTTTTCGAAACTCTTAAGCTCTTGAAAATAATATACTTATGTATATTCTTATAAGTATGTAGTTCAAAGTAATTAATGTATTACTTATGTAACTCTCAATAATTTCTCTCAGATGTAACTGTAATGCTCATATCAATATTGCCACGCTAATTATTATCAAAGTTGCATATTGCATTCCGCATTCCTTGTATACCTGGCAACACGGGAAGAGAAAGAACGTGACGTCGATTCGCGGAGAGAATAGTAAAAGGTACGTAACAAGATAATGCAGAAACATTTCCAACGGCTTCGCTCCTTGCGTTCTCCTCTGTCCGCGCTCCTTCTTATTTTATTTTATTTTATTTCTCGTCGACGCGACGGTTACACACATACGAGCGCCACGACAAGATTTATTTGGTGAGCTTTTCGAACGGCGCGCGGGCATCTGTGCGCGTCGAGTCGTGAAACTTGCACGACGTTGTTTCTCGCACTCCGAAACTCCGCGGCTTCTTCCCTTTGTTTTTTTTACGTCCCTTCCATCTGCGCTCGCGTATCCCTCCCGACGGTGTTACGGTCACGCTAATTCCATCGTTAATTGAATCGTTTCTTGCACGTCCAATTTATCGTTGATTCGGTCCGGTGCTCGGCGAGAACAAATCCTTGAATTTTATCTGATATGTAACGGTAATTCGAATTGCTTAGGTACGGAATGTACTCTGTGAAAAGCGACGATAGAAATAAATATTGATACACACAATTCTCGGAAAGAACAATTTTGTTGAAAAATCTAAAAATTTTGCTGAATACAGATCTGAAAATAAATTCTTGTTAAACCATCAAAATAATTTTATTGGAAAGTTAAAAATAGTTACCAAGAACGATTTTGTTGAATACAGATCTGAAAATAATTTTCGTTGAAAAATCAAAATAATTTTGTTGGAAAGTCAAACTGATTGCTAGAATATCAAAATAATTTTGATTCTTCAACAAAAATGATTACCATTTTTAACTTTTTAACAAAACTGTTTTGATATTCTAGCAATCGGTTTGACTTTCCAACAAATTATTTTGATTCTTCAACAAAAATTATTTTCAGATCTGCAGTATTCAACAAAATCGTTTTTTCCGTGTAGAAATAAATACACGGAAAGAACGATTTTGCTGAAGTATATCGAAATAATTTAGCTGGGTACAGATTTGAAAAAAAAATTTATTGGACTCAAAATAAGTATATAAATCGCTCAAGCTGGCTACCAGAATGTAAAAATTTTTACAGCATCATGCTTGAATTTTCTACATAATTATTTTAATGGTTCAATCAAATTATTTTCATATCCGTATTCAGCTAAATTTTCAGATACTTCAGCGGAAGTTCTTTCCCGCGTATGAATAGAAATTGCGAATGAAATACTGAGGTAACAAATTTCACGATCTGAATCTGTTTCAGCGTGACGTTTCGCTTAGTCGCGTACAATGTGATTTTTCGTAACGTTACCGCTCTCGAGTTAATATCGGAGAACGGTCTTTATCATTCATATGATAAAAGTGGAGAGCGTGCGTCTGTGTGTTTTAGAGTTTCGCCGCGACAACTTGAAAACGCAGTTTCCGCTTCATTGAAACAACGTCAAGTTTGATATGCAATATCCAGTTGCATCGCGGAAACGACATCCGACACGACATTTCGTTTTACCGAACATTTCACCCGGTGGGTACACAGAAATGCACTCATGAGAGTCTCCAAACGATTCTGCCGGATGTTACATTTCACAATCATATCGAAATGCTCTTGTACAGCTAATTCATTAGATGTTAAAATCGCCAAATTGTTTCTACTAATCGTTTAACCGTATCGTACCGCGCGTAGCTATACATTTATTCAAAAAATACTGGAGTTTGCTTAGAACGCGAAAGCGTATATATATACAACAAAGATGCATTATCTTAAGTCTCAGTGCGTTGCATATTTAAAGAGCGGAACACCTGACATGTACGGAATTTCCCAATCATTAGTCACGTAAGTAATTGCAATGACTAACGTCTCAACTTATCGTGAAGATAATAATACGCCGCGAGTGGAACTCGCTTCCGAGAAAACGGCGAGTACGGTGACGATTTCAAGGATGCCGAACTACTAGAATAGATTATTTCATCGATAATTCGATGATTTCACACGCAAGCACCCAAGACGCGCGTCCAGCGTTTACCGCGACGATTTTTCCTCAGGCCATCCCGGCCTTGCGCGACTCTTTCCGCCGTCTTCGTTCTCTTATATATCCGACCCACGTGCAGCTGCATGTAGGTACAAGTGCCGAAATAAATTTCGGGATGACAGCAAGATGGATGAAAGACAGGCGAAGAGAAGCCGGCAATTTAAGACCGGTAGTCGGACGGACAATTTAAATTTTTTTCGCCGGCCGCAGTCTCTCGCGTCTCTCTGGGGTGCGATTATATATCACGAGCGATCGAGGATGAGGGAACGCGAAGACAAAGGAGCGGTGGTAAAAAAGGCCGCGTAGAAACGTGAATAATTGCAGCGGTATAATGATTAGTTGTATATTCGACGAGACGCACGTCGTAAAACGCGAATTTTGCCTCTCTTCTGAATAACACTATAATTAAATCGCGGAAATATAAAAATATCTGGATGCAGGCTCGGCGAGATCGTCTCTCGCTAAAAGAGCTCTCAATTTCGGAAGTCGCGCGCACGAGGTATTAGTCGAAATCGCATGCAAAGCGAACGGGACGAGAGCAACGCTGGAGTAACGTGTTAATCGGAGGACGGCCGCAATATATAAATGTTAACCTCAGCGATTGAGCGCGGTCGTTTTGATCAGCGTTTAACGCGTTTCGGCGGGCGGGCCTGGGCGAAACCGACGCTGCTCGTCGCCCGATACAATGACACGTCAGTGCTATTGACGAAATAGTCCGTCAGCGCGGGTGGCGAGAGTAACACGTCGCCGCGCTGCAGTGTGCATGCCCATCGATATTCCGTTTCAGCCGAGACGCGCGCGTTCCCATTTGCCCGCGCGTTAAATTCTGTCGACGTCGTCGCGTCGCACTCGCGAAACTCGGAAGAAAAATTCTCGGAAAATCGCGCGACTAGATCCCCCCCCCCCCCTCTGTGTAACGCGAGGCGCGCGAATGTTACGGTAACAGTCTATAATATCATGTTCCCATCATATCTTTCCAAGTTTCTTGCGATATTACATGCGTGTGTAAAATCGTTCTCTCTCTCTCTCTCTCTCTCTCTCTTTCCGTTACACTACGGGACTTCTTCCCGGTTACACAATACAATATCTACGAATGGAATACTACTCTTCATTACCGTCTTTACCGTATAAATATAAATACATAGATGTACACAGCGAGAATTTTTTAAAGTATCAGATTGGATATCGTCCACATAAATCGGGATCAGGAGAACGACGACGTCGATGCTAAAGGGTGCTAAATTTCGCTCTTTCCACGACCGCGTATTACGAGAAAAAAAAATGGGAAAAAAAGGGTGGGGAAACGCACGTCCGCGAGATGGAGAGAAAGAAAAGCAAGTACCTCCTTCCCCCCCCCCCTCACACCGCCGGTAATTTAACTCGACCTTATCGAAGTTTATCGCGGTGGTTCTGATAGGTTTGCCCCATAATCCACTGCTTCGTTTCAAGCTGGGGAAACCCATTAAGGTAGCAGTTGCAACACAGCGTGCGCGAGAACAAAACGAGAAAGCGAGAGCGAGAGCGAGAGAGAGAGAGAGAGAGAGAGAGGTGGACCGCCCTCGTGCATTCTCTCTTCTCCTCGCCGGGGTGATTAATGTGAATGGATGAAGAAACGAAAAAAAAAAACACGAGACCCAGTAGGGACGAGGTGGGAAAAGCGGGGGATGATGGAGAAAAGAAACAACAAATCTGGCGCGAAGTGCAACCTCGACCGTTGTTTTCTCTTTTTTTCCCCACTCATTCTTTCTCTTTTTCTCTTTCCTCTCTCTCTCTCTCTCTCTCTCTCTCTCTCTCTCTCCTTCCCTAGACCTCACCGCGCCTGACGAAAATCCGCGTTTCGTTAAAATCGTTGGGAGCGCTCGCTTAATTGCGAGTCCTTCCCGAGGATTAAATACGACCTGTCCTTTTACGCGAAGTCGCGAAGGAAGTACGGGAAGATTTTACGCATTCCACCGAGATAATTATGGAATGTCGAGAGATGACGTCATATCGCAGATTTCTGAAACACCTCCGTCTCAGCGCGACGAGAAGACTAAAAAAAAATAAAAAAATAAAACAAATTCGAGTTACCTTCTAATGGATAATTAATGTTGCGTAATGAGGGGAATTGTCCCACATTGATTTACCACCCTGCCGATGCATCGCAATGAAAATGGTTTACCACCCTTGTTAACAAGTGATGCCGTTTCACGCGCATAAAAATGGCGGAATTCCTGATATACATCCGATTCATCCCGCGGCCGGATATATAGCCGATTACCGCTTATGATAATCGGCTGGTCGGCCGTTTTGTCCGATTTCCCGAACGAGCGGTCTGTTACATAATTAACGACGAATTTTCATGCCATGAATATGAAGCACGGCTAATGAGAACATTAATACCTCCCGTCCTCCCGCCCTTCTCCTCCTCCTCCTCCCGTTATCCCGTCGTTCGTCCATACCTCCTCCCTGTTGCGGTCCGCAACAGGATCGAACGAACCGTCGCGCGAATCCCGCATTTACGTATGTATATATATATATTCCGAAGATATCCGCCCGGAGGACGAAAAGAGGTTCTAATAAATGGATGGATTATCGCCGCGTGTGCGTCCGTCTCGGAAACAATCGTCACTCCGGGGAGAGTTTTCTTTAACGACGATAAATTCCACGCCGCACGGCGATCGACGAGACTTTGCATTCTCCGCGGAGGAGCAACGTGCAATTATACGCGAACAAAACAGCGCGCGGGGAAGATTTATCGCGTCGGTAAATTTTATTATACGCATCCGAATGTATGGATGAACACCAATTAATCGCGGGGATTTAATTAATCTAACGTAGCGCGCGCGCGCAGCGCGTGGAAACAACCGGATGCGGGATTATTGTACGGGACGCGTACCATTTTGCGCGTTATTCCCTCAATGGTAATCTACCCTCCCCTCTGATTATCTTTTATTCCTCAATAATATATGTATATATACATGTACATATATATATCCTATTTCCCGCAATATTTCCCTGCCATAGAAAACGCCACGTTTCTCTTGGGCGTGCATTATGCGCGATAATCTGTTCACGGACGTACGCTCGCGCGTATTCTTTAAGAAGGTTCCAGCGCTACTCTCCAGTCAATAAACAGTTCATTCTTGTGTAAAACGATTCAGTTCAAAATTGTGTAAAACGATTAAAATAATAATATTAAAACATTATCAACAATATATCTATTTCGCTAATGTCATTATATATAATTATTATTAATTTGATATGTCAGTAAATATTTTAAAAATAATAAAATAAAAGTTATAAGGCTCTCATTTGACTTAAGTACCAACTGCAGAAAATTAAATATGAGTGATATTTATTTACTGTTATATCTTAAAAAAGTGATAAATAAAATATAATCTAAATTAAAAATGTATAAATTAACATTTTTTATCATAAATTTGTCGTATTTTTATTTATTGTATATATTATTATATATATCAAATTTATTTATTGTATATATTATTATATATATCAAATATATATTGTTTTATAGTTGGCGCTAACCTCAAGCGTACATACAACGTTGCCACATCACTATACGTATCTTGTCTATTTGATAAATATTCTTGTTTTTCATCATCAAAAAATATAAATTTCTCTCAAACTATACAGTCAATTCAGATGAAACTTTACCCAAACGAACTTAAATATTTACTTTGTAAGTATAACAATTTTTTAATTCCTGTTTTATATGCAAATATTTTAAATTAAAAGAAAATATCTAAAAATATCTCAAAAGAAAATTATGTGTACATTTGTCTTGTAAAATACTATACATTTAAAATTAAATATCTTCAAAACGGTACGGTAAAAGTCAACAAAATTTTTTTCTGGATATTATGAATATAATTAACTTTCGTATCATGTATGTATTATGGACTTGTCTTATATTTCATCAAACGCTGAAATCTCCTTAAGCTACGCCTATTACCATAGTAATTCATACGCCTACGTGAACCATCGGTACGTCGCGCATCGCGGTTACTTTATCGTAACATCTCGTTCTCCTGTCATCAAAATTAATCCTGCGTGACCGCTCGAGGATTTTGCATCGTTTAAAAAAGTCGAATGCCGCCCGTGGGCAACTCAATGCGGTACGTGGGTTGTTGCACGCGTATTCGCGAGATTATAGCATACGAGTCGTTTATTTGCGTACAACAATCGCAGATTTTTAAATATCATCGTGAAAGATTAAAACCCGGTGCCGCCCAGTGATTTGACGGGATTTTTTCCTCGCGCCTTTGTACGAAAGTTCATTAAATGCGGCGCACCGGCGAGTCGCAAGGCATTCAAACGGAAGAGCAAAACCTTTCTTTTCTTTTTAATTAATGGAGGTAAATGATATATTTTATATTCTTACTAAAACTTAACCCTAAATGAAGCTATAAAAAAAAAAGTTATTTCTCTCCGTCGTTAAACTTCGTTTCAAAAGCGATACTGAAAGGGCCGTGATAAAATTTGCAGATGATATCGCAAATCATATATTTCGCGTACAAGAAGTTATACATTTCGCATTACACATTTAATATCGTGGTTATCAGCAAGAGAGAGAGAGAAAAAAAGCACACAATAAATCCAGAATGGTATCCACTTGGCGCGTAAGGCAACAAGTGTGCTGCGTAAAGGATCGGGACGTCCGTTGAAGTAGAGATTTACGAGCGATTTGCAGAATGCGCTGTGCAGAAACGCAGAACTTTTATGTGCGCCGCGGAGATTGAAGAGAAACAAGAACGACTAACTGGCAACTGTAATGGGATCTGGAAGACGAATGAACCCGAACTGAGGTACCCTTCAAATCGGATTGGATAAATAGAAGTGGCAATTCGTTGGAAAAATCGATTCCTATACCGTACCTCCGCACGTACAAATCGGCTAAAGCTACAGCAGCGACGCAATGTAGGAGAAAGGCGGCAGAGGCAATGTATAAAAAAATAAAAATAAACGATCAACATTTTTGTTTAACGTTTAATATTGAAAACTATCCAGTCCAATAAATAAAAAAAAATCAATTTTATCAAGAAATTTATTAATTGCACAGTACACTTTAATATTCCCCAGGTAGCAACAATCGCAAATGTGAATGCATCTAACCGGAAGTTCATTTCTTATAACGTTTAATATCGAAAATTGACAAGTTACGATAAATGAGGGGGAAAAATCAATTTTATCGAAAAATATCAATTGCACAGCCCTTTAATATTCTCCAGATATCAACAATCATCTGATCCGGAAGTTCGTCTAAATCAACAATGCTATCTTGATAGTTTAAACACGCACGTCCTATTAAATCCCCGAACCAACGTGCGAAGAAGTCATAAACACTTGCACTTATTCTGCGGGATCGCGTGGAGTATTCAAGTTCAAGCCGCGATTGAGATTTCTCAATGCGGTTACACACTCGTTAAGGTGTCCAACGTCGTCGCAACGAGAGCTTCGCTTGCCATTTTAATAGCTGACGCAATTAACAGATGTGCCCGCTTTCATCGCCGTTTAAAAATGCTTTGCAAGCGACGTGTCCAACGAAGGTTCACCAAGGTTAATAACGTGAAAAAACCACTCGACCCATTTTGAAGCACGTGGCGATTTCGAATGACGATGACTGCGGGTTCTCTTTCGCGTGCGTCTCCGCAGTTTTTTTTTTTTCAACATCATTGCCATTCTTACTGCTCGGCTTAACAGTGAAAGTGTTACTTGTGTCACGAGAGAGAGACTGAGTCGACAAGGCACACAGGGGATA
>NW_012026826.1:604797-607036 GCF_000956235.1 Wasmannia auropunctata | reverse complement strand
GAGAGAGAGAGAGAATGTGTGTGTGTGTGTGTGTGTGTGTGTGTGTGTGTGTGTTAAGACTCTCGTCGCGCTATTTACGGCTCGTATTGTATTTAATAAAATCGATATATCGACCGAACGCTTCCCTAGCTTACAGATATTTCTTATCAACCTGATTTGTATTCTAATAACGTTCCATATTCTAATACGGTTCTACTTTAATATTCTCTCTACATTCAATTATATGCACATTTTTAAGCACTTACACGCTTCTGCTTTCTCTTTCTGTATCATTGTCTCCTTATCTGGCAAAGTTATAATACCGCCGCTCTAGCTCCATTTGCATGGCGTCTATAGTTAACCAGAAACTGAGTATGCACGGTTATCTTTTTGGGGCACACCTCGCGCCTGGCGAGAGTGAATGCCAGAGGCATCGAGGCGGAAAGGGAGGAAACCAGATTGGGATTCTCGTCCGCGCCAAGTATCCGTCATGACGGGCCGACGACTGAATTGAAATTTTGAAACACGTCGATAGCAAAGAATTTGACGCTTTTCGATTCGCTCGACACGATATATAATATTTATCAGGGCGGACTCTCTCTCCAAATCAATGAAGTGCTATTTTCGACTTTATTTAATATTAAAAATCGAAAAACGGCAGACGGACGAGCCGTGGGCTACATTTTTATTAGAAGAACATCGCGAAACCATTTCTCTTATCACAAGAATAACAATTTCGTTACGAATTGACTACTTTTTCGGAGTAACCTCTAAACATGAATGTTTCATATGATTCCCACCTCACATCTTTGTTTGCCAAGGGAGAAAGATTCTATTTCGTAAAGATAATAAGGGAGAAAGTTCCAGGGTTTGAAAGAGTCGAAGGTTTATTTTAGGGAGGTAAAGATCGCTCGTGCCGATCGCTTTCGAAGTTGCGAGTTAAAGTGCGCGGGGGAGGGGGACGGACAATACCGATGGGGTGATAGAGGAGCGCACTCGATGCAAAATAACTTTTATCTCCCTCGTCGAATTATAAATACCTTCCCGCGTGGCCGAGGGAACGGTTGCAACGTATATAGCGAAGTACACGTCTTAAGGGTCGGTCCGGTGACCCTTTTGTCGGTTCCGAAACCCTTCTCTAAATGAAGAACTCGATCCCTCGAATCTGATCT
Organism: Wasmannia auropunctata; assembly: GCF_000956235.1. Taxonomy (NCBI): domain Eukaryota; kingdom Metazoa; phylum Arthropoda; class Insecta; order Hymenoptera; family Formicidae; genus Wasmannia; species Wasmannia auropunctata. Next base: position 605,885 of record NW_012026826.1, on the reverse strand, counting down.
CCATGATCCTCTCCAATCTGCCGCCGCGCGGAGGAGCGTGGTGTGTAGCGACACTTTGTAAATATAGGACATTCGGTAATTGGAGAGATAATCGAAAAAATAAACGATTCTCGTCATGATCCTCGTCAGAAAGTGATTCCGCCAAGAATAACTTTTTCCTCTTAAATCTATTAATTCCTTTTCTCGCAGCTACATATATACATATATATATATATATATATATATATATATACAATATATACGTATATATATAATGTATTATAGAACAATTATATCACGTCACTTCTAAGTTCATTTTTCATTTATTTCTATTTCTTCTCCGCGCACGTGTCCCATATAATATTCTAGCGGCGCTAAGCTCATACTTTAGTAACTGACGTTGTTTTTCGCTTCTTCCTGATATATATGTGTTTATATATATATATATATATATATATATATATATATATAATACATGAGCATTCTTCAAATATACACGGACGCACGATAAAAGATTTATCGCCATAAACGAGCTGCACGCGGGACGAGTACGGACTAAGCTGACGAAAGCTGCTTTACCAATTGGCCGCAAAAATGAATTTTGCACGAGACTTAGAAATTTCTATCAACTACGGCCGGGCGGATGCGGTGGGCCGCGCAGGAAGCGCACTTTAAGCAAACTTCCGCATTTAATAATAGGGCAGTAACCCTCTCCCCCTCTTTCTTCCTCGATCGTGAGAAGGGAACGAACGGCGCACTACTCCAAGAATATATATATATATATATATATATATATATGTCTCGTTAATTAAATATCTCGATTTCCTGACTCGTGTACCTCTCTCCATGCTCCAACCGCGACATTTCTCGATTAGCAAACACGTTACTCGCTAAATGTTATCGAGGAGAGATCAAGAGCAACTTACTTAAGAAGACGGTAATATCAGAGAGTTCCGGAGATGAGCGACAGACGCACTCCGGTAATATTGGAAAATCACGAAGGGGACCTGCGGGTATACGAACACCGCGAGCTACCCCTAGGGTTGTTCACAAACCTCGACGACACCCCGCGTCTCCCTTTTCCGCGTTTCTAACTCTGCTCCCCCCCC
>NW_012026826.1:587266-604777 GCF_000956235.1 Wasmannia auropunctata | reverse complement strand
CCCCCTCTCTCTCTCGTGCCCTCTCTCGTTGACAAGGACAGCGACGTACGGCGTCGAGGATGTCTTCGGGGACGAGCTCCAAGTCCTATTTCATTGGACTTCGCCGGGAGTTCGGGGTCTCTGAGTTTCTGATGACTCGCGAAACTCCTCTAGACGCCTATAAACGGATATATTTATTGCCCGGGCTGCCTCGGGAACTCGTTCCTTTGGTCGGCCAGTCGATTTACTAAATGAGACCGGAAGTGGATTACCCGTCACCGACGTACTTCTGATCTTCTTTGAAGCGAAAACTCAAAGGGTCGTACTCCAGCTTTTTTTTCCTCCCACTTTGCGGACAACGATCCACTCGCGAATTTTTTTTGGTCACGAGAACGAACATTGCATGCGCGAAAGCGAGAGAACAAATTCGACACGGTTTACGTTCACCAGAATTATCTCTATATGATAAACGCGCTGTATTATTATGCGTCTTGATTTAAATATTTTAAATCACAGCTTATATCCTCTTTCCATCCTTCTCGAAAATTAAATACAAATATTCCGAATTACTCTCGCAGCTATCTCGCAATCGGTGCTTCTAAATACGATCATAATTCACAGAAATAATTAAATTCGTTAATTAATATAAAATTATATTTTTTTCCATATTACATCCGCAATGCCATAAAAAGTACAAAAAGCATAAACCACGTGCATAAATGTGTGTTATGTACTCCCACTTTTGTATGGATAAACTTTGAAGAAAAAAGAACGAGAGCACCACACCTACACACGCGATACATGCATATACGCTGGCGAGATTCGGTGCAGCGAGGCTGCGAAAAAAAAAATAAGCGGCGTTTAAAAAAGCAGATCGGGAAATCGACGGAGCGGGGTCAGAGCGAGGGGGTATACCGGGCGCGCTCCATGTGCGGGGCTTATCCTTTTCCAGGCGATTTACGTGCGAAGTTCGCGTGGAAGGAAGCGAATCGTTTATCACGCGGAGAGCTAATAGATAACACGGCGGTTACGTGTTCGAGCCTCGATCGGCGCCCAGTTCGCCCTCTTCCCTTATTCCACCTCTCTCTTTCACCCTCCAGCCCCTTCCCCACCCTTCCCTCCGCGCCGCTTACCCTCTAACCCCGAGAAATTCACTTTATCTGTCTCGATCGGCGCGCAATACCGCGCAGTTCGATCCTACAATACCGGATTTACCCCCGAACTTCGAGATACGATGTACCGGATGTGCGTAACTCTTTCCACCGCGCGATCCTTGTCTTCTCGCGGAGCGCACGTGTGCTGCGTGTTAAGCGTGTTCCCTCTTGAAAAGGGGGAGTCGAATCGAGCAACGATGGACCGCAATGTTTCGCGAGGAATATAAGTGAAAATTTTATCTTTTAATCACACGGAAAAAACAATTTTGCTGGATCCAGATCTGAAAGTAATTTTTGTTCAATAATCAAAATAATTTTGTCAGAAAGTCCAAATAATTGCTTAGAACATCAAAACGTTTTATAGCAATGCTTATTTTTAACATTCCAGCAAAATTTTTTCATGGTTCAACAAGAATTAATTTTCAGATCTGTGTTCAACAAAATTTGTAGAACTCTCAACAAAATCGTTCTTTCCGTGTGCATATAATAATGATGAGCGAAATAGAGATCGGATTCGGATTAAAGCAAGAAATTCGTGAATGAAATGTGGAATTGAAGTGATGGGACTAAAAGGCAATTATCGTGACTTGCATCGACTTGCGTGAATTGGAAACAAACGAAAATTGACGTAACTGTAGATTTTTAATTATGATTTCACAAAGAGGAAATTCAAACTTGGAAAATATGTAGCGTCAGCTAAAAAGCGTTAAAATATGAATTATGAATCGTATTGCATACTCGTGCGTGAAGATGGAGAGTCGATTCGGTTAACTCTCATCGGGGAATCTCATTTTATCGGCATCGTCAACAACGCCCAGAAGAACAGCAGACTGTCAAATGGCTTATGCATACCCGGACAAGGGCCATCATCGGATTTTATGTGACGGAAGTGCGGCGCGCCGCGCCGCGAAGAGTGGACTTTACGCAGCGACCGTTTTATGATGTCCTTTTCGCGACAATATCCCATTTATGGAGCGCATCTCCAAGAAGCACGGTCGTTGTCTCGGCGGGAAGGGGAGGGGAAAAAAGAACCACGCGACGACCTTTTCCTAGCAGACAGTCGTAACTACTGTTTTCCCCAGCGTTTCACAATTAATCTAACGCGCTCTCGTCTCGCTTTTTCTTCTTCCTCGAAATGAAATTAATGAGGCTCTACTCGGAGCGATGCAAAAAAAGAAAAAAAAGAATGGAAAACCATTCTTTTTCTGTGCAGTAAACTTAATTCTGCTGAAATATACATACGTATATGTAAAAACAATACAGTTTCCGCGACGCAGCTTATAGTCGCAATGAATCGCAAGAGATCGTTGCCATTGGTAATATCATTAATGTAAAATGCGTAATAATTCATAATGTTAATTTACATTACAAAAGGAGAAATCGAAGAGCTATATTGCACAAATAATAATTTGCGCAAATAATTCACTGCTGTGTAATTATCCATAAAAGCGATAAGAGAAAACGAGAGAGAGAGAGAGAGAAGCACTATTTATTTTGAGCTCTGGGACATGTCCCCTCAAGCGCGTAAACAAAGATACAGAAAACTAAAAGTCAAAATAAAATAAATATTGACCGCATTTAGCATAAGTATTAACAAAAAGTAAAAATAAAAGAAATAGTACAGAACTATTTAACAAAAATAGTGTAAGCATACGAATATGCACAAGACGAGCTTTATAGTAATACAGAAAAAGATAAACGCATGCAGCAAGCTTAACCTTCAAATGGTACAAGAGTTTATTCGCGAATTCACACTGCGAAAATTTTTGACATGTTGACATTTTCACAAAGTATCTGTCGCAGCTATTCGCTGGGTACTCGCGGCACCAGTGTTCCATTAGTGGGTGCTCAAGAGAAATACTATTTGAAGGTTAGTTCATAAAAAAGAAAAAGAAAAATTCATGCAAAGCACATTACTGTGTTTGTAGAAGCAAATAGAGCGCATAGAGCCGTTCTTTAATTAAACATTCCAACAGAGCTCGATTTACGTATGTCAGGCGGCAGCTCATTTCATAATTTGACTGCCATCGAACGAAAAGATCGAACGAGAAAGAGAGAGAGAGAGAGAGAGAGAGAGAGAGGGAACAGTAATAATAAATTAAAATATTGTAACTTACAATATCACAAAGAAGAAAACATTAATCAATGTTGCACGTGCTCCTTATAAAAGTATCAAACGGTAATCGTAAATCACGATTAATTTACGAAAGAAAAAAAACCAAGTCAGCCATCAAGGCGTGAGAAGTGATAGGGCTTTGATTCCTGCTTGATAGTGAAAAATGCGAATCGACGAGCACTTCGGGCGAGTGCAACGGGTGTAATAGAGCGTGCTCGTGGTTTTACGTGGAAAAGCGAGCGGGAGAAGAAGGATGAGAAAAGAGGGCGGGGAGAAGGAGGGGAGCCAAAGCTATTTTCACGCGTCACAGAGATGGTAATTGAGTCGTGCCGCTCGAAAGATCGAGTCACCCTCCACTGAGGAGACACGAAGGAGATTCAAGGTGACACACGTACGAGGTGCGCCGGTACTGAAATGTCAATGCGAAAACCAGGTTTAGAGTTAAATCTTTCGTTAAATTTGGAAACGAGCTCTCCCTCTCTCTTTCTCTCTCGCTCTCTCTTCGCGGTAAAGTTTGCAAAAACGCAAAACTTCGGCGGCATCTACGAAGTTTTAATGTATCTCGTAGACGTAACACAATCTTAGAACTCTAATTATTATCTGAATCATGCTGAAATTGACTTTTAATCTGATTTCGTTTATACACGATGTTTCTTTTAACTTTTATCATACATTTTAAAAAGACGTGAAGGTCGTTAAACTTTCTCTCTCTTTCTCCGTCCGTCTATCTGTTTCCATCCGAGTAATTTGAAGAACAGTTTTATTATTGCTTTTCCGCGGTACTATACCGAGTACTTTCAGCATCTGCTCGCACGCTCGCGTATGTACGATACTTGTATATGACGATGGGTACCCGATTTCCACTTTTACGTACGTTTTGCCGTTCGCTCCTGCTTCCGATGCTTCCAATGCGCTTCCGATGCCGACGAACGAATGGTATTTCCGTGCGGTGAATCGCGCGGAATCTATTTTCGCGACGGAGTGACGTATTCGCGGCTGAACTGCTCAATGACGACGGAAGCCGGCGCGCGAGTAAAAGTAATCTATCATAGCGACATTCTGCCTCCGAGATATTCCGACGAGGGTGGCGAAGTTAGAATGCGTGATACGGACATGGAATAAATGCAAAATAATAACAAAATAATAATAACAGAAATTAAAATAGAAAAGATATGATCGCAAAATTTGACTCACACAAAGTTAGAATGCGCGATACGGAATAAATGCAAAATAATAACAAAATAATAATAACAGAAATTAAAATAGGAAAGATATAATCGCCAAATTTGACTCACACATTCTTTTTTTTTTTTAGCAAAGAGGAAAAGCTCAAGATTATTCTGAAAATTATTAGAAAGCGGAGTAAAAAATAAATACTTCAATGCGATGTGTAAAAAAATTATTTCCAAAAATACACATTCCGGAATCATTTAGTAGGATTTAATGTACTTTATTCCTGGTTATCACAAAGTCGAAGTGGGTGCAGGTAAAAACAGCTTTGGTCAAACACGTCAAAACAGAATTAATTACGCATACACAAAAAGAACAATTTTTGCTGAATCCAAATCTGAAAATAATTTTTGTTCAATAATCAAAATAATTTTGTACAAAAGTCAAAATAATTGCTAGAATATCAAAACGTTTTACAGCAATGCTTATCAGTTTTAACATTCCAACAAATTATATTGATGTTTCAATAAAAAATTATTTTCAGGTCTGTTTGTAGCAAAATTTTTAGACCTTTCAACAAAATCGTTCTTTCCGTGTATTGTACAATATAATGTATAATATTCCGATTCGGAGTTTCTGTAAATTCTCTCATTCTAATATGAAATTATTTACAATAAAATTAAATATAATGTTATAAATAAGAAAAATTCAAACAGCCTTGATTCCGTGTGAAACTGTGTGGCCGAACTAGCAATGAATAAAAACACCTTAAATCATTAGAAGTGACGTTAAAATAAGTCTGCCTGACGCGCATAATTGAGTTGCTTTGGGATTTACATGAATTTTCTATTTGTAATACCAAATTATTTATAACAAAAATAAGATGAAGTTCTAAATGAGAACAATTTAAACACGCTTGGTCATTGTCCTGGGCAAAACCATGGGCGAAATACATATAGCGTATAGTGATAAAAACACTTTTGTGTCAGACGTGCCAAATTCAAACAAATCTACCGTCTAGTGCATAATACTTCGGGTTTATATAGATTAGTATAAATTTTCACGCGTTCTAATAAGATGATTAAGGAATTACTTGTAATAAAGACAAATTAATGCTCTAAATAAAGAGTAATTATAAAATAACGAAGCTATTTTATGCATGAAGGCTAGGTACGTTATTGTAGTCTATAATATATGTAAAACGTCTGAGAAGCATATTACGATATTTTCGCAGCCCTTTTAAAGCCGCTCGCATGTCGCCGGTGGTAGCGGAGTTGGTTAAAAGACCATGGACCGCCGAAGTGTCAAGCCAAGGATTCGCCCCCTGAGAAACCGGTTTTCACGTACGTCACGTTCTCGGAAATTCGCCGTCCAGGAAATCGCAAGGGCGAGAAACCGCCCGTGCTCCTCCGTCGCCGTACGCTTTGATGTCCTGGCGAATAACGTAAGCTCGCGGCACAAAGGCGAAAGCACCCCGAGTGAAGAAGGTCCTCCCTCTCCGTCTCTCTCTCTCTCTCTCTCTCTCTCGGCTTCGCACAGAGAGAGGAAACACTTCGCGAAGAGGCGTTCTCACGCAGGAAATCGCCCGAAGATGAGAGAGAAACAGTCATCCCGCGGTATGCGGACCAGATATGATTTTCTGGGCACCGCAGGGAAGGGGGAGGGGAAAAAGGGAGACAAAAGGGGGGAGGGAGAGTTACATCGCGTGAATATTTCATCAGGATATTGTGCGAGCATGTCGCTGTCAACTGGAAACATTAATTCAGATTATTCCGATCGCGGGACTCCCGATTTTAACCAGTACTATTAATGATTCATATTATCGAATAATTACTATTAGTACGCTGAATTTGAGGTGTTAATCCCTTCATTTGTAATATGCACTAAAATATGTAATATCACTATCACTACGACCCGGTATTTCGTAGGATTTCCGTGTTTACGCACGGACTCGTGAAAAAAAACGTAGACCCCCCCCTCTCCGGCAAGTGAATATTCAGCGTGCGGAGGATCAATAATACGATAAGTATCGACTGAATGACACTTAAAGGGAAGGCGGGGGAGAGGGAGGTGGAGAGAAAATAAACCGTTTACGAGCTCGTGTAGCAGACGCGTGAATCCGCAGCGCCGGGAGGTAAAAGACGCTCGGAGTTGCTCCGCGAAACACGCGGGGAGAAACTTCCGGTAATGAGATGGGGAAAAGACCCGTCGAGATCTCTCGTAACGAGGAAACAAATGCTAATGGTCAGCTTGTTCGTCGGTATGCCGTGTCGCGCTCTAACGATACCTGGAGGCTTGCACGCTCCGATAAGATTCCGTCGTCCCCGGCCTCCCTTCCTCCCCCACCCTCCCCGCAGGTTTACGCGCGGAATAAAGATAAGCCGCGGTGCGTCACGGCATCGCGCGCGCGTTGCGTCGCATTTGCCGATGCGGGTCGTAAGTGTCGGGGGGCGCCGCTCCGTTTTGAAACAATCGCGATCGTTAAGTCCATTGTGCAATGTACCGTGCACGCAATGATACGGTGAAAACATGAAGCCGTCTGGAACGAGACGCGGATCTCGCAGTGGCATTATTATAGGAGCACTCTCGGAATATGGAATGCTGAAGCGCAGTGCCGCCGCGCTGGATCCGACGGAGCATTTCGGTTTACTGTCACTTTTGTATTACCCCTCCCTCTGCTACATTCTTTTTCGGATCGCGCTTTTAAATCAGTGTCCGTGACGCATGAGGGAGGAAGGGAAGCGGAGGAGATAGATAGATAAAGAGAGAGAGAAAGAGAGAGAAGTTGATTCGCTCGAATAGAACGCGGTATAAAGAACGCGGACGATCAAACCCTTTTATGATTCGTGCGCACGAATTGAAACCACGGCAATCGATACGTGGTTAATATCAAATTCTGCCGTAACACTCGACGAAATAAAAGCGCTCTATTCTATTTCCCTTTCAATTTGTTGTCGTTCAAACATGCATAAACATTACGCCGGGATGGATGGATTGCCATGATCCTTCGATCGTGGCAATATTTACATGTGCCGACAAAGTATTCCATTGCAACAAATAGAAAATACTACTAAAAGAGAAAGAGGGGAAAAAATAGAGACAGAGCAGACAGAGAGAGAGAGAGAGAGAGAGAGAGAGAGAAAGAGAAAACAAGAGAAAAATCAGTCTCAACGATCCACCTTAAAAAATATTGCATAAATAGAAAAAAAAAGAAATAAATCCACACCTCTACGAAGTTGGTATCCCATTGTCAGAATTTCGATTTATTAATTCGATTAAATAATTGCGAGTTCTCTCTTTAAAAACATATCAGGAACTTTAGAACACTTTGGGGAAGAGCCAGAACTCGTAATTATTTCATCGAAATTTTGACCAACTTCACAGAGGTTAAATCCACGCATCGTCGAAAGAACCTCTATCCTATTTTCCCTCCAATATTAACGTGGATTCCCTACACTTTGTTTGACGTGTACGTCATATCCGCCGTTCCGAGCGCCGTTTCAACCCCCTCGCGACGGTCTTTCGTGCGTTACGTGTGTTCTCGTGTGACATCCCTGACGACCGGCCTGACAATATACAAACACATTCGTCACTGTCGCCTGCGGGACGTCTCTTATTTCACGCCGGTAAGGACGGCCCGGAACGACGGTAAAGAGGCAGACAGGCGATCGAAAATATAGGGGTGGGGGGGAGTTGGCGATCTCGATTTTTCTCCTAGAAACAGCCGGCGGTATTACAGCCGTCTCACGGCATCATTACCGCGTCCATTACGAATTCATTTTTATCACCATCTGGGATTGGTTTAATCAATCGCAACCGTCTCGACCGATTTTGCGCAAGGTCGGCCTGTACCTTCTCGTCGCGGGTGTTTCGCGAAATATTTTAGGACGCTGAGAGAAGCTTATCCGCAATCGCGTTTCGAAGCGGATATAAAAGCTAACATCCGCTGAATCTACTTATACTCGCGGCATAACCGGAAACTACGTCCCGTCGCATTTAGTGTGCTCGGAAATGCATAAGAAGGTGCCTCAAACGCGGCACTTCGCTGCCGTTTTATATCTGATTCAACGACCGCGGCGTTCGGCCAGTTCGGAGCCCACCCTTTTCCGAGGCCGGAGAGGCGAAAATGGGAGCAGATCTCCGCTGGCTGTTTGCACACTGGAGCTGGTTCCCATAAAAGTTTAATTAATTAAGCCGTCGTATTTGATTAACGCCGCAGGATCTTCCGCGTTTCACGAAAATTGCACGAGTGACGACTCATCGCGTTAGCGTTTGGACGGCACATGCTTAATAAAAGCATCGTGACATCAATGGATTAATGCAGTGAGCTGCAGTTATACGTTGTACATTGACGCATTAGATCAGCTTAATATATACCAGACCCGCGATGAACGATGGAAAATATCGGCATTGACTAACTGTTGTTTTCAATACGTAAAACATCGACGCCAATATTTATTATCACGCTAAAATGATTGATTCACGTGCGATTATATGTCCCGGTAGAATTGCCATTTATATTTAATGTAGTAAAGAGCTCGGCGCGACCAAATCCACGTCAAATTTACTAAATTACGAAATTTACCATACATGCAACCATACATAAAACACACACACACACACACACACACACACAAACACAGGAGTCAGATTTTATAAAGTGATACACATATTCAACAATATTTCGCGATAATTAATGCCGTAAATTACAAGATAATTGCAAAGTTCAAATTACAAGGATAATAGAAGAGGATAGCCGTGACACACGCAATGGAAACGCGACACCTAATTAGCGTTCGTCTATGCGTTATTTTGAAATAAGACGCAATTCTTCTATCGTCCATCTCGTCTATACAATTCGCGATGGTTTAGCGAAGGGCATTTCCCCAAAGTAAAATAATAAACGGGGATTAATGGCGGGGTGAAGGAAACGTGCTAAATTTCTGCGGTAATTTTTGTCATGCAAGCCGGATTATTAGGAGTAAGCTGGCGCATATTAAACCGAATGCCGCGGCCCGAGCGGCAGCCCGGGCGGAAGTCGAGATGTATCGCGACGTTAATTAAGACGGATGTGTGCCTGCGAGATATTAGGACCTCTTCCCATATCCTTCGCGAATCACGTCGTCCCGAGGAGAGAGGGAACCCTTCGCGGCGGGAGCGCGAGTAATACGACGGATAAAGCGACGGTGTACATTGCTTACCATCGTTATGGACGCGCCCGTCCCGCGTGCGTACTGGAATTCCTGGACACTCACCTGGAAACAAAAGAAAAAACAGAGGGTTAAAAATCGTTGTGAAGATCGGTAATTCGAGATGCTTATATCTAGGACGATAAGCGATCGCGATGAAAATATCAAATGTGTTGAGTTGTCGTGTAAGTCGAGTAGAAATTAAAAAATTATATATTCAATTCAAATTTCTTAGAATATGTGTCAAAATATAGAAAAAATATAAAAAAATATACGTAATAATATAATTTGGATAGATAAGATCTAGAGGTGTGCGAATCAAGCATTTGCATGGTCGAATCGAATCGAATCTGAAATTTTCACTTCGAATCAAATCGAATCTCTTTAATTCGAATACGAATCGAATCTGAATCGAATTTTCCCAGATTAACGTTACATGTTAATTTGCACGTAATAAATATCAAAATTTATGATTTATATTATTTTACGTAATAATTTAAACAAACTGAAAACCTGTTTTCGATTTACATCTCATTACAAAGGAGCATAATCTTATGTGATATTTTAAACTAGAAAATATTAATAATATGTGTATACACAAATAGTTAGAATGCTTTCGAATATTTGATTAATCTATATGAATACATTACATATATCAAAAATACTTATTTATTGTAAATGAACCAAATAAAATAGGCGATCAATTCAAAATCAAACCATTGTTGATTAGAAATTCTCAAACTATTCGATTTCGATTTTCGAATCTTGCAGATTCGAAAGCGAACTCGAATCTACTGTGATTCGATTCGATTCGAATTCGAACTATTCGCACACCTCTAATAAGATCTAATTGATCACTTGATCGAGTTATTGCGCAAGACTTTTGTTGGAGAATTTTTGTTTTTTGAATCTATTTTCTCGAATTAATGCGAAGAGAAATGTTCATCTTTAATTTGGTGCCTCTGGCACTGGTTATAATCGGCTCCATTCTTTAGTTATAACGCGAGTTAAAGGCTTGGCTTTCCTCTCTCGCGAGTTAATTCGCGCGGGCATAAGCGCGACCTCGGAGTCAGATATCGATGATGCACTTGGTGAGATGCACACGGCGCCGAGCTATCTCGATCGTGCCATCTGGCACACACGGTCTGAGCTCGCGAGATATCTCGGCTGCCGCCGCCACCTAATAGCCAGATTAACACGTCGACAAGCGAACCTATCGACCAAATCACACATATGGCGTATAGTTTGCTCGAATCGCATCGTAGCGGGCAACCCAATTTCCCGTCGCCGTTGCGGAAAATTTGCCTCACGTTACACATGTGACTTACACGTGCACAAATCAATTCATAAATTGTATAATTTCTATATGTAGTATAATTCACATACTACGTATAGAATAATAACATAGAAATAATAATGTGTTATACTTTCTTTTTTAAGATTCATTTTTGCGCCATGCGTCACTCGATCGGCATCATTAAAAGAAAGAAAAAACGCGCAAGAATGCCGTGGCGCACAGCTGGTACACCTCGTTTCTGCGGAGTGATGAAACAGTATCGTAAAACTCTTACAAAACATTTAACGCGATTAAAAGGAAATATTTTTGCAGAAATTGCACGACGTAACGGCGACGTAAAAATAAGTATTAAACAAATTCTCAAGCTCGCGCGCGCGAGCTTATAGCGCTGCAGAAATCGCGTAAAAACGCACCGGAACTTTCTGATGGAGGCCAATAAAACAGCGAGAGATCTCTTATCGTAAAGATCGGCCGCGTGCGCGAAGCGATAATGAAGAAAGGTCAGCGGAAGAAGAAACGACGAGCGTCGAGATGAAAAAGGTGCGACCTGAGGAGAAAGAAATCCCGCTAGATGCGGTTCAGGCACGTGCTTACGTAAATACCGGAGGACGGATCGATAGCGACGTTTTACCGCTCTTGGCACGCAACTTTGACGATTGGCTGGCTTTTTTTTTCCTCAACGCTAAGCTGCTTGACACGGGGCGCGACAAGGCGGAACCAGCGTGCCCCGGTAACCGGCCATTTCGGAACACGCGCGCTCTCTTTCGCAGTGCTGCACGCGCGGTGTGTAAATACGAAACAGGTCTCGCAGAAATCTTTAATGATATGTTTATTACAATATGATGCGCGTTGAAAATATCGAGATCATCGCGTCTTAAATAAACTACGTAAACGAAACCGATTGCAATCGACAGCATCTCATTAACGCCAATCTCGCGCTAGCGATCTTTTTTCTATAAAAATTTCCGTAAAAATTGAACGTCATAATTCTACACGAGAACGCGTGAAAAAAATCCAGCATTTCTCGAGCTAATAATTCTTGGCAAATCCCGGAAAACGCGCGACGTCGCAAGAATTCCATTCTGCTACGCGTTAAGGAGTGAAATCCGACATCCTATCGGATTTCGACCGACAGCACTTTTCATCCGAGCAGTCTATTGCCTCCCTTGGCGGACGGACGGACGGAACTAGATACACAACCCTTCCGGGCACGAAAGCGGCGGTTTCAGGCGGACGGATTGAGGGAGAAAATTTGTCAGGTGAGTGTTGCGAGAGTGCAGGAAGGGCAATTCATTCTTGTTGTGTTAGCGAACGAGATGATGACACGCTCCAAGGAGGCGAAACGTCGATGGAATCAACGGTGTAGCAATGGAATCAACGGTAGCAATGGTCGCTGCAACGGTGTTTACGCGCGTTTACGCGCAACCGAGCGCGGATTTACATGATCGAATGTGCGCGCGTGTGTCTATGCGTGAACACCTTTGTGAGATTAAGCCTGTTTGCCTGTCCGACGTGTAAGTATACGCGTAGAGCTGTATACACGTCGGGTATACACGCGCGTGACACACGTGCGTCCTGGGCTGCACACCGAAGGGCTTGTAGCCCGCGCGAGATGTGCGTATAGGAATGTTCAGCGTCCCTCCAATAATAAACTATTATACGAGTGGCTGTATCGATAAGCTGCAGTCACACAAAATACGTCGGACGTATCATTACGTAAGTTGGAGAAGTGAAAACCGTTTTCGTTTAATTGAGCGTTAGCGCCGCGAGCGGGATCTTATTTTTCTGTCAATACCAAGTGGACTGTCCTCCAGCGAAAACTTTTAATTCGTTCAATCTTCGAGTTTTAATTCAATAGAATCTCAACTTCCGACTTACTCGAAGAGCCATTTAATGAAAATCGAACAGTTGCGAAACAAACGCGAGGCTCTCTCTCTCTCTCTTTCTCTTGACAATTTTTTCTTTGTTTTGCTTTTTATTCGCAAGGGAATTGCAAGAAACGCACAGGCCAGCCGGTGACGTGCGTGCGTGCGGAAGGAGTTAACGTGTGTTTCCGTTGAGTGTGTGCCCGCGCAGGAGTGTGTACACAGTTACGAGCGCCTTATGATGCCTAATTGATGTCGGCTGACGGACAGACGTGAGACGGCCGGATCAGCCGTAGAAGCGCGCGCGCGCTCCGCAGGGTACACCCTTCCGCCTCACGATAGTCTTCGACTTCTCCTCGCTTCCGCCTACGAGCTCGCCCGGATTCGCTCGACAATGGACACGCCACTAGGAAGAACGTCGGCGCATGCTTCGGTAACAATGCACGAACAATGCCGCGTAACGACTTCGGCTCTCTCTTTCTCCACCGTTCTCTCTCTCTGTCTCTCTTTCGCGAAAGCGCAAATTGGTGCCGCGAATCACCGAGAAAGACGTCGACTCGACGCAAACTTGTTTCGGGTAGGAACGACTACTCCCGACCAACACGTCGGTTTGATAAGCGATTCACGTCGCTCGTCGCGTTTTCTCCGGAAATGCGAAAATGTTCAAAGCGATGCCCTACTTTTGGTATAAAACGAACGTATTCCCAATGGGAATAATCGAGAGTATAGACTTTATCTCTTTGAAGAAAGGTTCACTGAAAAAAGTAATCTTGCAATTATAGGGAGAATTATTTAGGTACGAAAAATTAGCTAAAACGGATAAGTGATTAGTAAGCACTGCGATACTACCACATATGTTTTGTATTTAATCAATATAGATAACAAAGACAGAAATTGCATCTGAACTATTTGTCAAATTTAGCAAGAAAGTTTCTCTATGACGTTTAATCAGTCCACACTCCAATTCAAACTCCAATCATATTTGGTTATGATACCTATATTTTCTTGCATATATTCTTAGAATGTTGCTGCTATAAATTCTACGTATGACAGACAATTTTTTAGCAGATACAAAAAACGGCGATATAATTTAAGTGTAATATTTAGAACTCTGGCTGTAACAGCGAAGCATTTCTGAGTTGTACTACATAATCGCTTATTTTTTTATTATCATTTAATGTACTTTTTCGTAATCTACTTTTCGCAATTCAATCGCTTATCGCACGACGAAGCCAATCAATGAAATTAGCGGAGAACAGGAAATAGTATCGAATTCTGATCAAACTATCTTTATATGGTCTCAAATCGCCTCGTCGCGCGGACCTCGTCGAATTTCTCGTTTCCAACTATATTTTCCCCGCGCGACACTGACATAGAGAGCAGAAAAGAGACAGAGCGGTGGCCGTTCAGGATCACATGGAGACTGCAGATGGGTAAGGAGCACAATGGACAGATAATAGCCCGGATTGATGGATTGATAGAAGAGAGAGACTCAACGGCTGCAAGACGATTGCGCGGCGGCGCAAGGAAATATAATTTTCCGATCTACCGCCGATCGGAAGTCGCACGAGGTGCAGGGCAGAGGGACGTCGACGAGGACGCGAAATACCTACGAAGCGACAAGAATGGAGCGTAATTCCGCGTACACAGCTACACGTAAGGTACTTCGGCGCGGGCCAGGTTTATCCGCGATGTAACATTAAGGTACGCGCGAGGGACGAATGGCGAAGGAGATGAAGAGAGCGAGAAAAGGGAGGAAAGATCAGAGCGTGCGCGCGGGCGAAGCAGCGAGAAGGAAGCGAAGGGAGGAAATCGCCTCGGTAGCTAGATGGGCTTCCAGAATCGACCTTCCACTCGAGTAATGAGAAAATCACAAAAGACGTGTCACTTCAATGGGTCTCCGGTATCTGTCGCGTCTCTCTCTCTCTCTCTCTCTCTCTCTCTCTCTCCCCCTTCCTCTCTTTCTCCTTGGAATCCTTTTTCCTTCGACTACCAACGACAATCTATGAAGACCAGTAACCTACGTTGATCCTGTCCAGAAGCTTATTATCGAATTTATCCTTAAGAGAGAGAGGAGAACCGTCCCGTATAATACGCATTGTTGCGCGTACGCTTCCCAATTGATTAATCTGACGTTCGCTATATCGAGATCTTATTATAGAATTTTCGTTACTCCGGCACAAGCGATATAAAAGCGAGCCCATGGATATACAATTACAACAAAAATGATCAAATTCAAAAGTATCGAATGTCACAACGACTTGTAACGTCGAGTCGAACGCAGAATAGAATTCGATCGCAAACTCAACTTCTTCCGAGCAAGGTTTCGAAATTGATTACGATTATAGTCTTGTGTCGAGGGGTCATTCCTAAAAAAAAAATGTATAGTGACTGCTAATTATGGTAATACAACACACTTTATTGCTATAGTATTGCTATTGTATTGCTTTTGTATTGTCAGTAATATGCCATAATATTACCTCATGTACTGCCACCTATCGCATAATACTGCCAAACATTGCTAATGTATTGCTAGGTATTGCTCGAGGTATTGCTATGTATTTATAGCGTATTTACTAGTATTGTACTGCCGCAATACTAGCGATATATTCCTAAAGAAATGTATACACTGATTGCCACAGTGATCCCTTGCCCTGCGTATTATAAACAATGCTTCCTTGTGAGCCAACGTAATTTTCCAAAATATAATATAATATGTTATCCTATACTCGTGCGCATCGGAAGTGTTAATAAGGCGCTACCGATGGCTCGCCCGCGACGCCGCTCCGACAGAATTTACTCCCGAATGAAATTCCGCGGAATGATCAGAGAGATCGCGAGGTTAATAATACCGGCGAAAAACTGTTTAGTAGGTCGATTTATTCAGGGACACGTAGCGGCCATTAATGCGCGATAGCACCGGCTGATCGTAGACGGCGATACGAAGAGATTTAAGTATCGGCTGACTGGGCGGTTTCCACGGCTTTTCCTCTGATACCGGGGAAGGGGGTGGCAACCATCTTTCCAAACGGTTTATTTACCCGTCTTCGGCTCTCGTTTGCATACGTATGCGAGGAATGGCTTTCCCGAATTTTTAAGAAAATTAGCTCGCTTAACCGTCGCGAGTTGACCGGCGTGATATCGAGATTTTCCCATTTCAGCTAAGTGTCCTTTTTACGTGATATTTGCACAATTTCCGTAGATAAGGAGAGAACGCTGGTTCGTTCGATGAAAAAAAATAACGATATATTAAACGTTCCGGGATATACGAGGGAATTAAATCAGAGCCTCGGTTAATAAGTTGATTGCGAGGAGGAGTTCGAAGAAAGTCTTGCCTTAAAAATTCAAGCGGTCTCTCGCCGAGCGCTGGAAATTTATAAAGAGAGAGCCACGACGAGAAATTATAAATTACATCTTCCTCAAAGAGAATTGACTTTTTTAATTTACCTTAAGAAATCTCGACGGTTTATACGCATTATATTCCGAGGGCACAACCCGCTTGTGCATACGTACACCCACACAGGCACGAAATCTGCCTGGCGGATTACTTTTATTTTTCCACCCACGAAACGCGCGTTTTAAAATAGGAACGGAGAAACGCAAGGAAGGGAAAAGGTGGAAGGAGACGTCAAAAGGAGGCCGGGGCGTTCTACGAGAAGGGAGGTAAGAACGGATGGATTTCATACAAAGAGCCCGTTATTTCATAATGTACGTGGATACTAAACGGACACGCGATGGACGTTAACGCGCACAGGGAGAGGAATGCGATGTAAAAATACAGTCGGGAAAAACAATACGCGTCTTCTTCTCGTATACCCGACCGCGTCTCCGCCGCCACTCCGTTCCATTCCGTTTCGCTGCATGGAACAACGCTTTGAGATTCACCCGCGATACAAAAAAAAAGAGATAAACAAAAAAAAAAGAAAGACGATGGAGAAATTGCAGGGATGCGCGGAGGATTACGTCGCGGTGTGTCTTCGCGCTTTTACTTTGACTTTCTCTGACACGAGCAATCTCTTTCTCTCTGTCTTTCCTGTCGAAATGGAGAATGGAATATTTTCGAAGTGCCGCAACACACGACCCGTTAGCCGAAAGCTATTCTCTATGCACGGGGCTCCGCTATACGTATGTCAGTCTACATCTCCGATTTATTTCGTACGAAACGCCCGGATATTCGTTATGCTTGGGAACAGCAAGTTCCTTGAATTAAAAACTCGGCTGCAGAATAAATTTCGGAGGGGCTTTCTCTCTCTAACGCGGGTGAACGATTTGTTTGATAAAGTATCTTGTTGCAGAAGACGCGGATTTTGGAATTCGAACGTCGTCGTCGAGTGTGTATATACGATTTTAGAAAATTAATATCGGAAAGCACTATTAGTTTCTTCGATATTGCGAACGTAAGAAAATCCGAGTGCAATTACACTAGGTAAAAAACACTGAGGCCAAAGAAGTTGATATCGGGATGCGTAAATAAATTACACAACCGCCAGCGCGACGGTTGTCGCAGACGTAATCATCTCGGTGTACGTCTTAAGTAAACGAGGAGAAGATAAAATACCGCGACTTCCCTCTGTCTCTCTTTCCTCCTCCGCTTTTTCTCCGTTTTCCATCGGGCGGATGTTGTAAGAGTTATTGCCAATCTCGTTCAGTACGCAAAACGAATCTCCTTTGATGTCTTTCAGAAAACCCTGAGATTGCTTAGAGGCTTTCCTTCTCTCACCCTCCCCCCCCCCTCTCTCTC
>NW_012026826.1:586844-587150 GCF_000956235.1 Wasmannia auropunctata | reverse complement strand
ACACACACACACACACACACACACACACACACACACACACACACACACACACACACACACACACACACACACACACACACACACACACACACACACCTGTCCACGTGTAAACTTTAACGCGGTTAATTATAAAATGGCACTTACCACCGTACCAGTTTGTTTTATCTCAATTTCTATTCCATTGTTAATATTTATATTTACTTTTTATCGGCCTAGGGACGCCGCGCTTTTTTTCATCGGCGTCGACGATAAAAAAATAGCACAGTACGGTACATAAAATCTTCCTCCCCCTTTCCCCTTCCCCCC
>NW_012026826.1:572626-586794 GCF_000956235.1 Wasmannia auropunctata | reverse complement strand
GGGGGGGGGGGCCTCGGGAACCGGGCTTTATTACTCAGCCGGGAGAAAACGGGGGCCACGCGGTCCGAGGGTGAGTTTACCGGAGCGAAATCGCTCCGTTGGTTCCGGCGGTCCCCACGCACAGCGTAGTTTACGGTATAACTTTGTCGAGCGGCCGTTTCCGCGGGTATATCACATCGTAAAAGGGACAAGTTGCCGATCCCACGACGAGGGGGAGGAGCCCACGTTGGCTCGTATCGCGGACACAGTATCGAGGGTGGCCCGCTGCCGCCATACCTTTCCGCCGAACCGATTCCCCGGCACGCCATCCTGTCCCCTTTTCCCGTTGCGCGGGATGTAATTCCTATCGAGACGATAACGTTCAATCGTGTCGAGCATGCGATCATTGTGATCGAACTAATCTACGAACTTTCCCCGTAAACGTACGACCTCGTGACGCGGAGGAGAAAAGTGGGGACAGGGGGGGGGGGGGAAACCTCTGTAAAAACGCGGGAAACCTATAAGGCGTCGACCTGATAAACGCGGCCGATAACGCCGATGGCGCTGGTAATCGCGGCGTTAATCGTCGAAGGGCTTCGTCGGGATATTCGGCGGAAATCGAACTTTTCAAGGATAGGACGTTTTTCAAAGCCTGCCCGAGAAATCTTCTTTTCGTTCAGTAGAACGTCGCACACGTACATGCGTGGGTATTTAATTCATTCTAATTAAGAAAGGTGAGCAGACTATTTGGTAAAGTGCAAACGCTACATTTGATACATCATTATACATCAATTCCAAACGACCTCGCTGCTACCGAGTGAAAGAAGAATCTCACTCGTCGGAGAGGAAAGAGGAAGGGAGGGGAGAGGGGAAGAGAGAGAGATATATATCTCCGGTACCCTATTAACGAGGCAATTAATAATAATGGGGCACGAACCCCCGCGCAGCCACACCCAATTACCGCCTCGTTCTACGGGCCGCTGTATTATCCGTTTTAATTAGTGCAACGCTTTGTGCGATGCTCGCTAATAGCGATAACCGGCAGCCGATTACTCCAGACTCATCAATATTCCGTTTTGCCGGCGTTGCGCCTCCGACCGGCTTAGAATTTCGCGCGGAAGCGACAAGATCAAAGTCTCAAGTAGAGAATCTCCGTGCCCGGTCAGCCCCCGCGCACAGGGAATTAGATCAACGCACGATCGACCTCATCGCACATCGTTACGTGCATCATTGTTTCGACAATCTTCGCAATCCCCGCGGGAATCGTAATCTGACGATTTGCTCGATATTAATATAGAACTTGGATTCGCATTTCAGGCGCGAGTGTAAAAAATTCAATCAAAAGTTCGATATATTAAATATATAAAAGTATTTCACAAATATTATGTTATACACAGATCCGGAAATTCTTAATAAAAAAGTCAGTTATGCGTGCTAAAAAGCCGCCGAATTTATATTCGACGTAGCAATACTGTGTTAAATGAAATCAGTTAACTAGAAGATTACTGGTCTATTGACATTCAGATATATCGTATTACATTCGTTACATTCGTAAACTCGTTAATTTACAGTTTACGTCCGACATTTGTAAATCTATAAATTTACAATAAAATCTTTTATATACAAATGAAAAGAATTATAAATTTTTCAACACATGATATTATTTTTAGATATGTATATTTACGTTAAATATATATATATATATATATATATATATATATATGTACGCGTGTATATATACTTGAAAGAAAATGGATACGAGAATAACGGCGATAACACAGATTCATCGCGAGGCTGCAATCGGCGACGTCGATATAAATGGAAGCTGATACGAAATCAATCAGCGAATTCCCGTCGATTCGGGACGGCGCCGCGTATGTTCTCGGAGTCTATTATTTACGTATCGGCAGCGCGAAATCAAATGATCGACGGCGCAACAGAGAAACGCGGAATTTCGTTTCGGCGCCCCACGCGAGAGATGAAGAATGGGCTTCCAGCGTGTCCGGAGGGGTAAAAGCTGGAAACGAATTTTCCCGAATACGAGGCGCAGCTTCGCCGCAGGCGGCGGATCGAAGTAACAATACCAATGATTGCGGCCATGTAGTTAGTATCGCTTAGAGGATCGACTTCGCCTCGGTATATTATAATAGTAGGTTCCAGATCGAAACTGGATAAAAGCTCGTTATTGGAATTGTCCCCGGCCGACATAGTATCGAGAAATGGTAACGAAACATAGTCGGGATAAGCGCAATTTTAAAATTTCTGCGGTGTACTTTACGTATCTGTCTCGTACGTAGGTGCACGTGGAAGACGATATATCGAAATTCATTTCTTGGGCTTTTAAGAGAGCTATTTCAATTGTATTTTTAATCCTCGGTATATATACCAAGCCGAAGATTCCCTTGTGACTTCATAAATTTTTAAGAAAACGTTTAATTACCGTATAGTGTGTTTCAATAAATTATGTGCCTCTCGTCACATATATATTGTTTACTTCTCGAGCAAAAATAAATAAATTTAGACGCGAATCGATTTAGAGTGATGACGCAGAGATTGACGTAGAAGAGAGAGAGAGAGAGAGAAAGAGAGAGAGAGATAAATGGAATGATTAATAATTAATTGAGATTAACGGGCAACATTTAGAAACACAAGATGTTGATCGTGGAAATAAATACAATTTCGCGACACATTGCATCCCCATTTCTCTGGGAAAATAATCCATGTAATAAATATTACACGATGAGCGCCACTGCACGGGTCAACAAACTACAAAGCAGGCACGGTAAACGAGAAATTTTGCATTATAAATTGCACGCAGCCGTTATTATACGGTAAGGGCATTACTACATAATGTCATAATAGTAATGTTGCTATTTAATTCAGTGTTTACGAAACGCAATTTCATAACGCCGCCAGTGTAATGAAATTTAATCAAAATGACGTATTAGACGCTCAATTATTCATGACAGCGATTGTTATTATTAACAAGCGGAGTTCCATCCGTCATGTGAAAGACAGTTCATTCGGTCTGTTCGATTCTGTGAAACACGCGGACGCATTAAAAACAAAATATTTTTAACAATACACAATGCATATTGCATATCGGTAATTTGAATTTTCACTGTGCAGTAAATCTACATGCGTCCGCAGACTTTTTACCATGTATTCGCAACGGCTGCAATCTTGAAATTCAAATGGCTGCACATGAAAGGTGCTAAATACGGTAATAATTATATGTTAGTTGTTGGAATTGTTCTAAATGTCGAAAAAAGTAGCAAAAATGGATGGATGTGTGTGGTCAAAAAGCATGTAAATTAAATCCCTTCTTGGCTCTTGTAAGCTGAAATAAATAAATATTCCATTCTATAAGAGGCCGAACGCTATTTTATTAAAAATTGTTGGAGAAGATGACCGATTCCAATACAAACTTATACGTTATCAAAAGGTGCCAAATACGGTAATATTTATATGTCAGTTGTTGGAATTGTTCTAAATGCCGAAAAAAAGTAGCAAAAATGGACGGATGTGTGCGATTAAGAACCGTGTAAATCGAGTCCCTTCTTAGCTCTTGCAAGCTAAAGTAAATAAACGTTCTATTCTATTCTACAAGATGCTGGAACGCTTTTATTAAAAATTGTTGGAGAGGACGACGATTTCAATCTTAAGACGTTATGGGCCAAAATGTCGGCAATATTTATCCGTATAGCGCAATGAGAGTACGGTTCTCCTTGTAACGTAAATCAAGCTCTAAACGTGGCCGCGCGCGTTCGCGGAGGTTGGAGTCCTCCCACACAATGCGGCGTCTCGGCTATCTGGGCCCCGCTATCGCTAACGAGGAAAAGGGGAAGGGGAGAGCGAGTTGAGAAGCAAGAGAGTGTGTAGGATGGAACGGAGGTTGAAGCCGACGTCGCCTTCCCATCGCGGCCTCCGGCTCCGGCCAAAGTGAGGTAGATAAAGGCAAGAATGAGCGCCGAGAGGACTGCGCGACGAGAGAGGGAGGGGAGCGGGAAGGGGGAGAGGAGGGAGAAGATGGTCGGACGCGGCGGAGAGGGGGGGGGGGGACGGAGTCAGGAAATCGACTTCCCCGGGCTGGCTGGCAATGGCGATACACGATCGCCAATTGTCTCGCCGCGCGAGCTAGCGTACGCTAACAAAGCACTCGCCCGCGTCCGCGTCTCGCCGCGAAATGTAGGTAACGGGCGCGCTCCGGAGTTTAATTAAACTCGTGGCGAAAGTCGGCCGCGGTTGGCTATCCCTCTCGAAATCGAGAGCATCTCGCGGCGGCGGCGGTGGCCTAACGGAAGATCGTTGTCCACCTTGGAAGGGCGGCTGTTTTCCTCTTCGAATTGACTCGTCAAGCTCGTCCCCGATCTTTTCCATCCCGCGGACACGCTTTTACGCTTTTTCGGATTCAATCCCACGAGATTCGGCGAAATTGTCACCGGTTGACAACACCGGCCTCTCTTTTTTCTCTCTCTCTCTCTCTTTCTCTCTCTCTCTCCACGTGGCCGGGGGACGCATACGTTTTCGACGTTCGACACGGGACGGGAGCGCGGCGGGCGTAAAATTAAACCCTAAATAATACATAACGACGAGCGAAGGCATAAAGGGAAAACGTAGGTGGCAAGCTCGTGAATTATTTCGCGCTACACCGCCGCCGCCCCCGACCCGACCGCGCCGCGCGCTCTGCTCTGCCGCTTCTCCTCGATATTTCTCCCCGAGATCCGAACGCCGCCGCCGCCGCCGCGGCGTCGTCCGGTTACGAACGGCCGCCCGTCGCCACAGCCCGGGGATCGATCACGCGGTCTTACACGGCCTGTGTTCTACATGCATATTTCGTTACCCTCCGCCCCTTCTTCTTCACGCCACCGTCGTCTCGCGCGCGTTAGGTTACGCCGCTCACGTCGACCCTGACCATTCCTCCTCCTCGAAATCCTCGTTCGCCCTGCCGGGAGAGAGCCGGGGCGCCGCAGCGCGGCGGCGGATCCGGGACAGTATCCATTCTTTATCCTCCCCGTTTTCCTGCGCCATCTCCGTGCGCCGTCTTATTTCGCCGGTTACGTTCGCCGCGCGCCGGCAAAGCCGACTCCAATTACACCCGGGATACCGGAATCCCACCTCGTGCTTGCCTCGGCCGGTCGGGCAATTGAAAAATAATGGAAGCTCCACCGGACAGGCCGTCCTTACGCAGCGCCTCTGCCCTTCGTTTCGTTCACCCTTCTTTCGTTTTTCTTTTCTTTTTTTTTTGGTCTCTCTTCTGGTCCCCTTTGCCGATGGAATTCCCCGTGGGAATGTGCGGGATACGCGAGGAGAGATACAAGCCTGCGGGGGCGGGTAAATGGGGGATCCGGGAAAGAACCAGAGGCGAAACGAGATATCGCTCTACTGAGAGCGGTTAAACGGTTAATCGACGTCGGCGTTGGCGTCGATTAATCAAAAGAGCGGCACGAACCACGAACGGCAGGTGTCGTCTCGATTTACAAATGGTCCCTTCGCTTATTTCGACGATAAGCGGATCCTTATTGGATGGTTGGAGCTATCCCGCGGGATCCAGCGGGGTCGATTATCCCAGCGCCTGGCATCCGAGTGAAGGAAGAAAGGGAGGGAGAGAGAGAGTGGAGGCGAGAAGAGATTTCGCGGTTGAGAAAAAGTGCGGGAATGCTTAATCCTCCTCCTGCGGTTTTCGTTTGATGTCCCGCGAGAAACAGGCTCGCGAAACAAATCCATTTGCAAGATCCATCTCACGAGATTTCATTATTCGGAAAGGAGTAAACAAAAATCTTTCGCAATGCATGTAATAAAAATATTCACATAGACGTTTGAATACTTTGAATACGTCATTTGAATTTGATTAGTAAATCATTCCTTTTATTTTTCAAACGCGTGAGATTATACCTTAAATTAACTAAATGTCCATCTCAGAACAGCGGTTCTCCGTCTCATTTCTTATAAGTATTTTACGCGCAAATTAATCTACAAAAAAATACAGTATATAAACAATCTCTTTGATTTATAAGTTTAACTGTTAGGAATCATTGGGAAGGTCTTGCTCGAGATTTCAAGAACGCCGGGAAATATCTCGCGGATATACGCGGATACATGTCGGTTACGGTGAGGCAACGGGAACGCCCGAAGGATTCGATAAACGCGAACAAACAGCGGGGATCCCGATCGTGTCGCCGCAAAGCGCCTCGAATACGTCACACACAGCATACATCTCCGGATCTCGGGATTTGCGGGATCTCACGAACGAGGTTCCGTGCGTACGGACCCGAGGGGAGTGGGTGAAAAAAAATGACAAGGTGAACGAAGGAGAGAAGGAGAGGGGGGGGGGAGAAGGAGTGGGAGCGAAAGGATGAAGAAGCTTCCGCGGAGGACTCGTGATCCCTGTCGGCGAGGCAAACGGACAACGAGCGAGCAAAAGAGAGACAGAAAGAGAGAGAGAGAGAGAGAGAGAACGATGGACGCGGCGTCCTCGCGCCCTGCAAGATATATTTTCCATTTCGCGGTGAACGTGCGCCGCATTCGGCCACGAGAAGAAAGTGCGAAAATTTTCCTCCCGCCGCCGCTGCCGACGACGACGACGACGTTATATTTGTTACAGTTTTCGCCGGCGACCGGATCGGAGTATTTCTCATTGACGGAATGACGGCGGGATGTGAATACGAAGCGAGGAGGAGAGCGAAGGGAGAATCTCGGCGAGAGATCCGTTTTTCTTTTCTTTCCTCGTAGCCTCGTTAAAACTTCGTTATTGGGAAAACTCGATTCCGCGCCGATCTAACCGCGGTCTATCCGCGACCGAAGGCTCGCGTTCGCCCCGTTTGACCCTGTACGCAGTATGCCAGTGACAAATCATTAAACTGTCGCTCGGGTCGGTTAATCCGTCATGCGAAAGCATGCGGGGGGTTTGATTGAGGATCGTTCCCCACTCGTGACGTAAACCGCGCGGCGGACGACAAGGGACGGCAGCTATTAAACGTTAATTATACGAAATTAACTTAGAAATATGACGAAAGGGGGCAAGAAGGACGAAGCTGACGGAAGAGGAAATGGAGGGCTCCGGCGAGAGCGGGGGCGAGAGAGGGAGAGAGAGAAAGAGAGAAACACATGGGTCGAACGGAGAAAGATAGATGAGAAGATGGCGGGCGAGAAGGGAGAGGGGGTTGAAGGTAGAATGCTGGAAACTACCCCGGAAACTAACTCGAGGGCTTAAGGAGAGCGGGGTCTCGGTTGCCGGAGACGGCCGAAGTTCGCCCCTTGATTAGACATTTATGGCAGGGAGTTGTAAACGAGCGTTACAGGCATTAATTAGCATTTATTATTCATCATGGCGTTTGCCACTTTCAATCAGCGCAAATCGACCGGGGGTAGAAACTATTCGAGACGATTCGGTTTAGATTCGCACGCACGCTCGTCATTTCCTAATTATAATTATTAATCACTTATCATTAACGTTAAATCACGTTCTTCTCCTTATCTTTATGTTGAATCCAACGTCATCATTGCTCACGTTGACTGAGCTTGTCTGACCATTATTAATGCTCGCTGTGCGACTCAAACGCGGTTCAATTCAGTCTGAATATATTCCATTCTAGTCGCAACAAGAAAGTGCGCAACAATATAGATATACATATGTATAATTACGCGAAACGTGGCGTTCTGCGGTCTTCAGGATCGGCATGCCATCGAGTACACCGCACTCGTCCGTCCATCCATCCCGCGGCACAATGCACTTTGACAAACTTTGTGGGCAGCTTTGTGGACGCGGAAGCTGCACCGGCATCGCCGATGCGCGCCCATAAAACTGATCCATTACAGACGGCAGCCGGTATGGTTACGCGGCCATAACCGCCGCCCCATTGCAACAAAGCCTCTCTCTCTCTCGCTCTCCTCTTTCCGTCCTGAAAGCAGCCTTTACAATGCGACGAGCTTAATTAGTTTGACAGCCGCTATGGGCACTTTCATACTTGACATCCCCCCCTTCCCCACCCTCCGCGACGCGCCAGGTGCAGGGCACGTACTTCGCCCTCTCTCTCTGGAACAACCCCTTTTGTTGTTCACCTCGCGGATCGCGCATCGGAGATGAACTCTCGCGCGCGCGTTTTACCGCGTTTCGGTTTCCACGCGTTCCATACGCTGTGGACCGCGCGCGTATGATAAAACATAAACGTGGAGAACGGTTTTTTACACTCGCGGACCCGAGGAGCAGGCACGACGCGCAGAGATAAAGCCAGGCAATAAATTTGAACGTTTCCAGCACCCGCGTGAATTTTAATGCGTCTAATACGTCGTACGACGTCGGCTCCTCGCCATATTCCGCGATATCACGCTCGGTACAGAGGCGCCGCCGATATAAACGAGAGTCCACGTGCAGGAGCATCGGATGTTGCGTCGTATTACTCCGCGCGCGCTCGCCCTCCTCGATCGTGTCCTCGCGCCCCGTCGATGTCGTAAAATGCACTCCGGAGCGGTGCATTGTTACAGTTGTGGGACGAGAGGCCGGGCTTCACACGGGCGACACCCAGTTATACCCGTGAAAATTGTATGCACGCGCGCGCGTGCATTTAAGTCCCATTCTCCGTCGCGTGTCCACCATCTGGCGCGCACCTCTCCGCTCTTCGTCGCTGCCTCGACCAGAAATCGCGCGCAAGGTAACGTATGCGCGCGCGCGCGCGTATGTCGCGCGATGCAGTATTTCTAGGAGAGAACGTTAATTAATAATTTAATCGAAGAGCCTGTTCCGGTCCTGCAGCCTCGGGTGTACGTGGTTGCGGGCTCTCTAATTAAAACCGACCTGGCCGCGTGTGCGCGCACGCGAGAGCGTACACGCACGTGTGCACGTGAAGAGGCGCGCACACCAATTCTCTCTTTCTCTCTCTCTCTCTCTCTCTTTCTCTCTGCCTCTCCGTACCAGCATCGCTTCGGTACCACCGAGGAAAATAGGGGGATCACGATGTCCACTCTCGGCGTGGCGCTAAGAGACGAGATCCCCGCCGACGCATTAAAGTACACACCACGCGCGCGAAAATCGCGTCCAACGCCCGTCTCGCGTGTCTCGCTTTATTTTAATTCGCCGTCACACATACGACGAATTTCCCGGAACGCGCGTGAGACGAGCGACGCGGTGTGCTGTTTATCTTCCGTTTCGTTTTTCCGGCGCGGTGGCTTTGTCGGTCCGGAATGCGCGGTGGCAGCTCCGTGGCGGAATGCGTGGGAGAGACCACGTCGCGTTGGATGGGTTCGTCGAGCGAAATCTCCGACGCGCGGCGGAGAATCGAGAGATTGATTGATGGTTACAAGGGGGAGTGACGAGGGGGACGGAGGAGGGAATGGTGTGAGGAGAGTCTCGGCGTATAGCTGTCGACGCGACGTCTTGCTTCCGCGCTGACGCGTCGAATTGGAAAACATCCTTTCTCGCGCGCTTTTGAATATTTAGCGACTTGCGTTGCACCGTCAAAGCGGCGATAATGAGCCTGCATGATAAATATAACGTAAACTGAATTACGAATGCATAATGAGCGCGATAATAATAAGTATTGCAAATTTAATGGCCGGCGTTTTCGCGCGGACTGCGAATGAATATTGTAAATTCCCGCGCAACAAATGATTTTGTTCAATTTATAAGTCATGTAATATGTAACAGTTCTTCGTGACGCTACTAATGACGCGACAGCGTAATACGTTTTGTCAAATTGTTAACGGCACCTCTCGGAGCAGCGCGCGCGCTCTGTCTTGACGCGCGGAAAGGGGCATATGTATACCTATACATGCAGCGTATAGGGTGTATAGGAAGGGTGCATTATAGAGAGCATTTCTATCGCTCGCGTATTGACGCACGTGCTCCCGGAGCAGGCCGGTGTAATTTCTACGTTACGAGTCCGCGGCCAATAACAAAATTGCTACAAGCACGATCCGATGCATCCGACGCGCGTAATGCGCGCGTATATTCCACCGGTTCGGTATCGTCATAAAGGATGACCATTGTCCCGCGTGATTCCCGGTTTATCACCGTGTAACTTAGCAGAGAGAGAGAGAGAGAGAGAGAGAGAGAGAGAAGAGAAGAGAGAGAGGAGCCAAGTACCTATTGGTCAAGATGAACGTTTATACGATGCTCCGGCCGGGAGTAGCTACCGCTACTACCTCCCCCTCCCCCCCCCCAGCTATACGACCAAACATTACTTCCCGAAAGCTCGCGAAATAAATCGCGGCGAACTGAAATTTCCACCGCGCGACGCCACTTTAATGTCCTGCAATATTAAATTACTACCGAAGGCAGCGCGGGGAAAACGTGGTGCGTCGCGCGCGCATTTCGAGGGAGACAAAGAATTTTGCGTTTTATAAATTGTAAAACACATTGTGAGTTTCGCGCGCGTATATCTGCGAGTATTTCAACACGTATTAATCCCGCGCATCGAGATAATTGTATCTCCTCCGCTCTCTATTGTTACCATATCAACTCCTATTAAATCATAATGTTTGACGCTCCAAAGTAGTTGCGGGTCGGACGTAGACAGACGCAGGCCGCCACAAGCGGCGATGTGCCGTATAGAGGCGTGCGCCGTTACGGGCGAGCAATATGGCATGACCAAGTATTCAACGAGATTTCATGCGAGCATTTCATGCATCTCGGCTCGTTACCGAAGGGACAAGCGGGCCGACAGGACGGACCGAAAGAGAGAGAGAGAGAGGGGGGGGAGGGAAGTGGACGGACGCGGCGCGTGTCGACGTTTTGTAGCCGGAGACGAGGAGAGATAGAGAGAACGCGCGGCTGCGGCAACTCCCTTGTTCTCGAGAGGGTTAATGACCAAGGCCACAGGCTCGTAACAATGCATCCCGCGGCATTTCTGCGCGCTATTTTGCAAGTCTCCGCGAGCATCGCGCTCGCCTCCGACGCGCCGTAAACCGACGCGGCACGAGAAGACCTCGGCGGCGGAATGCGGCACGCGCGCGCGAGACACCGCCGCCCGACCGACCTGACACTGCGCGCGATACTATAACGCTGCCCGCTTCGCGATTATATGACCGCGACGATTGGAAGATATTCCATCTAAAAATGACGAATGCATCAGAAGCTCTTTGTGTAAATGAAATTTTGAAAACACTGATTATAGTTATACATAGAAAGAACGATTTTGTTGAAAGATCTAAAAATTTTGCTAAAAACAGATCTGAAAATAATTTTTTTTGAATTATCAAAATAATTTGTTGGAATGTTAAAACTGATAAGCATTGCTATAAAACGTTTTGATATTCTAGCAATCACTTTGACTTTCGCACAAAATTATTTTGATTATTGAACAAAAATTATTTTCAGATCTGGATTCAGCAAAATTGTTCTTTCCGTGTAATAAATAAAATAAAATCATCTTTGTAATTCACTTATTAAGAGTTGAATTCTAAGCAGTATATAACATGTGTTTAAGCTTCCCTAAAGAAGTTTCTGCATCATGGGCGTCTGCAGAGGGAGGGATAAAGAGGGCATTTGCCCCCCCCCCCCGAAATCAAACGAGTATAAGAAAATTCAGAATTTGCTTTCTTATTTTTACAAATAATAAATATGTTTGTCAAATGTAAGAAAGCTAAACTACAATGCAGGTACACAAAGCTTGGACATTTGCTCCTCGGTAGTTCGTGTTCAAAATTTGGATCATGTCCCTCTCTTGAAAAAATCCTGCGAACGCCCTTGTACTGTGCCATAATTTCATTTTATATATATAATAAAAAAGCTTAGCGTGTACATGGTGCGATACGTATAGTTAAAACTCCCGCTAAGCATCGAAAGATAGTTTACAGGTTAAACTAATTCGAAATAAATTGTCCCAGAAGCGGAAGAGCTTAAAGTGTTGCGCAATTGCTATTACGGTCAGCAATTACGGAATTAAAAGATCAATTTTAGTAAGTAGTCCTACGGAGAAATTTCTGGAGCAAGACTCTAAAGTAAATATCGCACTTACCAACGGTACGTTGGGCTGCTCCCTTGGGACTTCCTTAGGAAAGGGGGCAAGACCGAGACCGTAGAACGATATTAATATGGGCTATGTACGTGACGCATGCCCCAATTCTCTAAAAGTCCATTAGAGGAATCACGGGACGGTCCAGGGGAGCCATCGTTCGGCCGAAATGCAGATGAACGGAATTACGACCGTGCGCGAAAGCATGAATTTTAGAAGAGATCCCGACCGGCGCGAAGTAACAAATTAATTAATTAAATGGAACGCGAACGAAGAACAATTCCGGCAGGCTTTGCAATAGCATAAGCGGAAACAGCAAATAAGATCGATAGAATACGAGACAGTTTATAGAGAGAAAGCACAGAATAAATTTCTTAAAATAAAATCCTTTCCGTTCTACGAAGATCGACGTTTTCAAAAAGATTAAATTACGTTCGAGATTTGTACGGTATTCTACGGCATTAACATTAATCACAAATCGAGAGACTTTATTATTGCCCACTCGTTAAATTCGGGCCACCTGGTTACGAAGAGAAACCCGATTACACTTCCCTCCGGGTTGCCTCGAAATCTCCGACCATAATCTTCAATTACCTACTCGCACCGGGAGTGATCTGCACGTTATTCCCCGGGAAAAGAGAGTTTTCCCGACAACGATTAGGAGGATCCGCCCTGCGCCTCTGTGCCGCCCGAGAAGCACCGCCGGCTGGACCACTTCGGACTTCCGCGCACGTTTCACGATGAGTTTTGAAATCCCACAGTAGTCGAGTTAAGACGGGAGGGAGCGAGGGAGGGCACAACGTACCGCGTTCTATAGCGGTGGGTTTATCCCCAGGGAACGCGGCGTTCCGTGTTACCACCCCTCCCCTCCCCCGCCCCTGAAAACCGGAATCACTTCCAGCCAGATAGGCCGGAGAAGCGAACGGGAAGCGCGGGACCTATAGGTGGCCTAATCGCGTTTGCACGGCCAATCTGACCCGGGGCAATCTCCCCCTCCCTCCCTCCGCTTTTCGTTTCGGCAACGTGGGCAATCACGCGGCGGCGTCGTCCGTTTAATTTTTAACCACGTGCCATCCACCATCGCCGCCGCGCGTTCCACTCTCGAAATTACGTCGGGCGCCGCTGCCGCGTCCCGCAAGCGGCGGCGACTCCACGTTGAACGCTTCGCGCGAGGGGTAAATGGAATCAGGAGTGACAGCAAGTGACCAGCGCGGCGCAATCGGATCGTAAGCAGACGTCCTTTTATCGGCGATGCAATTAGCCGCGTCTTCAGCTCATTTGTCAACTAATTTTAAATAAGTACTTAAATGGATTTAAATAGAATCTATGGTGTCAAATTTAACCTAAATTTTGATTAAATTTTCCATTGTTTCAGTTAAAAATAACTATATATATTAAGTAGGAGAAGTGGCGACTCAAATAGTTAAATTTGACACTATATAGACTTAACAATGTAAAGAGTCAATTGGATGAGCAGGTTTATCCAAGTCAGCTCACTTATTAAAGAATTATTTTCTGAATTTGTGAAAAGAACTAGGATTCAGCTTTTTACAGCAAGTATAATTTTATTAGCTTTGTGAAAGACACACGGAAAGAACGATTTTGTCGAAAGGTCTGAAAATTTTGCTAAAAACAGATCTGAAAATACTTTTTTGTTAAATCATGAAAATAATTTGTTGGAATGTTAAAATTGATAAGCATTGTTATAAAACGTTTGGATATTCTAGCAATCACTTTGACTTTCGCACAAAATTATTTTGATTATTGAACAAAAATTATTTTCAGATCTGGATTCAGCAAAATTGTCCTTTCCGTGCAACAGTTATGCCTTTTGCATTAAGAAAAAAAGGAAAAACGCGCGCGCGGCTTAGGTAAACTATCGCGGCGTTACGAGGAATCGATTCTTTTCGCAAATGAGATCTGTTCGCCGGAGCGGATGCTGCACGACGGTCCCTCGCGTGAAAAGGTACCGCGAGAATACCGCGGGAGGGGGAGAGGAGACGCGCGTTATCGAAGCGACGGATAGATTCCCGGAAAGAAGAGCTTCCGCTCGGCCGGAGTAACGGGTCGAGATATCTAATCGAGATATCACGATCCGCACCGTACGCTCGAGCGATCTTCCGACTTCCGTAGGACCGAGGGGCAAACGAGAAGCGAAATCCGTGGCGCGTAAATTTCCAACCCCCTCCCCCTCCCTCGGCCTCGTTCTTCACTTCGAGACCCCGCTCGAGGGTGAGG
>NW_012026826.1:571584-572606 GCF_000956235.1 Wasmannia auropunctata | reverse complement strand
GAAGGAAGACGCGAGGGAAGACGGGAGGCAGAGAGATGTTCTCGGGAAACTGTTCGAGAATGCACCTTCGAGCGTGAATTTCTTCGACTCCAGGCGACATGCAAGGTATCGAAGGAAAGACGAGCGACCGTGTCGGAGTGAGAGTAAACGAGAAAAAGAGAGAGAGAGAGAGAGAGAGAGAGAGAGAGAAAAGAGGAGAGTCGTCGCGCTGGAAGAAAAGAGAAGTATTCTGGAAACGTGGGAATAAAAGTGCGAAAAGAGGCAACCCCCTCCCCTCCTACTCCTCACCCCGGTTGAATCGACTACGAGAGATTGCGCTTGTCTTCCGGTGGACGAAACGAAAAATATGGCGCGTTGAGTATGCGCCGGATGGTTTCGGCTGAATGGGAACACGGCTCACCGTCTTATGCGCGATGAATGATAAAAATTGACTGCCGGAGAGAACCTGGGATTTTTCCCTGACATTTCGCGCATCGCGAATACCGACTATAAAAATTCGTCAAAACGCTGTGGCCCCGCGCTCGTGCTTATACCCCGCGCGTCCGAGATGATCCGGTTCTACCACGGAGCGTTCTATATTTGTAGAAGATTCCAATATTAAAAAAAAAAAAAAAAAAAAAAATCTAGCTGTGCGAAAATTTCGAATTCTCCTTCTAATTTCGAAAAATCGCGATCGCGGTTCGAAGCCGCAACGAGAAGGGAATTAGTATCAAATATTCATCTCCGTCATCTCGTACCCGCTCGCCTTTCTTCGCTCCCGCCGCGGAATCTACCGGGGCTTCAGGCGCGGATTGGCGGACCGCCGGAATTTCGCCTGATGCATAGTCGATCCCGTGGCGGTTACCAAACGGATGTTGAAGAGCAGGATGCTCGGTGGTGGTACAGCTCCACCGGGAGCTCACCCGCCGCTACCGTCGGTCGGTTATTGCGGGCGAGGGAGGAAGGTAGCTTCTCGAGAGAGAAAGAGAGAGAGAGCGAGAGAGAGAGAGAGAGAGAGAGAGAGAGCGTGCGCGCGCGCGCGC
>NW_012026826.1:472740-571564 GCF_000956235.1 Wasmannia auropunctata | reverse complement strand
GTGCGACACTTTTTACGAAATTAATAACGATGCTCAAGACGCGAACGCTCGGGCCGATATTGAAATCGGGGTTAGAGTAATGCGATGACACGCGACGATAGCGTTGACGGCGACTCGCGCCAGATGATAACTTGGCGTAAACACGTAATGGGAAACGTCGTGACGGGCGCGATTTCATACGCGAGTTGTCTCGGTCTCGGTGGGGGGAGGGGGGAGGGTCGTAGGAGGATCATCTTAACGACCATCTAGATAGGTGACGGTGAAATGATCTGTAAGAAAACCGGTGGCGAATGATATCCTCCGGCGGCCATTAATCAAAGGACAGGAGCGCTAATGAACCTGCTGGAAATCACGGGCCGAAGAACTGTTTGGTTCCAGCTGCGCCCCTCCTCCATCCGCGCTCCCTGGCTACCCCGCACCGCGCGCGTGCCTTCGTCTTTGAATCCGTGAAACCCCCGGAGGGCGAACGAATTAGTGGCCAAACAAATGAACGCGAGGACTCGCGAACATCGAAGTGATTGAGGAGTTTATGGAAAGTTATATTTGCTCCTGAAGGACGCAGTCATAACTACATATACTATTAGCAAACGAGAGAGAAAGAGAAAGAGAGAGAGAGAGAGAGAGAGAGAGAGAGAGAGAGCATGTGCGCGCGCGCGACTTTGCGGATTCACGGAAGTGGAAGAGCGGAAAGTCAAATTTGCTCATGATAATACCGCGAATTTCTTATGGAACGGTAAAGACTGTTTGCGTCCCGTTTACTCGCTGCTGTCCCATCGACGCGTTCAGAATCTCTCGTAAGAATGGGGGGGGGGGGGACTTTAGGAGTCGCCGCAAGGCGAAAGAGAGAGATTTGTTCTTTGACATTATATAAAATCGTTATGTCACGATGACAAGCGGAAGATCATAGCCGCGTAGCGCGAGTTCACGTGTGTTTCTGTCAAATATTTATGTACCTAATAAGCGTAATACTAAAAACATAAAATATTACATTAACATTTTGAGCAAAACTGATGCGAGACACTTGACGTATAGAATTTTTCGAAGTGGAATAAAGACGACTGGCGATAATTCTAGGTTTTCCTTGTACACCAGTAGATATCCAGTTCGTAATTTCGCACAGACGGCATTGTTATTATTGACAGATTGGAAATAACCGAAGCTGATAAAACCAACGCTCGGAATTTTTGACGAGTGAGGCGAGCCAGCCTGCGAGTGCTCAAGTTGAATGAGCAATCGGAAACTTCGCTTCTCTATATATCGCCGCCAGATTAATGCCGCTCTAACGGACTCCGCTTCGGTTTGAAGAAAAGATCGCTGCGAGGCTTCCGAGGCATGGGTAAACACGGGAGCTTCGACAGCACTTTGAAGACGATTATCGAATGCAGAACAATGACCCGTCCTCGAGTTGCTCCTCTCCCTTGACTGAGGGGGCTGAAACTGGCGGAGCAAACACTTTATTCCACGGAGCGGTGCACGGGCGGCGGACGCCGTAGTTGCCGCTTTTAGCAGTTCTCCGATTTCAAATTTAACGTCGTTAAAGTCGATTAGAAGTTGGCAAGTATGCAGCGGCGTGCCGGTGCGCTGACGCGCGCAACGCTATCAGTTTTTACAGGGAGACAATATTTGCGATGGCTATACGAATTACAACAAGAACGATCAAGATAAAATCAAACATGCGTTTAGCGAAAAGAAAGAAACAAAGCAACAGCAACTGGTTGATACAATAGAGTTATTTTCTTGGAATTATACGTTTATTTAAAATATGAATGAGACAAGCCCGGAAAGAATTACGAAACCTGTAAAAATTTCTGTCAGCCGGCATTATTCGTTGGTCAAAAATTAACGGTTAACCTCACTCGCGGGGAAATAGATCGTGCCAGACGTACTTAGGACGCGCTACGCAATTAACTATTAAAATTCCGTTTAGAGGGGGGGAGGGGAAAAAACAGAGTCAGGGGAGCTCCCGCGATCGTTACCTTCCGCGTTCTCTTACGGCGCGGTATCACTCTTCGGGGAAGATAAAACACTTCTCGCGGGCCGCACGAATGCAGTTCGAATTCGTGCAGCGGCCTGCCTACCGGTATAAATATCGAAAATGGTGGAAGCGCCCGGCGAATCGTGATAAACGGCCCGAAATTTCTCCGAGTTGGCATCTCTCTCTCTCTCTCTCTCTCTCTCTCTCTCTCTCTCTCTCTCTCTCTCTCTCTCGCCCGGAACTCGAGGCGAGGCCTCCGCTCTACCAAAGCGTGAAGCTACACGTGATCGACCATGACAGAAAAGTTCGTGTGAGCGCCTACTAGTTCGCAGCGCCTGGGCCCGCGCACACAGGCACACACGTATCTACGCGCGTACATATACACGTGCAACGAGCGAGTGACTACGAAAATTCGATGCCCGTGGGAGCGGCTGAGTTAAAGGTACCGGGAGTACCATAAATCCGTTTAAATTGCAACGACGACCCACGGATCCGTAGATCGTTGCCGCGGCCCGTGAGCAATTATCCATCCATAGCTCGCCTCCTCTCGCGCGCGGCTTCACCTGTTCTCCTTAACCCGCCGTGCATCTTGGCATCTTTCCACAAGGCGCGCGCCGCGTACGAAATATTTCAACAGTTGACAACGTAGAAATTTATAACGTAAAGCATCGCGCCGATAGAGAGTGGAAGTCTAATTGCACGAATAATAGCACGATTAACACTTTAGTACAGATAATTGGGTTGTTCGTGACGGCTCTAATTATATTGAAAACATTTTATATATATACACTTACAATATACATTTTTTTTAATACACAACTTTACAGATGTTTTTTAAAAATGTTAAAATTCATGTAAGAATCATGTAATAATTTTTTATACTTGTAAAAGTGATGATGAATGACATAAACGACTCACCGTGAAGGAAAATCATCACTACGAATTAATAAATGTAATGTTGTTGATAACACATATAATGTCAATATAAATTTTAAATTTCTATCTTTCTGCCAGTGATTTGTTTTGTTATCGTTACGTCGAATTTGTAGACAGAGGATAAGCGCGTCACAGCCGATAAATATGGAAATAAAGAAAAAGAGCGATAAAAAATTACGGTTATCGCGCCGCCGAATACCTTCGGTCAAACCGTTCCTCGCACTTTTACGATTGCGAAAGCACTACTTATTCGTGATTCGACCGGTCTACTGTTTCTCCTTATAGCTCGGGAGCGCTAAGCTACGAGCGCGCGAGCGCACGTTCGAGAGTCAGCGCGAGATCAATGTGAAAGAACAATAAAATGTCGTAGCGCAGCAATAAAACGGTCACATATGGTCGAGCGGAAGCACGTAATGGCGCGACATTTATTTCGTCGTCACGTGAGAGAAATGGAGGTGCGATAAAATTTGCATATTCGATAACGATTTTCCTCGGAAGTCTCGGACCGGCCTCAAGAACTTTCCGGCCGCGAGCCCGTAACTGGCCGGTGAAAAGTGGTCAATTAACTGTGCACTCAGGGAAATGTTTCGCTATTTCAGCTAGGAATCTAAATGTTACACTTAAATTATATCCCTGTTTTTTGCTTCTGCTAAAAAATTGTCGTACGTAGAATTTATAGCAGCAATATTCTAAGAATATATACAAGAAAAATATAGGTCTCATAACTAAATATGATTGGAGTCTGGACTGATTAAACGTCATAGAAGAACTTTCTTGCTAAATTTGACAAATAGTTTAGATATAATTTCTGTCTCTGTTATCTATATCGATCAAATACAAAACATATATGATGTCACAGTGCCTGCCAATCACTTATCCGTTTTAGCTAATTTTTCGTAGCTAAACAATTAATATCGCTATAATTGCAAGATTACTTTTTTTAGTGTGATTTCAAAATAAATATTTATGACTCAGTTCCGCAATTGTAACAAGCCAAGTGTGTACATACGATGTGTCCGAGCAAACATTTTTTTTTCCTTTCGCACATATCATATATTTGTTTATGTAACAAACATAAATACGATGTGTTATTTAGAATGGTAATATTGCATTAAATTACATGAGTGTGTATTATGATGTGAGTTAAACTTACCACCGGAAACGGTGCTGTGGGGAACGGACGAAAATTCGAAAGGTCTGGAATTCTTACCTGCAACGGAAGAAACAAACGGTTATACGTGGACAATGATAGGCGTCTTAGACCGTATAAAAGTGCGCATGCCGAGTATTATTTCTTCTCTTCTCTAAATCGTTTTCTGAAGTTTTAACGTTGACAGTTATGTCCGATAAATCTTCTCGATAATTGCGTGAGAGATGCGGACTTGAAAGGGGCAAAGTGGCTACAATAAGCCAGTAATGGAACGGCCACGTGCGACGGCACCGCGCCGACTTACTTAGGCCCGAGCATCACGGTCCGCTGCGAGTCGGCAGGAAGTGCAAGAGTCCGATTTCTTTCATCCTCTATGCCCTCCCCCTCCGCCACCTCCACCGCATCCTTCCGGCCGGTTCCGCGACCGCGAGTCGTACGCAAGAAACTTACCGGGAACGGCAGGATGGTTACGAGCTTAATTCTTCATTCAGAGAGATCGTAAAAAGCAGCTTTCGGTCAGATAAATTCACTGGTAAACGGAACTGGTGTGTAATATTCGTCGAGCGGACGATTATTCAGCGCATTACAAGCGTGTTTATGCCGTATTTCGCAGGGGGAGGAAGGGGGACCCGCGTGCTTTTGCGATCGTTCCACGAGATACGAGCGCGGCTCTCGCGGTCGTGCAATTAACGCGCGCAATTAACGTGCGATCGAAGCGTGTCGCTCCGTGGACTGAAAGAAGGTTGCGGAGAAGTAGCGTCGCAGGCCACTTAATTGAAAGGAAGGATGGAAGGCAGGCAAGGCAGGCAGGCAGGCAGGTAGGAAGGAAGGAAGGAAGGAAGGAAGGAATGAAGGCAAGGGCGAGCAAAAGAAGAATGAGGAGGAGGCGCTTTCCTCCAGCCACCAGCTGCAACCTGTTGAATTCGGAGATACGGAGAGAGAGATGGGGAATCACGCGGGCACCGTCCATTTGGTAACTTCGAATTACTATGAAATTGTTTTACTACTTCACACGCGCCGTCTCGCGCGTACGCCATTTATTGTCGCTGGTGACGTTCATCCGTAATCTAATTACGGCGCTTGGATCGAGAGAGACGCGCGATTAAATTTCGTACAAATTGTCGAACTGTCGCTACGACATGGTTCGTAAAAATCGCTCTTCAAAATAACCGCGTTAATTATTGTTCGTATAGAAAAGATAGAGTAAAATAGATGCACGATAATTTTGGAATCAATTGATTTCAATAACGTCGGTCGTTTTCCTGATAGATTCCGAACGGACAAAACTTTTTTGCCAATTTGAACGATTTTTTCCCGAATGTTTTGCGAAAATACGTGCAATGACGGTGCAGGGAGATAACCCAGATTTTTTATGTACGTGATGTGAGGTTCTATAATAAACGTACATAAATCGCGATTCGTGATTTATCGGAATGTATCGGTTCACTGAAACTCACAAAAGTGATGCTGTAATTTATTTCTGTCTGTATAAATCAATCATTTGCGCGTATCAATGATTTAAAACCGTCGCAATTTTTTTTGTTTAATGCATTCTCACGCCTCGCGCATTTTTCGTGTGTCTCTAAATTGCGTGATTTACCCGCGTAAGAGAAAATATACAAATAAATCGAACATAAAGTCACTCGTTCTTGAAAGCCAGGCGTGGTAACGACAAGGGCAGCCGGTTTCTTTTATCAGATTTCTTCGTCGTATTTCTTGTATTGAAGAAACGAATGACGGCTCTTCCCCCCTTCCCTTTCCTCAGACATGCCAGTCGAGGACGCACTTTTCTCTTATCGATGGTGAAAACATTACACCTCGATTAAATGCGTCATCACAAAATATCTCAAATTGTCGAGGAAGCCTTCTCATCCGAGACATTAATTGCACGTCGCGCGTATTGCTAAAAGTAACATCTCCCCGCTTTCATTTCGCGCATCACGATATCCTACTTTCCAGCGGAAAATCTTTTACACTCGCGAAAATCATCCGTCATCCGGACGTAAAAAGTCCGAATAAACACCGCTTATCTGCCGGAAGCGGATCTCTGATTTAGGCAATTAATCTAAAAGCTTTCCATCTAAAAGCGGAAACGACCGCGCTCTCCGTCCGTCGATCGAGGAGATAGTTCGAGGATGTGCGAGGGAGAGAGGCCGAATGCGACGACGCGCGGGACAAGGACAGACCCGTGTGCCGGGTCTCTCAAAGCGACGACGGAGGAATAAAGGCCGGCTGAAAGAACGACGAGGAGGGTGCAATGACCAAGTGCACGTGGCCGCGCACGCAGCGCGTAGAGCGCATAAAGCGGGAATGTGCGGTGGGGCGAGCCTCGTGCATTCCGCGGCTTCAAGGTTGAGGTCAAGGCGCACCTAAGTTATCCACCGTCTGAAGTTCCGACTTCTGGCGGGAGAGCGCGACGGAGAAGAGCGCGGTGGAGGAAACTTCCGGCGCGGTCCCGCATATCGCGCTTGCAAAACGCAGTTTCGCTTCGGTTAAAATTATCGCGAAGAAGAGATTGCGACGAAATTGCGAAACTCCGAAGGAATTCCACCGGGGAATTTCTTGTGGTTAATCCTCGGTAGACACGGTGATTTTCCGGTTCTTTTAGTATACACGATGGGTCCGGGTCTATTTTTCATCACTTTTGCAAGTATACAAAAATTAAGTAATTCTTACATATTCTTTGGTTGCGTTCCAACTTAACGCAAGCAACACTCACGAACATTATTTGTCCCTGTTTAACATTTGACAAGGATGAAATGATTCCAAAAGCGTGTTGCGAGCGTTAAGTGGAAATATGCAGCCTTAACATCTTTGGAAAATATCTGTAAAGTTGTGTATTAAACAATGGGTGTGAATCTTTTTTATCACTTTTCCAAGTATACAAAAATTATTAAGTAATTCTTACGCATATCTTAACATCTTTGAAGGGCATTTGTAGTATATTATGTATTAAAAAAATTGTATATAAACGTTATAACTAATTACAGCTGACTCAATCGTGCGTACTAAGGGTTGATAATCGCGAGCGTGTAAAAACTTCTACGCAAAACCGTCGCGCGAAATCCCCTAATCTCATTGTGTATCCGACGTGAAAGCCGTAATTGGATACACTCCGAGGAAGTGGAATTTGGAACCACAGCCGAAACTGATACGGCGTATCTAAGCGACAAGATTGACGTAACGTACATTATACACGATACAGCCCGCACGAACGACATCGGTCGACGCCCTTGTTTCGGGCCTCGAACGTTCGCTCGCTTCCGGCCGGATGCCGGACGGGGGATCTGTTGTACAGCTGTTTCATGGCTGTTGACTACGACGCGATTCTATTTTTCCCCCTTCCCTCTTTTTTTACGAAAAATATATTTGCGTGGCGATCGCGGAGGAGAGCGAATTGGGAGACCGGTGTTTTTCGCACTGCGTGAAAAAAATTTGCACGCTGCAACTGCGCAACGAAAGCCGGCTGCAAGATCGGCCGGCTGCAAGATCGCGGCTGCACGTGCGATGAATCGATAGCATAGAAACACACATATACCACGCATCAATTCATGCAAATCCTTGAACGTGTACTGTCATTTTTTCTAGGCATTTCTCTGCATTGTTGAAGTGGTATCGATAAAACAGGGAGCGCAATACCAAATAAGATTAGTAAGACTTATATGGTGTATCAAACGTCAACAATAACATCGGTGTCGTATAATTGTGCATGCCACGGATTGTCGGAAAGGGAAGAGAAAAAAAGCTGAACGCGAGAATACTGAGAGAAATACAAACAAACAAAAAAATAATACAGAAAAGAGTAAAGTTTATACGAAATGGAAACACTAAGGATAAAAACAGCCTGACAAATTTGCATACGCGTAAGCTTTTTGCTTCGTCGTCGCGCTGTATAGACTTTCCGCGCACGATGGAAACAATTTCGCAGCGTTGAGCGGAAAAAGATTCACGAAGCCGCCTTCTTCTTCTTCTTCTTCCTCCTGGCCGGATTTAAGCCCCGCTCGAATTATTGTCGGAGTAAGATCTCAATAAAAAAATGTGAAAGAGGTTTAAAGAGGATATCGGACAATCAATTCTCCAACTCTGGTTAGCAGAAACAGACGTCGGAGAGAATAAAAGTTTCCGCAGAAAAGGGGGATGTAGTATGTATATGATATGCATATGGAAATACAGATTTTAAACGAGAAAAAGTTAAGTCTGCAAAAATGTCTCTCTACCTAAAATCCGTGAGAGTCTCGAGATTTCTGCACGATCAAATCTCTACAAAAATATATTTTTCAGAAAATAAAAAGTTGTTAACAATTTTAATCAAAACATAAATTAATTCGTGATAATTTTTTTTTACATCCAAATGTATTATTCAACAGTGATTGCAAAAAATATCTTATTATATTCTCTATTTTTTTTTTAAATCACAATCTAATTCACAAATATAGAAAGCAATAAATAGTTTCTTTAAATAGTAATGCTCTCGAAGTTTTGACATGCCGTCTCATTACTTAATTACATTCTTTGAATACTTCATCAATTTTCAAAAATTTAAACTTCAGATTTAAAATTCTTGACGTCTTGAAAATTCTGCCGGAAATTGATTCGAGGATATTTGGGCACCCCTGCATTTTAAAACGCAATATTTTATGGACTTCTTACATAAAAGTAAGAAACATAGAAGAGGGTATGTTCTAGTTCATCTAAGTTTCTTCTGACATACATTACGTAGCAAGTCAGTATTTCAAAGATGCAGTAGAAGGTTATACAGGCGGAAGTTCGCAGGAAGATAAAAAGTATACGAGCGGCAATGTGAAGAGAAATAATTCTAAATCAAAAGGAGGGAGAGCAAGAGTTACGCGTGTCAAAGTGGCAATCCGGCCTCTTACACCCTTTTATATATAATATATCCCTTTTAGTGTTTCGGAATTGCGACCTCTCTCCGGGCGCTCTTGCTGAAAGTGCACTCCGAGCTAAGGATAGCATAAGTAATCTTTTTCTGATTTTTCCCAGAAAACGACGTCGGTTGCGCAGATCGAAGGAGGGCGGCGGCACAGAGGAAATTCTCCTCGACTCGCACAATATATGCCATAAAAGACTTATGGCGTCTCTATGCTCCGAATTTTACTTTCAAAGCGAATCTCTATAAACTGCAGTCGAAATATGGCTCGCGCCAAGTATCATTACGCGAGCGAAAGAAAGAACCGATAATAATTTCTCGTGCCCAGTCAAAGAGACTCGAAAGATTGCGGGAAATAATGGCCAAACTTCACGGTTAAAATTAGTAAGTAATTAAAAGAACACGGCTGAAAATACGGCGTAATAAATTATCCAAAAATTTTAAAAATTACTCAGATATATGTGTGATGCAATTGCAAAACGCCCATCTCTCCATCGAGTGGACACCTCTAATGTCTATATCTCTGATTTAGCGTCGTGCGTATTTCATTTCATTAATGGATCCGAGATATTTCTGTCGCCATCATAATAACGCAGTTCGCAAAGTGCCCGTGAGGAAAAGGATTAAACGGAGCAACGTTGTATAATGGCAGCGCCACGTCCTAAACACGGTAACCAATATCCGAACTTCGTAAGCCTATACGAAGGTCAGGACGCGTTATTACATTATTGCATTATACATCGGTGTACGCTACCCGGGTGCATGTCCATCGAGCTTTCGAAGCGGCACACAATGGCGGCTGACCGCCATGGGGCAACCGAGTCTGTAATCACGGCCCACGACCGGGCATCCTTCCAAACGGGTCCTCCACAGAGACGCGGGCGCGGTATACAGACGCGCGATACATTATCTGTGAAAGTGCACCTGTCCGCTGTGCCAAAGTCATTTTTCTCAGTTAACACAAAATGATTCGTAAT
The DNA here is from genome assembly GCF_000956235.1 of Wasmannia auropunctata. NCBI lineage: Eukaryota > Metazoa > Arthropoda > Insecta > Hymenoptera > Formicidae > Wasmannia > Wasmannia auropunctata. Next base: position 561,638 of record NW_012026826.1, on the reverse strand, counting down.
CGCAATTTATACCCGCCGCGTCTCTCACGTAACAGTAATAATATCGACAAAATTTAAGTTAATTGAACAATATATCTTTTTATCACTGTTAAATTTACAGTGTCAAATTTAACCCTATATTTAAGTCGCCATTGCTCCTACTTAATATGTAGTTATTTTTAACTAAAACAATATAGTTATTTTTCAATAAAGCAATGAAATTTAATCCAAATTTGGGTTAAATTTGGACTGTCTTAAATTATTTGACTCTATTGTCTTAGTTAAAAATAACTATATATTAAGTAGGAGCAATGGCGACTTAAATAAAGATTAAATTTGATACTACAGATTTCTTAGTGTACGATAAATACTTCGTGTATGCAGTTTGTATAAAAAGTTAATGCTCTTCAAATAATTCACCACGAAAATTTTGCCCCAAGTAAAAAATTAATTATTACATTACAGAGATTTTTCCCGAGCGATGTCAGAGCTTTCCCGCCACGAAAACGCATCGTTTGTCAGAGTTCGTTTCTGGCGCGGCGTGATATCCGTCATTAGACACGTAGCGTATCTTTCGTTCGACGGTGTGACGACGATCGGCCAGATAAACGGGGGGGGGGGGAGAAGGACTTGAACGAGCCGGATGAACGGCGGGCCGTGCGCTGCCACGGTGCGGTGGATGCCCGCGAGCCCCCCGACATCTGTAGCAACAACGGCGTTCCCGTGGACTGTCACGATAATGTGACAGCCGAGAAACACGCGAAAGCCCTTAGCGCCGCCGCGACGCCCTCGTTTTCGCGTCGTCGGCGTCATCCGGCGAGAAAGGTACGACAGTTTGCTTTATTTGGCCGCCCGATTTCATGACGAGTAAAACCTACATTGGGATGTACGGTGGCGAGGGGAAAAACAGTGGGAAAGAAAGGGAGGCAGGTAACAAAGAAAACAACCTGGCGGACTCGTGTCTGCGAGATCGAAAGGATTTTTCCCACGTCTCTCTGTCTCTCTTTCTCCCCCCCCCCTCTCTCTCTCTCTCTCTTTCTCTCACTCCACGACTCTCTACGGAACTCCGCGAAGAAGAAATAAAGGCATTTTTCCCGGCAACTCGGCGGGTAACGATCGCGCGTCTCGGCGGTGCTTGAACCTTAGAAAATAATAAGAGATAAGCTTTTCACGACACGTCGGCGTGTCGGAAGATTTATCCGCTTGTAAACCGAGGAAGCAATATTTTCCCCTTTCGATGGAGCTGATGCTAGCTTATTTGGTCGGGCGCGATCGCGCGAAATTTCATCAGTCGTGCAGTCGTTCTCGTTGTTGGACGTAGATTTTACTGCCTTTCATCGTAAATGTCGAAGCGGTTAACAGCGAAAATTGCAAAGTCGCGATAATGACGTATAATAAAATCATTAATGAGAAATATATCCATTTCTCCAAATCGGCGAAGGAAACACACGCGTGTCGAGATTTGGACGCGGAAATTCCTCATGAGCGTATACGCGTCGTCACATGTGCAACGGCACAAACATACTTATCCGCGAGGCGGATGACGACAATCGGGATGGAGAGACGGGGAGGGGGAACACAACGGGAGCAGCATGAATATCTCAGTCAGCTTATTTACATATTCCTTCTGCAGATATTCACGGATAAGATGACGCGCGATAGGATCGAATCGGGGCCGCAGCCGAGCGCCATGGAAACCTCATCGCGAAAGGAATCGAGAGGGGAAGAGAGAGAGAGAGAGAGAGAGAGAGAGAGAGAAGAAAAGCGAAGAGAGTGCATTACGGGGATGCTGGACGCTCCGCGCCGCTCTATCACCGTGGAGACGCGGCGCGGAGATTCGTCGAAGGAAAAATATACCCTATGCCATTGTGAAGAGGAATTTCAGACGACGCGAAAAGTATGTCTTTCCTCACCGAGGCAGTCTCGTGGAAACGATACGTTAACTCTTGAGAGTCAGATGTATCAGCACAGCTTTGTCTCGAGTATCCTCGCGATGCGAGGAGCGATTCTTTAGAACTCTCCATTGCCATAGTTGTGATGTAATAATGGAGACGGATAAAGAAAACGACCATCGACAATGTTAAACGCAGATCTATATTTTAAAAACAGCTGAGTACAGCTAAATTTATAACAATAGATTTCAAGAAAGAGAGAGAGAGAGAGAGAGCTTGAAAACGTATAAGATATATTTATATATATATATATATATATATATATATATATGTATATATATAAATTAGTTATAATTTCTGAAAATATCTTCCGATACGTGTACGGAACTTACGACAACCCATCCCGCGCGATTACCGTAATTATTATTGAAACAGCGCGGCAGCCGGGGTACGCAACTTTGGCGCCGACAATAATTTTCACGAACTTTGCCGCGCGCGAAAAACGCTTTGGAAGGCCGTGGGCGTCGAGCACCGCGGCGCGAAATAATTAAACGATTCCGGCAACTTGAACATTAAGTAGACTTAGGGGGTCTACTTCGCCGCTCTCGCCTCGCGGCGCCGCAATAATCCTCCGAAGAATCTCCAGAAATAGCTTTCGCCACGACACGAAAGAGACGAGAGAGAGAGAGACAGAGGGAGAAAGAAGCTTTTCGTCGACGAGAGAAGAGCGCAAACTGCGAAAAGCGAACGAAGGAGGCGTGTAAAGTTTGAGTCGCGAAAAGCAGAAGGTGGACAGCTTAGCTGTCCGAGCAGGATTGCCAGGATTCGCCTTTCGCTTTTTAATCCACAAGATGCCAATTTCACGAGACATCCAGAGCGCATCGACGGTCCACGGCGTTCGAACGACATGTACATTAGTCCGATAAAAAGCAACGAAACTGGACTGTAATAAGAAAGATAGAGGGAGAAGAAAGAGACGAAAGAAAGAAGAAAGAGAAAACTGTAACTTTGAGGGTAAAGAAAATGTGGGTTATGTGGGTCGTGGATCATGTCCCACCTCGTACTTTCGCGAAATTTCCGTCACATGCTCCGCGTGTCACAGGATCTCTCCCTCTTAACATCATGCTTGCAAAAGCGCGCACCACGTTCTTATTTTAAATAGGAAAATTTAATCTCGGGCCCTGTTTGCACCGTAAAAGATTTCGCGGGTCGTAATTTCATATGGCCTTTTGAAAACTGGTACTTTTATTTCCCTTTTTCTCTTTGCGAAGATGACGAAGCCCTTTTCATGAAAGCAGCGACTCGCCCCTATATACCTCTCACCACCACCGCCAAATTTATTCGTTCTCGAACGCACTCTCTCCTCGCGTAAGTTCGTATACAGGCGATTGGCAAACGTTTTCAAGATGGCGCAATCGCGGCGAAATAAGAGAAACACGCGCGCGCCTCTCTCCTCGTGTCTGAAATATATATGAGAAGAAACGATCGGGGAAGCACGATATCGCGCGAGAATTTTATCCACGTCGCAGAAAATGGATTCGTTGTTGCTCGCGAGAGCGCGGCAGAGAAATAATATTTACCCTCGTTGCATGTATAAGCGTCAGATGTAAGCGTAGATTTAAGCTTTATCGCTTATACGAGAACTATACCTACCTACGCGCCTCGCGTAGTTATGGTCTATGCTTTATAGTTACTTGCATGGAAATTATCGCACGCGTATTATCTCGAGGTAACGTTTACACTCCGATGGATTAGCCCGGCACACAGGTGCACCTCGCTGCCACACGTCAGCCTACTATTTTTTACTTATGCAAAGAAAATACGCACTGCTTCAAATAAGCATATCGCGCTGATATCGAACTCGAGAAATTAACCGAGATGTAGAAATAAAAAAAAAGAAAAGCATATATTTTTTTTATTCTTGAGAGCTCTGATTCCTTTCAAATTTACAAGCAACGAACGATTTTAATGGAAGGTCTAAAAAGTTTGCCGGATACAGGTCTGAAAATAATTCTTGTTATTATTAAAATAATTTTGTTGGAAAGCTGATTATGAGAATATCAAAACGTTTTACAACGGTTATTATTTTCGAGTTCCCAACAAAATTATTTACAGATCTGAATCCAGCAAAAGCGTTCTTTCTGCGTATAATATATTTCATATTTCACAAACATGCGCGAAAGTTTCGAAAAATAGCACGAGATTTGGAAGTGCTTATTACTTTTGTAACAATAATGAATTTTGAAATTCATAAAAATATTTTATATAAGAGGTGCGTCGCGCTAATCAAAACGGTGAATTGCAATCGCGGAAAAATCGCGACGACTCGCAGGAAATGGAGATCCTGGAGAAATACCGATCGATTACAAAGGAATGACCCAATCCCCTGCAATAAAGTGGTTACTATTCCCGTCAGCAGACACGCGATGCAATGGCGCATCGGTATGACGGGATCGAAATGCGCACAATAGTAATTCGTCACAGCGAGCAGATAGTCGAAATGGCTGTGTCGCGCGAACGGGTCACTGAAATTCCAGCGAGAGTCGTTCTACATGAACGTCCATCCGGGCGCATTCCAACCCGGCTGCCGTCAAACTCCAACAAATGTAATCCTCTTACAGAGTCCGGGTTCCGGAGGTAGTTACATGAAGGCGCGCGTTGCAATTACATCATTCGTACGTTAAAACCCACCCCGGCTGCCCGGTTTTCCGGGGGAGGGTGCACGAGGCCGAGAGTGTGACGAAAGAAAATTAAATCGATCGCGATATTATTACCACTCGACAATTAGGGTAACTCCGGTATATACGCAGCGCGAGGATTTACGCCGCAGAAGCCAGAAAAAATAGAAGAAATAAAAGTAATTTTCTCGCAACCACTCTGTTATATGCTTTTATGCTATATTAGTATTGTGATTTCGGAGTTTTTCACTGTTAATATTTATAAAATTATTGTGAGTTAAATCGAATTATCACTGTAATAAGTAGCACAACCATAAGTCATAATCTACATAAAATGATTATTGTAGGAAATGTAAAAACGCTTCGTGGTTATTTCGTTTCGATTTAAAAAAATTTCTTTTTTAATATAAAGAATAAATATTTTGGATTCCTAATATTTTTTTCGTTATAGTAGACAGTCTAAAGTTTTTACTACTGGTATAGTTCATTTACCTTAAACATAATTAATAATACCCGATAAATTAAGTTTTTAATAGGTGCGGCGTATATACCGGAGTTACCCTGTACAATCAATTAGCGAGCGGTTAACTCCCGAAAGTTCGCGCGAACTCTTATTATAACGGATTCAATGATATTATAATTTCTCCCCCCGTTCGTGAAAAACGAGAGAAGGAGACGTGAGAGAGGTGTGGACGCGAGAATGAAAAAGGGAGAAAAAACAAGAAGGGAAAGGAAAAAAGGAAAAGAGAGAAAATGGGAAGCCGGCATAAAGACAAAAGGCGGAGAAGATGGAGTTTGCGACCAGGCGGAGAAAGGGGAGGAGGGTTGACGCACCCTCCTTCCGCGACGATGCCACGTACAGACGCGGCTCGCGGGCTGCTTTAAAGGAATTTACGCGCGCCGAACTTCTTTGTTGTACAGCAAGCCGCCGTAATGGTATCCAAGGAATACGATAGAACTCTTTTTTTGTTGCTCCGATGTTGTTCCCGCGCGAAGACGCGCGTTCTCGATTCCCGTTCGAGATTCTACGCGGAAGGCAGAAGGAAACCGAAACGCACGAACCGTACGGTCGCTTACAAAGCGAGATTGTACTCGAACACATTACAAAGGAGCATGCGTGTGAATGAATTCACAGCTGTGACGAATATAATCGGCGGTTTTACTGAAACTGACTGACCGTCAATAAACAGAAGGATAATATTTGATAAAACATTACGAACATTTCTGCTTCAGCTTATGAATAAATGCTAACTGAACGCATGATTTATCTCGCGAATTGACGAGAGCCCAATTACGGCAATATCCTCAAACTATGAATTGGAGAATTAAAAAAGAAAGTTGAAAACGCTAGTTTGATAATAAATTTTTTTATAATGGAATATTAAAGTATCTTTGAAGATACTGAGAGCATTGATATAACAATTAAATTGACATGACGATAGGCGCGAGCGAATGGCTCGTTTCCCAACGCGAACCTTGTGGAAACGTCAAACTCTGCACCAATATAGATCCGAAGCTTGGTCGGAATTCAGTACTCCGACCAGCACTCCCGCTATGTGCTAATCCGAAGATTCTGGTGATTAGCAGCGAGAGATCGAGAGAGCGGCAGGAGGGAAAGGGAGGAAGGAGGGAGGGAGGGGAAGAGAGAGAGAGAGAGAGAGAGAGAGAGAGAGAGAGAGAGCGGAGAGGGAGAGAGAAGGACAGCGAAAGCGTGATTACGAATTCAGAGGCCGTCGTCACGTCGACAAAGTGACAAGTTCCAGTTATCGAGGTTTCAAACGGGCCCCCTGTTTTCCCGCTCCTCGTCGACTACGTCCACCCGACCTGACGTTCCATCGAGGCAAATCGAACATTAGGACGCGATAGGCGTGCAGGTGAGAGCTTTATCTAACGCTTGAAATGCGCCGCGCGCGAGAGAATTCATGTGTTTTGTGAGCGCCGAATGGTCTCCCCTCGATTTAAAATTGACCAAAAACTGACTTTAAAGAGAAGAAAAGTAACTTTTAACGAGAGTCGATGCGCGAGACGATGTAATCACGATTTGTTCCACTTGTTCATCTGATTCACTCGCGCGACGCGATGTGTAGCCGCGCATAGGTCAGAGATAATTCACAGGTCACGTCATCAACTTCTATCCACGTCCCATTTTTCAACGCGTGATTTTGATTTAAGGTCGACACGACAGCTCGCTCGTACAGCACCAACGAAAACATTCCTACCTCGATTTTTTCTCCTCGCCGCCCCCTCCCTTTCCCCCCGCCCCCCTCTCTTTCCGACTTTGCAGCGGATATATCAGCGCCCGCATATTCGACGGTGCGCAAACGATGTAACTATGTTTCAGCACCCGGCTCGCTTAACAAATAGATATAACGGCGTTATAAATGAATGAAATTTTCGCGCGAAATTTCGCGTCAGATTGGCAGCAATTATCCCGTCCCGAAAACCTGCCAGTTATTTTACTTGCATTCTTTCCCAATTTATCGCCAATAATTTCTTTCATTCGAACGCTTTTCCGGGGCAACGTTTGAAGCCCCGTTTAAAACAATTTTCCTCGTATATCCTCCCACACACGCGGGTGAATATGATGCCTACCTTTTAATCTCCTCCATGGGATTTCACGTCATTCTTACGTTGCATCGTGCAACGTAAGAAAGAAAAAAAAAAGGATTATTTCGCCACGTCGGGATGTAATGCGGGAAAGATATCGCGTGAACGAAACTTATGTCATCGCTCGTCTCGCCGCTCAACTGTGAAAACGAACGTCGCGTGTCAGCGCGAGACTACGCACGTCAGAGTCACCGGGTAACTACGTTAGGTACTACGTGTGCACGAAGCGTATATTTCGAGAACACTCGGGAGAGAGAGAGAGAGAGAGAGAGAGAGAGAGAGAGAGATTCAGGGGAAGAGAGTGAGGAGGGTGTTGCTGGCGCCCGATGCGGCGCGTTAATGACAGGAAACCGGCAATATGAACTTGACGGCTCGGTACCGCACCGCGTACCGCAGTAACGTACCGACAAACCACAGGGCCCCGTCGTAGCGCGGCTCCCCCTGCCCTTCACTACCCCTCCGGTTTCTGTCACTGTGTCTCCCGTTGCCATGCCACCCCCCTCCCCCCTCCCCCGCTGACTCGGTTACCCCATCCTCGTCATTAACCGTCGCTCGTCGACGAGCCTCGTCCCCAAGATATGTTGCGGGTACAGGCAACTTCGAGCGAATAAGCGCCGCGTGTATATCGATTGTGGCGCGAGACGTCTGACTCTCGGACTAAATACGAAAGTGATTAGCACGTCGAGTTGAATTAGAAAATAAGATAACAAGTCGAAATAAATTTTGAAACATTTTAAATGGTTTAAGATAATTTTCCGACTCCAAAATAATATACTACATACACACCTGTATCTTTTAGCCCTAACGTGACGCATCACTCTGACGTAAAGATAAAAAAAGCATAAGGATCGACGGGGATCGTTCGAGGGGAAAAAAAAACACGACAGATTAAAACGCGCTCATTCGGTGTAACCACTCGTTAGCACGAAATTACAGCTCCGCACCTTGCAATTACTTTCAATATCGCGGCTTCCAGTTCTGCCCGCCTCTTCCCCCTTCGCCGTCGTTTACAGCGCCGGCGTTAAATTGGAACGCGGTTAATTATCATCCGCGAGCGGCGGGGGAATTAAACATTTCGCTTTCTATCGCGCCGCACGGCTCCATTCAACGAAAGAGCTGTGGTCAAGCAGTTCTTCGTGAAGTACCGCGGAGTATGTGTACAAGAAGCTGCACCTTTTTCAAATGGGTTGTATACAGGTACCAGAGGTGTAATCGTTATATCGCTAAATTTGCAAAAAAAAAACATATACCCCGAAAGATGTAATTATACAGCATGAATAAACATTTTACGATCTGTGTGTAAATAATAAATTTTCCATCTAATTTATTATGAATCTGATATCGTATAGTGCCAAGTGAGAATATTTATGGTCAATTGAGTGAAAATAATGAGCGGCTCTACTCACCTACTTCAATATCGCGAATGTCGATCGTGCGGGTTTGTAAACGAACAAACTAGAAAGTTTCTAGCTGAAACTGAGTGCGGCAGGCATTGCCAGAGATGCGAAGGAGAGAGGAAGGGGGAAGCGAATGTTCGGATGAGGATAGAGAGGAGAAGTACACGAAAATGCCCCGTGGCAAGGATAAAGGCGAATCCTCAGCCGTCCGACTCTAATTAACGTCATTAGGTAATTAGATACGTAGACCGCATGCCTCTTGGGATTTTGCGTGCGAGCGAGCGTGTTACGTTTCGGCCGTATAAAAGGACTCCTGCACGAGAAAGAGAGAGAGAGAGAGAGAGAGAGAGAGAGAGAGAGAGAGAGATGATAAGCTCGGGCTGAAGAAGGAAACTCTTCGCGACGGGTAGTTATCGGCGATGCGTGTCGAGTAATTAATGAAATACATAACGCCGCGAGACATCCCTCGTAACATCCCTCGCCAAACATCGTACACTAAATACCGTATGACAGTGGCCAAGTGTTCTCCGCGGACTCAATAGCGAGTTAAGTCGTACATTGATCAGTGATGATTGCGGAGTAAATTTGTCCGAGTTTGAATAAACAATCGCCGACTCGAAGAGGAGAATAACAAAGCTTGAAAACATGATATTGCGCAACATTTCGCAAATTCAAAAACAACGTATTTCTCTGTTGTAACATCTAAAATAATATAAACGAAATATAAAATATATCGTTTATATTCTATATATATATATATATATATAGTATTTACCGCGACATTTACCACTGTAGGATAGGTATTCACGTTGTACTATGCCCGCAGGATACATAACCGGGATACTCGGAGTGCATTTTCCAGTGCATCGAAGAAACGTGGGACATGTCTACGAGGAGCACGCTATAGAGAGTCGCGGAAATTCGCGATTTCACAACGACGATCTTCACGATTCTTTCACGTTCGTTTCTCCGTAAGGAGACCTACTGATCGCTCTTATTAATGTACAACGGTCCCGAAATATTCTCGGGTGACTCTAAATTCTGCACACGCGACATTCCACTATATGCTACAGAGATGATGGTAAAAAAAATCCGTATTATCTTTCTCGCATCAGTACGGCAAATATTTTAACCGTTTTTTTTTTTTTTTCGAAAATAGACGTTGCATTCGTTTTCTTTTAGAGGAAAAAATAACATTGGTTATAGAAAAAAAATACTGAAAGTGATTTTTTTAATAAACTCAGTTCAAAACAGAAATAAAGTATCGCAGACGAGAGACTGTAGGGGCGACTGTATCGATTTAAATGGTTCAGCATGCAACTGACGCTATAAGTGAGTTATCGTCCCGTTAGTCGCGCTATTCTCACGGAAAAATACAAGGACGGATACAAATCTAAATATTTTCCCTTCGTATTTTTCAATTGAAAGCCAATCATTTCCGTTAAGCAAGCGTTACAGTTGGCCAATCGGGTGACTAAAAGACGCCCGAGGGGAACATTTCGAGATTCAGATGCGATCTTTTATTCTGCACGAAATTCTGCTCGAATTGTCAGAGGAGAGGAGAGTTTTTTTTCCCCGATAACGATTCCGTAGACTCCGAGTGTTGCATTTAAAAAGGAGAGAGATGCACGTCGCCGCGCATCTCCTCTTTCTCGCGGAAAAGTGCAAAATCGAAATCCATCGACACACTAAAATCCACCGGCCTGCCAACGTTCGCGCGTTTCGAAATCGGATTACCAATTTCCGCTTGACCGTGCCCGGAAACCATCCCATTCGTCGTGCAAACGATTTTCCAGCGTCGAGGAAGCCGCTTGTAGTCAACGTTGTCACGTCGCTATTCGTATCTCTCCCCTCCTCCTCCTCTTCCCACCCTACTCCCTTTACCGTTCTGTCGAGCAACATTTTTTAAACAGAAATCAATTTCAATGACGGAGAAGTTTGAGGTGCACGTAGTAACTACACTTCACGGTAATCGCCAGTCTCGCAACCTCCACCCCCCATCCCCTAGCACGTCTTCACAATATACTGCATTACGATATCATCCTCCCCTGGCCCGTATCCTCTTTCCCGTCGTTGCACCACTCGCCCTCCCGTTTGCGCCGCCACGTCCCCCGTCACGCCAGCGACGGAATTGCACTCGAAGGCTGAAGTATGCGCGACGCATGATGGAAGGCGATCCTCGAGAACGAGATCGAAAGTAGGCCCGCGATGTGCATAAAAGGGAGCGAAACGAGGTTCTTCCTTTGAGAAGAGCCGAGAAAAAGAGAGAAAGAGAGAGGAGAGAGAAGCAGAAGTAGAGGTAGCATGGGTATTCCTCTCCAAGCGTTCTTATCCTCCGTCGCGGAAACTCTATTACACGGATTTGGGTCGCGCGTCGTATTATGCAGATCACTCGAGTCGATCCGCGTGTAAGCTCTCGTTACTTACGGATTTTAATTACGTCGCGCGCTCATCGCGCGCGCTTATCGAGAAGCTGCCGCCGCGGCGTGGCGTTATTATTATGCTTTATCGGTTAGTCCGTATAAGTGTCGGTCCACAATAAGGACTTTAAACCTTACACCGTATAAGATATTGACCAATTACAATCGATTATTCCCCTCATATTCGACTACGATTGGTCTATTGCTTACTGCTTAGGGCTTAAAATCCTCATTGTGGACCGACACTAACAATGAATACGCGGCCGAGCTAAACGGCGTCACGAGAGTGTTACGCTCCGCGAAAAGAAACAAAAAAAATCAGGATAGGACGTACACGAACGGTATACGCAGATGCGTACCGGCGCTGCGTGCGATTTACCCTTTGTTCAACGGCCGAATTGCGTTTCCTCGTAAAATTTTACGAGCATTCAGTCAACGCACGCCGGACGTCCGGCAAAAATCCTCGTCTCGCTATAAGTCTCCTGACGAATTATCAGTCGTCAGTCGCTGTTTTTCACGCGCGCGATCCACCCCCGTCGATTTCTTTTATTATTCCGGATCGGGGAAGCGGGAAGAAAAAACACGCCGGCTCGTAGGATATCGCCGGTAAAACCGTGTCTCGCGCGTCGGATATTCGACCCGCCCTGCGAGAGAGCGAGAGAGAGAGAGAGAGAGAGAGAGAGAGAGCGCCGTCGCGCCTCGTCGGCCGCTCGTAAAGAAGAGAATCGGTGTGCCGGCGAGATCCAGCGGCGCATCGAACTGCATCGCAGCCGCCGCCTCGTCGAGCCGCGTCGCCTCGGAAATCGTAAAGTGCGAATTCGACGCGAGCAAGCGGACACATACCCGCCCGGATCAACAGCCGTATTACAACGATCTTAGTGCATTGCCGGGCGATTACGCCCGTGAGATTATCACCGCGTTTTACTGCCTGATGAATGAGATAATAGAAGCCCTCGCAGGGAGATAATAGAATCCTTTTTTCGTTCAATTTTTTTCCTGATCCTCCCTCTCCTTTCTTTTCTCGCTCGATTCCGTTCACTTCGTTCTCTGCAATTTGCACGGCGATAAAGCAATCGAACTTTTCGATGAAATAAAATCGTGACTAAACGATAATATAACTTCGAAAATAAAATAGAGAGGGATGGGAGATAATAGAAAAGCCGAGAAGACAAATCCTCCTATTTAATTGCAGATGTCATACGTATTATGGCTTTGATTATAAAATATAAAGCACCATCATTATTAATTATTTGTTGGATTTTCACGGAAACAATCGATAATAAAAAAAAAAGGAAGTCTGCAAAATATTAACAAAATATTAACTCTGCTGTTCCGTTCCGGTCAATTTAATAATCCAAAATGTTTATTTTTTTTTAACTAATATTTTATTGAAAACCTTTTCTCTGATATTACTTCGTCTGTTAATATAAAATCTTTTTTCTGTGTAAATTTTTATTTTTCATTTTTCAGAGCCTTTTGATCACATTGACCCAAACGATATGATCGTGTACCTATAGTAAATTTGAACAGAACAGAGTTGAAATAGTTATAAAAATAAATATTACTTTTCAATTGTTTTTTAATTTATTTTTTTATTTATATTTTTGGATATAAAATGTTTACGTGAATTCGCGGGGGTGCTTATTTGTACTTACGGCCAAGGCTGCAAGATATCCCTTTTATACATTGTACATGAATTTCCGTATATACGCGAATGTTCTGCAGTATGAAAGAGGATCGATGAAGGGCCTGGTTCTGCTTAATCGAAAACGCCGCACGAGTGTGTGCCGGAGGCAGCTCGGTCAAACGTGGTCCTACAAGAACTTCCGAATTCCCGAAGAAGCATGAGTAACGTGTGAGAGAGGCTTATGTGACGGTCGGTCAATGCGGTCGCAACACAAGCGGCGGTTCTTCGCTACAATTTAACTTGGCATGAGAAACTGTTGGACGCGAGTTTCCTGATGAATATACCACGATGGAGTTTACCGAGCTTATGTGTGCTCCATGTGCGGGCTTACACGTTAGCGCGCACATTATGTCACGTATGACGTCGGTCTAATTATGTATACTCAAACGGGACAAAATTATCGCGGTCATTATAGCGCCGCCAGTATACACAATATTTTCGCGCTTTATCGTCGCCGAGTATGAGCGCAAGATGAATTCCGGGAGTCTTAAAACGAAAACATTACCGTTACTATTTCGACGCAGAAAATACGTTTCAAAAATAAGTCTCACATACATGTAGTATATATGCAAATATAAAAGTTTCTGTACACTGAGAAAAAAAATTATTTAAAACAAATAAATATGTTTCAGGTACCCCTCAAAAAAATAATTTCTTGAAGCAAATGACATTTTTTTGTTTTAAGTAATTTTTTTTCTCAGTGCAAACACTTTTACTTAAAATAAAAAAATTTTACTTGCTTCAAGAAAATTATTTCTTTGAGGGGTACCTGAAACATATTTATTTGTTTTAAGAATTTTTTTTCTCAGTGTATGCAAAGAAGAATTAAAATTTATTTACTTTCTATATAATTCAATTGTTCGTTTCTCCCTTTGAGCATCGAAGACCTTTGGGGTTGGCACCCCATTTTCAAAATTCCGATATAATTACTATGGAATTCTGCTCTTCCCTATAAAGAATTCCTTTTAGAGTTCCTGCAGCTTTCGAAAAGAGTTCTGACGATTAAGTGCAACAAATAAGGATCGGAGTTCATCGGAACCGTAACGAATACAAATGGTGGTATACACGGAAAGAACGATTTTGTTGAAAGGTCTAAAAATCTTGCTAAATACAGATATGAAAATAATTTTTGTTCAATAATCAAAATAATTTGTTGGAGAGTTAAACATGATAGGCATTGCTATAAAACGTTTTGATATTCTAGCAATCATTTTGACTTTCCAACAAAATTATTTTGAACAAAAATTATTGAACAAAAATTATTTTCTGATCTGGATCCAGCAAAATTGTTCTTTCCGTGTACGAGGCTCGCGCAAAATCCTGGCTGACAGGAAGTAAAGTTTTTTTCTCACGCGCGCTACACGAGGCACGGCGCTCGGTCGAGTTTCCGGTCGTAGATACGGTGCATCGGATTTGGCGATGGCGGGTTGATGCACACGTCACACCCGGTAAACGCGCGCAGGAAAGACAGGCAGGGAAAGACAAGCGGCGAGGTGGGACGCGCGGCGAAGTCGCGCTGAAACGGTTCACCGTTCGGGAGTTTACGTCCATTTTCATTTCGACGCGTCGCCAGCTTTTCAACCGTGGCTGCCGCCCGCGCCGGCACGGAGAGTTGCGAACCGATTCGGCGGATTCGCCGACGGAAGGCGATTATATAAATGGGAGGTGGTATTTCGCATTTGGGAAAAGGAAGAGGGGGGGGGAAGGGCAAGAAACTCCGAGAGAAAGGATTACGTAACACGCGTGGGGGAGAAAAGACCCGGGCGGTTTCGGGATCGCTCAAAAGCCGACGTCCGATAATTATCTCCCGCGGCGACACTCCGTTTTGATTAACAGCGGCGCGCTTCGTTTAAAGCGACATTACCTGATTCAATTTACGAACACGGCGTCCTCCAAGCGCGTCTATATCGGCGATTACGTCACAACGCAAGAAAGGAAGAACGAAGATATGTGGAGGCATTTATTTGTGCGTCGCTTTAAAGGGATATCGATATTGTACGAGCAGCGAGAGACGACAAATCGCAATACCGTCTTTCCCGCTTTAAAAAGATTTTTTTAGAACGAGAAATTCAAATAATTGCGAAAGTAAAACGAGTCGCAATCTTGTTAAAGCCCCCTCGAATCTCCGTATAGTGTTTCCCGAATAAGTCATTAGACGACAGTAAAGTGTATATATATATATATATATATATATTCGTATCTGTTCCGCCGCCACGAGTCACCGCAGAAATCGATGTATTCGTTATTCCGCTCCGCGTGCTCGCTCAAGAATCGACAGATTGAAATTATTGCAACGCGAGAGAAAGCTGAATGCTGAAAAATGTTTGCGGGAGGTAAACCTGAAAGACGGTATTTCGCGCCTTAGCCTGCCGCCCCTCCTCCCACGCTCTCTGTCCCCTTCGAAATAAAATTCAATCGAATCTCTCGCCCTGACACTGCTACACGTATATGTATGTACACGTACGTCGCGCACGCCATTTCCAACGTAATACTACGCGCGTAATACTACATTAATCGTAGCGCGGAATATTGCAATAACGAGCAAGAAAGCGGATTTCCAAAGAGATTTTTCGCGCCGAGAGCGCACATTCTCCTTTCCGCCGTATTTCCCGCCGCCTCTTCCGTCGTCCTCTGTTGACGTTTCCTCCAAGTCTCATCCGCGACGGAAGGAAGAGGAAGGGAAACCGTAGATACGTTCGTTGCGGGAGAGGCTGACCCATTTTATCGGAAACGTACACGTGAAAAGGGGGGACGCGAAGAAGCGGGCGAGGGATGGGGGAGGAGAACGGAAAACTCCGCATATCGTTACGAAATGAGTCGCGCGTCGTACCGTCCCGCTCAAAATGGTCGCTCGAACGAGGGGCACTTAACATAATTACTTCGCTTGACGGGATGCAAAAGCAATTGCCACCGAGACGGTCTCGACGACTACTTGACTAAGAATCGCAGTGTCAACAAGAATTTCCCATAGCGCTACAAATTACAATTTGGACGAAAAAATTCTGAAAAATTTGGTTTCACGTAATATCGATGTATTAGTTTAAAAAAAAATTGAAAAAATGATGGCCGCGCAAGTGCGCATCGTATGATACTTGTATAATACTTCGTATATGTTACAAGAGAACGCAATGAGCATTAATCTTAATTAGACAGAATATCTGTATTCAACGTGTATTCATATTTCGTCAGATTTGAATTTCGCGCAAACATAAATCGATCAAGTGTCAAAAAGAGGAATATAATCCTCTCCCGCAACAATGCCAACAGATTTTCCTGGCGCGAAAAGAGTAAAGGAGGAGATGAGCGAGAGAGATGTCTTGCCGGTTTATTTTAAACGTCGTAAAATCGCGACTCGCGTAAATCCGGCGAACGGAGAGAGCACGTAAATCTTTCCGCGAGCGCGGGTCGCATTCGCGAACGACCCGTCAAGTAGGGTAACGATCATTCTTTCCAACTCTCCTCTCTCATGCGCGATCCGTTGTAGGAGCAGGAAGCGGAAACCGCCGGGATGATCCGTGCGAATACTCAACGACACGTGAACCTGCACCTATATATATATAATGATTTTTAATTCGCAACGGAAGGAACCGAGCCAGGCCGGAATGGGCGAATTTTCTGGCGGGTACACAGAATTACGTGTTCCAACAGATCGAATGATTACCAAATTAGATTCGCTCCTCGAGCCCCGAACTATCTGCCGGGATCTCGACGCCACGTACGATCGTAGGCAAACTTCGCGATCGCGTTCGACACGCCCATCTTGACTCTCACACACTCGCGGAAAGTTCCGCGCTCCAACAACTACGGCTGGAGATTACATGTGCGCCAATTAAATGCGCGTGCAATGGATATACATACATATATATGTTATATGAGAGAGAGAGAGAGAGAGAGAGAGAGAGAGAGACTGCAAAATATTGGCTACGCCGTACGCCGCCGGCGATAATGCGATTCTTTCGCTACGTGCTTGACGAGGCGCGGCGCAACTCGGGCACGAGGGTGGATGAGACGGAACGACGGTGGGGTAGGACGAACGGAGGGCACGGGGATGCGAAACGGGTGAGAAAATTAGGTTCTCGTGCCGGGAAGTACCCGGGGATCCGACGAGCGACGCGATCATCCGATCAGGCGGAAAGGGGTAGGTTTGTTCGGGATTCTCGATCGCGGGATGTCACGTCGCGAAGCGGGACACCTCCGCGCCTCGCACATTCTCTCGCACTCCTTCTTCTCTCCTCTCTTGCTCGACACCTGTCGATCGAAGGATTAAAGAGGATGCCCCCGTAGAGAGACAGTCCGGGATTTAAAGCGCCGTCGTCCGCGCGCGCGTCCTCCCCCCCTCTGCCCCGCGAAACGTTTACCGAGCGGCGGTAACGGTGGAGAGGAGAGGAGAAGGAGGAACAGGAGGTGGAGGAAGAAGAGAAGCGAGAGCGTGAACGCGGAGGTAGCGAATTCACGCCGTATGCCCGGGTTTTCGGTGAGGATACTCCCCCCCTGTTTACACGGCAAACGTAGGAAGTAATTCATCGTGGCTCGTCGCGACTAAATCCATTCCTGATTCACCGTCTCTATCCTACCCGCCGTGCATCGGGGAGCATTACTCGTGCCCGGCGGTAAGTACCCTCGTTACTGGTTGCCGGAGGGTTCGTTACCTCCGAAGGAACCCCCGTGAGAGCTTTGTCTTCGGAGACACGCGGAGTACGCGGATGCTCGGAATTCCCATCGGGGTATAGCGCCATTGTCAAGATTGCGAATGTAGCGCGCTCGTGACGAGCGAAAGGCATGACTACTGATTCTCGCGCGCGATCGACATAATTGCGCGCGACAGGACGCACGATTGAACGGCCGAGGAATAACGATCATCTAACGAGCTAGTCGTTGCGAATTCCTCGGGATTTTTATTTAACAAGAGACTTTTGCAAAAAAGCACTAAACAAGACTGTCGTTATTTAGTGTTACTTGGAGTCAAATAATAACAACAACTGCGGGATATTATTCTTCATAGCGTCATCGATACAACGACACGCGCTATACAGACGAACACGAAGAAGGCACGGTTTGGATCCAAATTTTCAGATCTATTGCTAGATAATTGTACTGTCAGAGAAGATGGACTAACCTTCGGCAGAATTCCTCGTGGCAACGATTGAGCGAAGAAAGGTGGACTCACCATAGTGTCTTTGATATGATCAACTGGTTGCAGCAGGACCGCCGTGGTACCAAGTGTCCTGTGATGCTGCTGCTGCTGCTGCTGGTGCTGCTGTTGCTGTTGATGCTGCTGTTGCTGCTGCTGCTGCTGCTGATGGTGATGTTGATGATGATGGGGGTTGCAGTTAGCAACGATGTTGCAAGAGCAAGTGCAGGCGAGGTTGCAGGCCTGCTGAGCACCGAAGAGATGTCCTACCAGCCCCGGGGTGATCGCTGCTGCCGCCGGGTTGTTGATGCCGTTTAGCAGGGGCGGGGGCAGGGGCACCGCACCACCCGGGACGAACGGGTACGAATGAAAATACGTGGTGATGGGGGAACGTGTCTCGTCAGCGCCGATGATCGTCTCCGCGAGCCAGGATTGCTTGCCCGATGGATGCAGGAAGAGATTGCGACTCGCTGCGGCCGCGAACGACTGCTGCAGGCCCCAGAGGGTCCGCGCGCGTTCCTGGGCGTTCCAGCAGGCACGTTCCAGCGACGCGGCCTGGCAGCGAGCGGTTTCCGTTTTGTACGAGCGGCTCCACTCGCACGAGGGCCACCACAGCTTGAACGAGTACCCTCCCTTGTCCTCTCCCCGCCGGTCCCCGCTCAGGGACGCACGTCTTTCTCGTGTCTCTCTTATTTTTGCGTTCTCGTCGTCCTCCCCTTGGGACAGGACGCACGACCGGCCGTTTTTGTTTTTCTTTCTTTCTTTCTTTCTTCCTTTCCTCCTCAACGGGCCGACTCGACGCCCGATTCCGACTTCTCGTTACGGCGGAGTCCCACACCGATGTCCGATGTGTGAACAGCGATGCGAAAAGAGAGAGAGCGCGCGCACTCAGCTGACGATCGAATCGCGCGGGAGATGCGGATAGTCGTCCGGACGGGAGAGAAACGCGCGGGTGTAGTCAGTATCTTTTTGACCCTCTCGCGTAGGATCGCGAGGGGGCTTTCGGTAACACCGAGAACAGACTGTGAATTTCTTACTTACAAGCTACACACATACACACGCACGTGAAACCGTACACGCGCACCCGCACGCACGCACGCACATACACACACACATGCACACACCACACACACACACGCACACACGCGCGCCGCTACTCTTACGTTACATCGATACAACAACGACGGTGGTCTAAGCGTTCTATCTACATATGCAGTCGAGACAGCTGGATTGAAGATCCCTAAATGATACGTGCGAGGATATTTGCCCTAGGAGGAACGGCGAACGCGAACGCGTCGTCGGGAGTGTGAGCTTTCCGAATGATTGTCAAGTGTGTGAGCGAGCAAAGAGGGGGAGAGGGGGAGGGGGATGGGGTGAGAGCGACAGTTACAATCACGAAGAGAGTGTCCGCGAAGAGGGGCGAGGGGGTGGGCGGGGGCGGATTGTGACGGGTGATAGACAAGAAAGAGAGGGGAAATTTACGCGTGCGGATTAAATATGTACTTAGTGTGCGGAAGAGGCGCGAGAGAGACCGGAGGCGACACCTCGTCTCTCGCTTCGCACGATTCTCTTGCTCTCGTACGTGTAATTGAAACGACGTAGGTACGTGTGAAATATATTTTCTTTTTTTTTTTTACCCTTTCTTCTTTCTCTACGCTCCCCTCTTCTTCTCTTTAATCTTCCCTACTAATTCGACGAGCGAATGTTATCCTATTCGAAGAAAAAGGTGTTACACCTCGAGTTTACACGCTAAGAAAGCTAGTTGAAAATGATTGTCACGAAGATTGACAGAGAGTAAGTCCTATTGCCGGACCAGGAAAAGAGATCCTTAGGTTTCCTTTTTTTTTTCTTTTAATTAATACGCCTTAATCTCCTATCACCTTTACGGTCCGCTCTCCTCGCTGTTTATTCCGCCGTGTTCGAATCACGTGTCACAGCGTCTCGCGGCGTGCCGATCGGATATGTTTTATACGTATAAACGTATGTAAGTGTAAATATATATATATGTATATATATATATATATTGATTGTATATATAATATAGATATTAACGTGTAGAGCGTGTAGAATCACACGTAGAATCGGTACAGAGGCTGAAGATCACATAAAAAGACACGAAAGTCGATCGCTCGACCTCTTATTTCACAATAGACACGTACATTACTGCCTTGACCGAAAAAAAGAAAGAAGTCGCAAACGCCTTCCCCTCTCTTTCCCTCGATATGTCCCAACCCACTACGATTACAATTGATTGTCTTGACGCGATTCTCTTTGTTCCTCGACGGTCACCTGACGACGCAGATGTCGCGCGATTGTTTCTTAAATTTTTTTTTTCTCTATTTTACTCCTACCTTTAGCCTAAAAACTTAGCGACGAGACTCGGTTTTTACACACACGCACACACATTACGTTTTTTTTTTTTTTACACAACCTAACAATCGAGAACTCTCTCCCTTATTACTTGATTTTTCTCAAGTCTTCGCGGGATCCTCGAAATTTGAACGTCCGAACGACTATCATTTAGTGACTTAATTAACGATGCCTTTAAATCTCGCGAAAGCGCGTCTTTTTCCGCTGTTTTCCTCTCCCTCTCTCTTTTTTTTTCTCGATCGCTCTTACTCGAGACGATCGGCGAAAGGACCGCTGAAACGGGACAGCCGCGTGTTTCGGTCTCGCGTCTTTTTGCAAAGATATGTATTTCGTCTGCTTGTGCCGAGGACTGCTCGGCTACTCGGAGGAGCTTCTCTTGTCCGGTCTCCCGTGACTCTCGCGCAGCGCTCTTTCATTCAGCTTGACATATTCTTTCCAGCAACCAGTCCGACGACGATCAGAGGGGAGCTAGGGGAGCCATTGACAGTTCCATGCCCGGTTTTGTCTCCGGTCGGCGTGTGTGTGCCACGAAAAAAACGTGTGTCGACAACGACAACGACAACAATGACGGCGACGACGATGACGACGACGACGACGACGATGACGACAAAACGATGACGACCTTGAATCGCTCGCAATTCTGGTCCGGCAAGCTGTCGCTCCACGACAAACCGGTGGCTCGCGCTCGGCACACACAGACACACACACACACACACGGGCTCAAAGAGGGGAGACAATGGGGCGCGCAGTCAGAGGGCTGCTTTATGCATGCGTACTCGGCGTACGGAAAGAGAGAGCGGGAGAAAGCGAGCGAGGTATAGCGTTAAACGTGCTTGGGGGAGTCCCTTCGCGGCGCTGATCACGTGGACTTGCTCTGACGTTGCCTTCCTTTGCCTTTTCTCTCTCTCTTCCTCGCGTTGCGGTTTCTTTCAGAGCGGTTGCAAAGACGGGCGCAAAGACAGCGAGCAAGCGGCGGCGGCGGCGGCGGCGGCGACGATGACGACGACGACGACGACGTGGACGAGAGTGGCGTATGTCGACGGCTCGTACGGTGCTCGTACGCGCGCGTACTCCGCGAATTGAGGCGCAAGAAACAGGTAAACGAAGACGCGGAAGTAAGTCGAGAGTCGAAGTTGCTCGCGGCGGAAGAGAAGGAAGCGGTACAGGAGGTAACTTGACTGTGGGATGACGGTGAGCGCGTGTGTGTCTGTGTGTGCGTTTGTCGTACGAGCGCTTATGCCGCGGGCCTTGCGCTTGTGCGTGTCGTGGTCGGCGGGTGAAGGTGTCTAGCGTGGAAGGAGACAGACGTGGCAGAGGCGGAGGAAGAGAAAAAGGAGGGAAAAAAAGAGGAAGAGAGAATTGTGTGTGAGTGTATGTGTGTTGTGTGTGTGTGTGTTCGTGAAAGAGAGAGAGTAACTCGGAGGCGGAACGATTAAAGTGCGTCCTACTCGATCGCCTAGCTTGACACAACTGAGGAGCGTCTCTCTCGCGCGGCGCCGCGTAAGCTTCCGCCACCGCCGCCGCCGCCACCGCCGCGCCGCCGCCACCACCGCCGCCGCCGCTGCTGCTGCTGCTGCTGCCGCTGCTGCTGCCGCCGCCGCCGCCACCGCCACCGCCGTTGCCGCCACCGCCGCTACCACCGCTGCTGCGGCCGTCGAGTCGGATTACAGCATATACGCGCCTTTCAAACGTGCCTTTCTCGGCCTCCCCCCCCCGAGCGAGCGGCGGCGCGCAACCAATGGGGTACCGGAGCACGCCGAGAGGACGCGAGCCCGTACGAGACCCGTCGAGTCTGCGCGCCGGTGTGCGGCAGCAGCTCTACTCTCGAGTTCTCTCCCCCTCGCGGATCCTTCTCTCTACCCTCTTTCATCCCTGCTTCCTCATCCGCGCACGCCTTCACCTTTCTCCCTCGCGGCGCCCTCCAACCCCTCCCTCCCCGACACGCTGCCCTTCCCGCCCTCCTCTTCCTCCTCCTCGTACGCCGCAACGACCCCGCGCGCGCGGACGCGTCCATCTGAGAAGCGCCACCGCGATCCCGAAACCGCTCTCTTAAGCTTCCACCCCCGTCGCCACGAAACAGACCCTGCGCGGCGACGGGGAGGGGGGGATTGCCGAGGGAGGGAAGAGCTTGTATTTATTATGCGCTTGAACGGATCCTAGATCTTCCCCGCGAGTGAGCCAAGATTCTACTCGGGTTCCACTCTTCGTGAGAGACCACCTGCCCGTACGTTAGGAAGATTTAAGAAGATGCACTATCCAAACGATTTCAGATACATTGCATTTAGCGAATTTCAATCTCGATTGTTATCAATCTTTGAAGAAAAATGTGGATTTTATTGATCAATATAAATAAACACGTTAACACAATCTAGAATTTCGTATTATAATCAGAGGGATCTATCAAAATGACAGATAAAATTACTAAAAACTTCTCTGACAATCTCAATTATCTATCAGTAATTTCGTAAACTCATCAAATAATGTCACGCGAGTAAATATGTTTCTATAACAAAATATAACATCAGGACATTTCATACATTATTAATAAAATAATTCAACATCTAGCCTGATTGTCGATTTTTGCCCCTCATTAAATGATTACTTTGATTTTTCCAGACGCACACACCATGAAATAGAAATGGAAACCGTAACGTTCTCGAGCGATATCCGAGCGGATCTTACTCGCCGGGAGTAATTAGCATAATAGCCGGAGTGTTATAAGGTTTAAACATTGGCCGTTTTAAAAAAGTCCGTTTCTTTTAACGTGCACTGTCATAGCATGCGAACCGCGTGGTGGGCGCCGCTTAACGATAGCGCTCTCTCCCCGGGAAAAGTACACTGGAAGAAGTTCAATGGATGGCAATAAAGCACCCGACGTCGCAAATGGTTGCCTCTACTCAGCCGAGCCCGTTATAGCAATAGGCCGGCGTTAAAACAACCGAAACTTTTGCGTATCCGCGAGCATCCGCGAGTCGAGCAGATGAAAAAGTTTCAGACACAAATAACGGGGAGGAAAGGATGGAAACGCGTAAACAGAAGCCTCGTGAGTGCATTCGCGAAAGCGGGCCGCGGATACAGGGGAGGGGGTGGCGAATCGCTGATTCTCAAGTCGGCGAAGAAAGAGAAAGGTGTAAGTGCGAAGAAACGAGGAGGGTGGGGGTGGAGAGGCTCGCGCGTGCATTTTGCCATTCGCGTTCGACGAGCGCTCCTCTTTCGGGCGAGAGTTCGAAGTGTTTGTTCGAGGCGGAGATTACTGTTTTCGCGGAGAGAGAGGAGAGAGAGAGAGAGAGAGAGCCAGACAGAGAGAGAAAGGTAAGACGTAGAACAGAGACTTTCGAAGAAGAAGATGGAGAGACGGGGAAAAGATTCGGAGCATAATCACCTCCTTCCATTTCGACGTCCTTGATGTCAGAACGAGAACGGCAGAACTGCCGCCGCCCTACGACCGCGCGCGATGGAGAGTTTTCTTTGGGACGCTCCGGTGATTGCGCGCGATCGACGAATTCGAAGTCTCCCCGAGAAGCAGAGAACCTAGCGAGCAGGATCGATTGCGCCTGCGAACGATTTGCCCGGAATCGAGCGTTTACGAGGGCACTTCACTAACCGCCTGGAAACGCCTCGGTAATATGATTGCCGAGGGAAAATCGTAACTATCGGCGACAAGAGGAGACCCGCTGAAGGGACGAGAGAGAGAGTAAACGAGAGGGAAGTATGTTGATCTTAATATGAAAACCGAGTTCTCCACATCGACGTCAAATTACTCCTCCCCCCCCGGTCATGGTGAAGTTAAACTCGATCGATCGATCGGGAAAAGTTAATTATCGAAATAATCAGGCATGAAACGCCGAAGACGGTCGGAATTTTTTTTCAGTACGCACGATAACTCAGTTTCGTTTTAATAAAAACCGGGGCACGCGAAGAATTTTTTTTTCCCGAAAAAATCTATTGCATCAGATGTACCCTCTCTCTTCGTCTGCAAGGAGAGAGTCGGTGACGTCAATAGAACGCCATTATACAGGCTAAAACTGGAGTGTCCCGCAGTCATTGTAAATGCTCGTAACTTTCATAAAGGACGCTTTGTCCGCCGTCTCCGCGGTGCACAAGTATCAAGCTTGTCATGTAAAATTATGTAAAAAAAACCCCGCACCGTGTTATTTAAAAACGTATGCCAAATTGGTAAATATTTGCAGATTTCAAATTAGAAGGCTGTATCTTCCGCGCGCGCACTCGTCCCAGATTTATTTCAGCGATTTTTTAATAAACTCCACGGGGCGGCGGCGCGCGCTAGTACTGTTTTCTATATATCCACCCGCCCGCGTTTACATTTCCAAATGTCATTTCATTTAAACTGCACTTTCGTGTTTAAAATACCTATCGTCAAATATAGAAAATGAAATGTTATAAAATACGGGAGCGCGGTGAAACAAAAAAAAATGAAACAAAAATAAAACAAAAAAATTTTTTAGGCAGCGCTCCAACTATTTGCCGTAGTTTCATCAAATCGCAATATCGCCGGTAGGTGTATCGTAGACAGTAAATGGCAGAGAATTCGGTGTAATCCTTGTTTAATTAAGCACAGTCGACGAGAAATACACGGGCGACGTACGACGGCGCAAATATTAATCCCTCCCTTCCGCCGCTGTCCAAAAAGTTTTGCTGCGCGACCGCGAAATGCGAAAATCTTAAAAATCACAGCAACCGCGCGGATCGTCGAAATGCGGGCGAAACGTCAAATGCTCGTAAATTCTCCGGGTAAATTATCCGAGTTAATTTCGCCTTTGATCCTCGCCTAAAACTAAACCGGCGTATCGTACAATCGCTTTAACGTTCATTATCGGCCGTTCGCCGTCCGCCCGCGTTTTATACATATTTTTAATTACGTCAACGAAATTAAAGCCGCGCAGCTGAAAGGCAGGCGCGCGCCCGCGCCTTTACTTGCGGAAAGTTTAATTAACTTACTAAAAGCTTTGTGTGCCAGAGAAAACGATGTCAAAGGGGGCCGGCAGCGCTTACCTGTAACAAAAATTATTACGGGAATTATACACGGACGTCATCGTATTAATGCGATAATATGTTGATTCAAATAGCCGTCAAAAGGGACATCTGTACTCGATAAAAAAAAATACGGATGTAACATGGAAATAAAATTGACGATAAAAATTCTATCTGTGCAGCGTGATCGCTGCACTATATTTGCATTTTCTACTTGACTTGTTTAAATTTATAATAATAATTTACTATAATAATAACACACAATAAATATAAAGTAATACGCAAAAAATAAAGTAGCTGAAATGAAGCAAACATGTTTACTCATCAATATCATCATTCCATTTTATATAAAAACAACTGTGTTTCCTAGTATTTACAGATATGTACATATATTTTTCTAAGAATCGTACGCGTAAATCATTGTGAATGTTATTAACATTCAATCTTTATACTTCCCACCGTGTTGACAATAACTTTGCGTACGTTCTTAGGAGCATCTTAATTATCAAAAGGACGCGAACAGAGAGCAAACTCCGACGTTTGTCGCTCTAATGTATTTCTTAGCTCGCTCCACACTGTAAGCACTTCACACACAGCACATACATCTCGCGAGCGAGATGTGTGAGGTAAATAATCGGAATTCCAAAATAATTGGGATGTGTGTTTTATAACTGTAACATTATTATTGTAAAAAATACGTTTTCACTAACAATGTATATACATAAAAGATTACATTAAAAAATATAATACGTATGCTTTTTTTCTCTCCTCTAATTTTACCATATACTTTTCTTTATATTTATTTTATTACAACATGGTGTTACGATGTTCGCTAGTTTTATCGCTCAATCAAGTTTAGCGTTAAACTTACGAAGTGCGACCCTCGCGAAGCTGATTCAATCGTTCTCCGGGCGACGGCAGATCGCGCAGTCGATAGAGCCTGCGGCGAATTGCTAGAAATCTCGTCCTAATATAGCGCTAATAACGTCCTAAGAACGCAGCATATCGCGAGCCCGAGCGCCTCCGGGAGTAGGTGCGAACGAAATCGCGCGAGGAGCGTTAGAGTGATCGTTAATCCCGCCGTGCCGACGACTTAATACGTCGGGCAAACCGTTTCGCGCCCTCCTCCGGGGTAGCCCGCCCTTCTCTCTCTCTCCCTCTCTAAGCCCCGGTGAAATTACTCCGGGAGTAAGCAATATGCAGATCGCGAAATCGCGACGTACGTTAAGGATTAACTCCGGGCGCCCCGGTCCGGTGGGGGCGCAAAGAGGATCCGCGCGCGAAATCGGGAAGTCGAAATGCCGCGCGACAGCTGCGGCACCCGCCCGTTTAATCTATTTGATGGGGCCCCCTCGTCCCTTCTCAACTATTTCTGGAAACCATTAAGTTCTCCCTCGAATGTTCGCGACGATGCCAACAGTTTCGAGAAAGGCTCTTATTGAAAGTACACCGACTCGATGTATTCACATAGAAAAAAAAGAGTATATCGTGTTAAATAACATTAATCAACAGCGGCCTAATTCAAAAATCTTGTTCGTTCGATATCAGTACTAATAAAATAAGTATAACATTTTTTTATTAAAACAAGAACACGGCGTATTTTGTTTTATTAATCCTGTCATTGAATTGAGATCACTTTTAATTAAACTGTTGTCGACTATTGCGATTAATAGTCATTTTCTATGTATGTATTATTTTTAATCAATACAGTCCTTATATGTAGAAAAAGGAACAATACCAACTATTTCAGAACTTAAAGCCCCAGTAGAAAGTAGACTTCTAATTTTTTCAGAAAACAAAACAATAACAGTCTATACAAGAAAAATAATTCATAATTGATATTCGGAAACAAACTTTAATCTACTAATACAAATATATCTCGATAAGTCATTCTTCCATCAGATACATTAATGAAAGCTAAATTGACAAGTTCGCGTCGTTATGAGAAAGAACGACAGCAAGACGATGATTACACCTGCATAAATTGCCGCCGAAGCAATGATCTTTGAATAATTCAGTATTGACAAATCGTTAACGCGTTTACGCGTTCGTCACGTTCTCGGGGCCGGCTCGTAGCTCGATTACGATCAGTCGCCCCGAGCGCGTTTGATTTTCATAAACGATAAATCGCCCCCGATAATAATCCATTACGATTTCTTGCGCTTACTCCGGGCAATCTTCCCGTCAATCGTCCGCACTCGACATCAATCATCCGCCGCAATTTAACAGGCGGGACAGCTGCCGCCGCGTAAACGGATTCGCCGATCGTCGGCGCGGCACCGTTAGCGGATGACCGCAATAGTGGATTCGTCCAAACAAAATTATGCGCCGTCGATTCCGACCGATATAACTACCCCTGCTGCCGTTCGTTCCCCAAATTCGCTCTCGCGCGTTTTGCCGTTATCGTGCCGCATCAACCACCTCGATCGTGTCGAAATTATTGAACGTCGAGAAAAAAAAAAGAACCGCATACGTCACACACCTTTCTCGCCCGCGAGAGAAACTTTCGTCCCCCGGAGAATTCTCTCTCGTGCAACTCGATCCGTATATCCGGTGCGGGAAAAATACCCGGTAGCTCCTTTCTCGCCGTTCCCCATTTCCCTGTGCGACGATCGACGAATTTGTGCGGTCAGAAATCAGCGGACGAGAAAGAGAGAAAGAGAGAGAGAGGTCACGGCGAATCGCACTTCGCAATCGGTCAATCACGCAATCGACGTGTGGGATAAGGGAAGGGGGACGGTGCAAAGAGAATGCAACGAATTTTCGTAAATGGGCACTGCAAATCGCTTTTGTTTCATTAAGAAAAACGCACCGTCTCTAATTCGATCGAATAAACTGAACTGAATTCGCGTATACTATAGTTCGCACAGATATCCATGTACCTACCATGCCGCAAATACGTTTTTCCTCCGGTCAATTTGGCCGCAATTTAATCGCGCAATTTGGTATTTTTCAGGGTTATCCGCGAGCGCGAATAAACCGATATCGGGTAGCCGAAGCGGATTGACGCCGGTTAACGAATCCCCGATATTAATCGGCGCAACACGTCAAGCTCTAGGATCTAAATGCGAATTTTCAAACAGGGATCCGATATTCGTGCTAACGAGCGCTCGTCAGATAAACATTTCAGCGCGACGACGGAAAAGCGATACGACGACGGGGCAGGCAACAACGCGGCGGGATCGTTAACACCGAAACACGGTAATCGTACGCCAAAACAGGCGATTCATAAACCGCGGGGGTGGCGGCGGTGGAAAATAGGAGAGTGGAAATGTTTCGTGTTTCTCTATCTCCCTCCCCCCCCCCTCTGCGCACGTGACGCAGCGCGTGAATCCCCGGCGACAATCTTACCCTCTTAAATACGTTATTCCACAATGAATAACGACCGCGCGCGCGTGTATCGTTTTTACGCTTTACGTCGAGGGAGACGGAGGCGGGTCGCGGGATACTTTACACGCGACGTATAATACAGGGGCGGGGGGAGGGAGGGACGCTAGTTAACCGTATAATCATCGCCAGACGATCAAGGCCGATGGTTTTCCGGCCGGCGGATTTCACGACGGAAGACCGATTTTATCCGCGCCGGAAGTCACGCGATGCGCGCACGCGGAAAGCTCCTAACGGCGGCGAATCGCTCTTTTATCTCATCGTTACGTCCCCCGTCGCCAATCGTCACAGTTCCACAACACCGTGACGCGGGAGAATTTTTACGATAACAGAATACATGATAAAATAGACTGATGTATCGTAATGACAAACATATGGAGATGTATTCGCGGCGAGAACTTTTCGAGATAGGACGAACTGGCGACCCGTTCGTGAGATGAAAACTTTACAAGTCCCAGAGATCCTCAGACATAAAAAGGATCTAAAGCGGCTCCTAGAGACAATCAATAATGTTGCATAATATTATTGATCGTCTGGATCGGCTGTACTGAACGTTTGTCTTAAACTGTCTAAAAGAAACATTAATAATATTATATGAGATAATTGTTCAACACAAGTCTCTTACGACAACAGAAAACACGACAAGAGATTGATTGTAAGAACAAATATGCAGATGTATTTGTGGCAAACTTTTCAAGATAGGCAACTCATTCGAAAGATAAAAACTTTACGATCCTAGGGACATAGTAAAATCCTCGAACATATAAAAAAGCCAAAAACGATCCTTAGGCGACCAATATTATTATATATTGTACAATTAATCATCCGGAGGCTATATTGAGCGTTCGTTTTGAAAACAAATTGTACAATATTATACAATTATATTGATCATCTAGAGGCCTATCTTAACGGTGCGACGAGAGGCGTATCAAGATTTTTTTTTTATAATTCGCACGTACGTAACACGGGCGAAATAATTCTTAGGTTCCCAGCGCTCCGGTTTCCCAATCGCTCGACGATAGGATAAGCGCGCGGATCACGCGGCCGCAATCTCTTTTCCCTCCGTCGTCGTGGCTGCGGAATCGCGAATCTGCCCTCGTATCCCAGGACCCCCGACGCCCGGGCGAACGAGGTGAACGGGTTTCCTGTAGATTTCAGTTACAGCCAGCGGGAAGCCAATAGTTAGGCTGTCGTGGGTAATAGGGGTTGATGCATGGCTCCCACGACGCGGCTCGGTCCCTCTCGATCTGCCATTCTTCCGACCGCCACCGCCACCCCCTTTCCCCTCACTAACCCTCCCCCCCCGTACTGCCGACCATCGCGCGTCCGCCCGTCCTCTCTGCCGCACCTCCCGGCCGCTATCCTTCTCAGGCCCGCCGAATCCACCATTCACTCCTCTCGCGAGTCACTCTTTATTTATTTAAAGCCCCGAGCGACTGGCCGTCCGCGGTCTGCACGGAGAGTACCCTGGCGTTTCCGATGGGATTTAACCGCGCGGAGGGATTCAACCCGTGCACATTCACGTGCATCGAGAGGGATGGAGATGTAGATATAAAGATAGAGATATAGATAGATTGAGAGAGAGAGAGAGAGAGAGAGAGAGAGAGAGAAAGCAAGCGAGCGAGCAAGCGACCGCTCGGTCGATCTCCTGCACCGGTCGATTCTCTATTTCCGCCGGTTTCGTTTCCGTGAAAGTTACCGTCCGTCGTCGCGATTTCCATGTCTCTCTCTTCTGGCTCCCAGCAGACCGATTACGCTCCTGGACGGCCGTACCGGTCATCTTCCCATTCTTCTATCCTATGCTCAACCTTGGTCGATTTATTGCTCCAAGAAGTCCGGAATTGCGAAATCTTTCGTTCAAAGACGTACCAGAATATGGCTATAAAAGTATAAACCGTCATGATGTGGATTCGGAGAAATTGGTGGACATGCCAAAAATGTAATTGGCCATAGAGCTATTATAATTGATTCTACGAGAACATCGCCAATAATCGAGGTAAAAGAAGTATCAATACGCAGCGACGTGTTTCTATTCTATTCCAAAAATTTATCGCCGGATTTACTTATCGCCGAGATGTAAACGTAAGGAGGACATCTGGGAAGCACAGAGGGACGAGAAAAAAGGAGGATACCTCGTCAGATCCACAACAAGAAGTGAAAGCTCAGGGCAGTCCGGTCGGGAGACGAAAATCCCTTCCGTCGATACCTCACACCCCTCGGAACCGAAGGATTAGCGAGGATCGAAAACTCGGGTGATTTGTAGCCGACGGGCAAATAGAATCCCGACACGGCCAACAAAAGTCCGCGCGCGACGTAGAAGGGAAAAAGCCTGTTTACACGGCTAAAGCAACGGAGAAACATTTCCCGTGTATCTTTTGTTGACCAAAACAGACCAGGTGTCAACGACACCGTGTCCGCCCCCCCCCCCTCCACCACGGGGCCACTGCGCCCCGTCCATCATATAATTAACCCCCTATCTATCGACCCCCGATTTACCGATAACAGCTCATTTCGGACTCGCGCGTTTGCAACATCTTTTGTACATCTCTCGCGTGTCAATTACATCCCTTCGTGCAATTTCTTCGTAAATATATATTTTTTAATTGTGTATACATATCGCTACTCTCCATCGGCGGAGAGTAAAACGAGGTTTTTTAAATCGCGAGGAGACAGAGACGCACGACGCGATTCAATCGCGAAGCTTTTTACCGGTCGAAGGCAAACGCCCGCTACACCGTCCCGGTATCTCGGTATAGCGTTTCCGGGTTAACAAGTTTCCATCAGTTCATTACCCTACCCACCCGAGTAAATAAATCATCGCCACGAATTGCGCCGGCTCCCCGGGCCCCTCTCACGCGATCTTTGCCGTCTAGTTTCGACGTCTTCGAGTTTACCCCCGGTGCAGCGGGCCGTGGCCCTCGATTAAGATCTCGTTCGAGAGGCTTGGGATATATACGTACACACGTATACAGACAGGCACAAATACAGGGCACCGCCCGCGTATATCTCGGCGCTTGTGTACACCCACCCGGGTGTATGCAGCTCGCTCCTTGCTGACAATTGCGCCGGCGGATGCGAAACGAGGACCATCATTACGTAACAGACGCGGCGGTGCGAAGCCACCCTTAAATTACGGAGTAGATCGTCATCAAACAATCCCCGCGCCTCGCGCGCGACTCCGGCATTCCCCGAGAACGCCTAGTTTGCTTTAATTTCACGGAAGATTAACGAAACGTCGAAAGATTTTGGTTCGCTCGACAGATATAGCACATTTATAAATTCAATAGAATTTGAATTAGGCTCTCTTGTCTTCAATTCAATCGTCGCTAATCATTTCCGTGATTTGCACGAAACAAGCAACATCTGTTGTCATTTATCTTCGCTTTTCGTTCATCGGGAAATTCTTCAAAAAAAAAAAAAAACTTGCGAAAACACGACAGCCTTCAATCGCCTTGACGTTATAATAACGCGTGATCTAAATTTTCATTCCGTTCCTTGTCGTGAGCGTCAAGGTTGCGAGATAAGAATATATCGCGGGCATGCATTTTTCACATAACTGATAATTTTTAAAGACGCACGCGATAAGGCGCGCGTCCTCGTGAACGTACGTTGAACGCATAATCTTAAAGAGAAAATCCCGGCTTTCGTGTGGCGGAAACCGTATGCGAGACAATTTGTAACGCAGCTGCGCCCCTTGAGGAAGCATACGTATTAAACTCCACGTTTTTATTGTGATTCACAAAAACGGGCTGATAAAACGCGGGTCAATGCGAACGCATTACTCATACAAAGCTGTCATCGCGGCAAGAATGCACGAAGAATTTGCAACCGAATGACTCACACGAAGTGCGAGAATGCACGAGGCGTTTAAGGCCCGTATCACACTAGCGACAGCGATTGCGACAGCGATTGCGACTCCTTCTTGGCCAATCAGAAAGCAGCGACCAGCGATTGCGACTTAAAAAATAGACGACCGGCCAAATGGTAATCGTGAGTCGTAGTCGCTGTTTTCTGATTGGCCAAGAAGGAATCGCAATCACAGCAGCTGCAGCCGCAAATCGCTAGTGTGATACGGCCATAACAGGGTAAAAACAAATTCCTAGTCGATTTTCACGGCTCTCGTCATCGAGGGCTTCGAATGTTATTCAGGTAAGAAATGGTACTCTCTTCGACGGTCTATTCGAGGTCTACTTGGACATTTTTACTGCGTTCCATAAAAATTCTTGGTCTAATAGCTCGTAGCCGAACTAGCGTTACAGCTGGGATATATAGGGAGTAAAATAAAAGCCGGATAGCCGTATATATAGGTGGACTGACCGACCCTCGTGTAACCTCGCGATCCAATAAGCCCGAAGCCCATTAAATTTGTTGAAATGAAAAAAGATGTAATAGAATCCGACGTGTCAAAAGCGACTGATTCGATCTTGTGCTGCAAGCGTGAATCAGGGAAAAATGATCTGTCAGAATAAACCATCGGAATATCTCCTTTCATAGCCCAGTAACACGGCCAGATAAAATTAATCAGAAACCAGGGGGAAAAAATATAATGAAATTCATGTAACAGTTGCGCAATCGAAGTTTAAAAGGCACTTTCCAAAGTTCAATTAATTCTCGATTATCATGGTTAAATACGGGATAAAACTCGTTGAAGTCGGCCGACATTTCGCTCTGACATTAACTGCCTAAACATTAAACAGGAGTTTAATAACTCGTAACTTTAATTGCACTTTGATTCGTCCCTTTATCGCTTCCCTGATCCTACTTTTCAAAATTAAAATCTACACAAGATCTCGTGAACGTGAATCGAATCATCATTTCACGATACTTAGCGAAGGACGATACGCGTCCTCCAGGCGTTTATTTCCAAGGGATGCTCTGTTAAGCTGCAGTTCCTTCGCCTGGAGAGCACATTTGCGGGAGCAACTCCGAGACAGTAACGCATTTAATCGCGTGAACGCGCACGACTCCGTACAGCCGACAGATGCTCTCAACTGTACTTCGCGAAGTTCAGAGTTGTCACAGGGAAAACACGTGATCGGAATCTCGTCTGTATGGATGAAATAATATTAGGTGTCTTGAGAAGAGAGATAAATTTCATAAGTACAATTTACATACGTACGTTTCATGGAGAAAATGCGAGCGCAAGCTGTTCTATTGGCCGTAAGAATTACAAAGCATCAAGTAACAGATTACGTATTAACGATAAAAAGAAATTGACAATTACGCATTTGTATTTAATTACAAATATTATTATTGTTTTACGTATAAATTTTATGTTATTGTAAAGACCGAAAATGTGAAAAAAAGCCAATATAATCCGACGTAGCGTGTAAGTGTGTTTAAATAAAATATTGATCAAAACGATACAAATTCTAGCGCGCATCTAATTGCATTGTTATGCTCCAATTTGTATCGTTTTGATCAATATATATTTTATTTAAACACACACCCTGTGTCAGATTATATTGGCTTTTTTTCACATTTTTTATTTACATCATTTAAGCCTAAATTTATATTGAATTATTGTAAAGTGTAGACGAGAGTGCATCTCTCAAAAAGTTAAAACGCCGCGACATGCAGCCCCTTGAGAAACGAAAAAGCTCCCGCGCTCTCTACCGTCGCGCGCCACTTTGAGATAGACAAGTCGCATTAAGCGAAACGCTTAAGCGCGGATCGATGCGAGACAGCGAGCGTAATCTGTAAATGAACGAAGCAGCGACTTCCGGTGGGGGGCTCTAAGCAGCCCGGGCTGACTTTGATTAATCGTGCGAAAAGTCCGGCTCTAAGGTTCGCGAATTCCGTATCCAACTCCCAAATTGGCGTAATTCCTTCGTCCAACGTTTGATCTCCCCATCCTCCGCTCCCTCCCTCCCTCACACTCCTGATTCCGGGTGGAATCTTAGTTTTGTCGCGTCCTCATTTAGTCCTAATGCACGGGGCACGTTTCTCCTCCCCTTTAATCCCCGCGACCGGGGAGAAATCGCGCTTCGCGGAGCGTGGAATGGGAACGCGCAGATTCGCCTGCTTTGTGCTGCCATGCTATAAAAATGATAATAACGATAACGCACTCACAATGCGCCCCGTTTACCGTCATATTTTATATGCGATATTTATTGTGCTGTTTCTCTCCACTCCCGAGGTCTGACGTTTCTTCTTATACGCTATTATACATCATAATCCCATGCACAAGACGTACACGTAAACGTAGGTAAAAGCATCGCGAATGTAATCCGATCATAAATAAGAAATAAGGGTCGCTGCAACGCTGAGCGCGTAATGTAAATTGATCGAGCAAGTAGATGAAAGAAAAATATATATACAGAGCAATTGTTACGAGAAACACTGTGATTGTTGACCGTAATCAATTTACTTATTATTTACTGTGTATCGTGCACAGAAAGAACGATTTTGCTGGAAGGTCTAAAAATTTTGCTGGGTACAGCAACTGAAAACAATTCTTGTTGGACCATCAAAATAATTTTTTTTGGAAAGTCAAACTGGTTGCTAGAATATCAAAACGATTTACAGCAATGCTTATCATTTTTGAGCTTCCAACAAAATTACTTTCAAATTGAAATTTTTTGATCTTCCAAGCAAAATCGCTCTTCCCGTGTAGGCAGCGCAAAAATAAAATCCCGGGGAAATGTCTGATCGTTCAAGTTGGGGCAACCTTAACGGATGGAGGAGCTAAATTAACGATAATTCGCATTCGTAATTGCACAGAGAAATTAGCTAAAAAGACGCCTGCTCATTAGACGTGCATAGCATTCTAAAAGATTTTCTCTGAACGTTCCAACAACCTGAGAGAACGAAAAGATGCACATCAAACGAGAAAGTGATAAGATAAAGGTTCGCAAAGACTAACAGGATGCGCGGCGCTGTCGAAGCGAAGTTATTTATAGATCACTTCTTGCGTGGCTGTATTTCATTCAGTAATACGTCAAATAACACATCTGTTATA
Organism: Wasmannia auropunctata; assembly: GCF_000956235.1. Taxonomy (NCBI): domain Eukaryota; kingdom Metazoa; phylum Arthropoda; class Insecta; order Hymenoptera; family Formicidae; genus Wasmannia; species Wasmannia auropunctata. The sequence goes on along the minus strand of NW_012026826.1, from coordinate 526,137 downwards.
TAGGAAGGCAGAGAGTATATTAATTTAATAACATTCAATAGATGTTATTAATTGAACACCGCACTGCCGATACACGCTACTCGCCATTCTAACGGACACAATTAAACTTGCATGAAAAATTATACGGTACAAATATGAAACGGTAGATCTATAAAAGTCTCATGTAGCAAATTGCAATTATACGCCGCAAATTGAGAATTCTCTGATCGCCGTTACATATTCAATATAATTCCCCTGTGCCATACATAGACGATGCTTGACGTCATCCCGCGTGTAAAATGATCGAAAATATATGTGAGGACTTCATTTTCGCATTATCGCGCAACCGCATCACCTCGCTCTCATATAACCCACTGCGCTATTATACACCTCTATCTTATCTGCAGAAGTCCGACATAAAGTAGAACGATAACCGAATACGTTGGCATCGCTACGCGTAATTCGACAAACGAACTGAGTGCAACTCGAAGCTCCGTTAAACCAACTGTAACAAGTATAATAATAATAAAAAAGAGAGAGAGAAAGAGATTAGTGTGTGTATACGAGGGGAACAATGTGGAACTTTGCGCGGAACTGAATTCGGCCGGGAAACTTCCATTTCGCGGCGGAACACAGCCGTCACGGCAAACAACATTGTTACAATGCACGTGAAATGTTTTTGGAAAAAAAGAGGAGGAGGGAGGCAGAAAAAGAAACGTTCAGCAAACTCAGCCTTGCCGAGCACTTGTATTTTCGTTTTTCTTTTCCGATCAGAGCACGCGGGCGACCCACAAGCGCCAGGCAACATTCGACCGTCCACAGGCGCTCACACAAACTCACAGAGAGAGACAGAGAGAGAGAGAGAGAGAGAGAGAGAGAGAGAAGAGTACGGACGGACGCACGCTCGGAGACGAACGTACACGCGGGGGCTCGGGGGCCGTACGTACGATTCAATCGCACCCTTAATTAGCACACTCAATTAAACACACGAGCGCGCGCAGCAGCAGCTCTCTCTCGGACCCGCACCACAACCGGTGCGGCAGAGAGACCAGTGTGCCGCGCGCGTGAGTTTTTGCGTTTAAACTGCGTTAGAGAGATCGAATTACGGACAATTACACGCCGGTTGAGCGAACTGTTTGTTTCGCGCAAACCAAATTAAAGAGAGGGCGAAAAGCGTCATGACCGAAGTACCGAGGTGAGGAAGCAGCAGGGAAGATAACTTGTGCGGCTTCTCTTTGCAAGTATATGTATATCCCCCACAGCAGCTGTCGACCTCTTTACGCGTTATATCCCTGTAACCGCTTTTCTAACTTTTTCTAACGAATGGCAAATTGAAGAGTTCGGTTGTACTATATTAATGCCGAAGTCTAGTTAAACGGCAACCATGAAGAAAAATTATCGTTCAGAAATTGAAAGTTGGACAGAAATAGCAATCGATAGAATTTTTGTAGTTCGTAATTGTAATTTTAGCATAAGTCGTCTGTTAATTTTAAGTGATTATTCGTGTTCAATGAAGAAAGTAAAAAATTCTCTTTCAGGATGCTTCTCTTTTTGCAACACATCCTTTTGTGCATCTGGCACCATCAATTTGCACAATTGAAAAAAAACTCAAAATTATAAATTATTTACAAACTTTCGAATGCCTGAAAATTTTGATCCTAGCTGAGATAATACTTTTCGCAATAATTTCTTCGCAGTTTTTTTTAGATTATTCGCATCGAATTATTAAAAATTGAACTAACAATTGTGTTGCAAGTCCGACATTAATTCGGCACGCAGTTTACATAAATGACTGAATAATGAAGGTCCAGCTTCGATCGCTCTTAAATTTATTTTTAGAAATTTTGAGCTCGTCCCTGTAAATTGAAATTTAATTTTTCAAGTGGGAGGGCTGAGCGAACGTCCACTTAGAATTACAAGCTATTTATAATTCTGCGTGAATGTTCATTCAGTCTTCCACTTAAAAAATTATTATAAATATTATAAATAGCATATAATTCTAAGTTGTTGTTTTTAATTGTGGAGGGGAGGCAGGCGCAAGGTGGAGGGAGGGGAAAAACAGACGCACAGAGGTATTAAATGTTGCAAAGGTATAACACTGCACGGAAATAGATATCGCATCGTATATCGCGCGCTTACATGGCTGGCTAGATTTTTATAGTTCCTTATAGTTAGAGAGAGACAGAGAGAGAGAGAGAGAGATTTTATACTGTCTTCGGAAATATGTGCAAGTTCGATGGAACATTATACAGTATGACGGAAGATAGCGGCACGTACGTCGGGGCAATACGCGTTCAGATCCCAACACGTGCCGCACTAAAATCGTACGAGGGCTCAATTTTCCATTTGCCAGCAGCGCGAATACCTCCTGATTTCGCTATTCTCCCAGGATTGCGGTGGGAAGCGTTTATTGGAAAGACCATACCCCGCTCTCTTCCACCTTTATCGCGCTTTAATAAATAGGATAAATCCCTTTTCCCTCATTAATGAGAAATGCAAGCTCTCGGCGTGCCGTACACCGGAAGATTCCTATTTTAACGAAATCTTCAGGATACGCGAAAAATACCTCCGGCTATCGGAAGATCAAGCATCCACTTCGCGCTTCGAGAGAAGAATTCCTCCCATTGTCAGAACTCATACGTCGAACAGTTACGATCGAGTTAAGCCGCTGCTACGTGGAGCCGCGGCATCGAGCGGAAAGATTCCCGGACCATCCGGAGCACATTACGGGCGATATCGCATCGCGGCATCTCCGTTCTTGCGCCCAGCCCATTTTCAGCGGCGGGGAGAGGGAGGGAGAAGAGGGGGAGGAGGCGGCGGCGGCGGCAGCCCCGGAGGGGCCGAGATCGCGTGACAACCGCATTGTCTATGACGAAACTCTCGATGCCTGTTTACCGCCACTTGCCTCGAGTGTGCAGCAACCGGGGACAATGGCCGGACGGGAAAAAAAGTCCGATACTTCTGGCCGAGCGCAGTCGGGACGAGTGTATAAGCGCTCGCTCGAGAGATGAGCCGCTTCCTAAGACTTGAACTTGAAGAGGTGCGCCATCGAGGCCGCATCGAAGGAGGAATGCGGATGATAGAGAGGGAAATGCGCGGAGCGGGGACGCTTTGATTATTCCCCGTGTGTGAAACTTTTCGCGACCGAGCAAGGAGCCAGGATTAATTGGATGCACCGCGGCGTTAGCGTAATTAAAATTTGATTTACTCCTCGGTTGCTCGCTCCCGCTTCCTTTGTGTAAATGGTGAACAATAACGCGCTCGCATCATCTAAGATTAAGCGCTGGAGTACCATTGTACTCGCGGTATATCGTTAACAAGACTTTAATGCCATTTTTTGTTTTAATTAAATGATGAAAGTAATTATTAGAATATTTTTATCAATTATGAATTTTTTATAAATTTTATTAAATACTGTAATTTCAGAATTAACAAAGTCAATTAGCTGCAAAAAAGTGTATTGTCGATTTTATTAAATATATTTCCCACTGGGTGCACTTTTTCATACATATATATTATTATATTTTTATCATATAAATTTAGATGTAATATAAAATTTTAACAAAAATATTAATGTACAAATATATTTTTATATGTTACTTAATATAATATAAAAAACTATAAATTTAACAGAAATTTTCTACAAATATATAAAATGTCAAACAAAAATTTTAATTTGTTTCCTAAATACATTGGTAAAAATTTAAAAATATAAAAATTTTGCGTTTTTAGTTCGACAACCCGTATCGACACGTAGTTTACAGAAGTGAAAAAATATAATAAATACATAATAATTATACAAGAAATTTTAAAATCATTGCATACAATAAATTATGATTATGATATCATCGTTATTATTAAATATTATTAACCCGTAAAGGACACCTGGGTGCGAATTCGCACCAAGCGAATTTTTTTAAAGTTTTATATTTTCTGAAAATAAAAAACAAAATATGTTTCTCAATATAAAATTGTCTGATCAATCGATTGGTAATATTAAATTTTCGAAAAAAGAACGCAATTGCTTTCAAATTTCGTGTTAAACAAAACCATTCAAAAGAGAAGTGTCCTTTACGGGTTAAGCATCAAGATCCGCTTCGGTTAAAAAAGACTTTTCTATTTATCTCTTTTTATACATCGGCTTAATATTCAACTTATTATTATATAAAAATTTAATTTTTTCCTGGAACTACATTAATTTTACAAAGCGTGAATAATTTAATAAAAAACTTTCAATACCCATATAAATAATTAAATAAAGAATCTTTAATATACGTGATAACTTTCAATTTAAAATTGTTTTATTGAATGTGAGAGAATATTATTTTATTGAACGCCGCATTCACAGCTGTATATTGTTACGTAGATAAATCAAAGCGTAATTAAAGCGTGGATTATAAACGCGTTAAAGCCACAGTTAAAGCCAAGAACTAACGCGAGCCGGCCAGCAAACTCTCCGACGAATAAATTATCGAGTCTTATTGGAATAAATTATCGGACTCTTAGACGCTCGTAAAAGCTCGCGCGCTGCAACTTCCTGTCTCAGTAAATATCTGGATATTTTGCGAGACGAGTTTTATTTCCCCGCCCCTTTCTTACTCTTGAAAAGAAATTTCCAACTGTGCTTACGCATCAACCTTCTGTTTCCATCGGCAATCTAAAAATCCCGTTTACGCCGCTGATTGCACTCTAGTTCTGTCTTTATCTCCCGCGCGGAAACTTTTCGCAAATCAAAGTGCTGAAAAGTTGTCAAACTAAATGCGCGAGTGACGTGTTGAAGAAAGGAGTGCCGCCAGTCGAGGAAACATTGTTATTCCCTGTGAAAATCGTTTCGAGCCCCGACAGAACGCATCATTAGATGCATCTCAGCGAAACACCGATTCCAAGTATTGTTCGACGTTCGACACATGTGCAAAATGGCAAAACGGAAGTGAGTCGCAATTTATTGACAAAGCATATATACACGGAAAAAACAATTTTGTTGAATCAAGATCTGAAAATAATTTTTATTCAATAATCAAAATAATTTTGTGCAAAAGTTAAAATGATTGCTAGAATATCAAAACGTTTTATAGCAATGCTTATCAGTTTTAACATTCCAACGAATTATTTTGCTAATTCAACAAAAAATTATTTTCAGATCTGTTTTTAGCAAAATTTTTAGACCTTTCAACAAAATCGTTCTTTCCGTGTACATTGCATTTACTGTAAACGTGTTTAATTGCAATTCGCGGAATTAGGTATAGATATAACTTTCTGAAAACATATGACGTCAACTACACGGAAAGAACAATTTTGAATCCAGATCTGAAAATAATTTTTATTCAATAATCAAAATAATTTTGTGCAAAAGTTAAAATGATTGCTAGAATATCAAAACGTTTTATAGCAATGCTTATCAATTTTAGCATTCCAACAAATTATTTTGATGATTAAACAAAAAATTATTTTCAGATCTGTATTTAGCAAAATTTTTAGACCTTTCAACAAAATCGTTCTTTCCGTGTACATTGCATTTACTGTAAACGTGTTTAATTGTAATTCGCCGAATTAGGTAAATATAACTTTCTGAAAACATATGACATCAACTAATTCTCAGTAAAAGCTTGCGATAATTTCTCCTAAAACTTCAATATTTTACAATTTGTTAATAATCCATTATGTACTTCAATTAGAATTTCCATTACGTAATTCATAAAAATTAAAATTAAGAAATGATTAATTGCTCCATTACGTACATTATTAATATAACGCACGTGTGTAATGCCGCAATTTATTAAAATCTTTCAACGTCCGAATATTCATCGTTCAAACATTATTAATAGCTTAGCGACACAAACGCCATTTTCCCCGAGATTCGGCCTCTAATAATAAATAATTTGACGGAAACCGCAATTCATTGTAATAGATATGTAACGTATCAAATTATTTTGTCGGCGGTTACACGCCACGGTTGCAAAAGCAATTTATAGTGGACATATTTTTTTCCAACTGTATGTGCATTACGCGTTAAAAAAAATATCCGCCATTTATCGCGTGTATATTTAGAAATATTCGCCCGTGCGAAGCGGACGCGCGCCGCGGTCATTAAAACAGTGCACAATTATTCGTTAACGGAAATGCAAAGGACATATTTTCCGTCATAAAAGAGACAGCTGACGCAGCGTTAAAAATTTCTCGCGAGTCAGGGCGATTTACTATCCTGCATATCACGCTATTTCATTCAGGCCCAACAATGTCGATCTTCAGCGTCCGTGGCAGCGCGAGGCTCATAAGAAAGACTCACCTTCTCGCGTCCGATCCAGCGTCCCCTTTCATCGACGCGCGTTCCCGCGCGCGCACAATGCGCCAATTCCCAAAAATTTCCAACGTGGAAAAATGAAACATTAATTTTTCATCGTCGTCCGCCCGGTCAGTCGTGCCTACCTTTCAAAACGCGCGTCCCCGCGCTGACGATTTTTATATTCACACCAATCCGATCCTCGATTGAATAACCTAAAGTCCGGGCATCAAAAAATAAAGCTCGCGTCGATCACAAGCCGATTGATCGTGCGAGTAACCGGTGCCGTGTCACTCATAGGTTACAGCTTGGCGAAAATGTCGCGAGGCGAGAAGCTATAGATTTTGGTGTCGCAAACGCGGATCGAGCGTTCCTTGAAACAACAACGACGCCGGCCGGCACCGCGGCGGTGTCGTGATTCTGAACGTGAAAATGCGGTTACAGACGAACAAAACGGGTTATAAAACAAACGCGACGTTTACGCGACGTCATCGCGTCCATCAGGGCAATTAATTGACTCTCGAGTTTTTCGGTATCGGGCGCGACGCGTGTTTAGCCTGGCGTTCCATTTTGACGAACGTCATTAATTTTTAACGGCCGCGCAACCGTGTCGCTTTACATCTTTTCGGCACTTTGTTAACGATAATTAAAATTAATTGAGATCGCCCTGCCTCCCCTTCTCCCGCTACCCTTCGCCCCTATCGAGTCGATGGCGATCCGCGAGCGGCGCGACGGGGGGAATATCGCGCACGCACCGAGCGTACACGATTTTTACATCGCGCCAACTCTCGCGGCGTTAATTAAAAACAATAAAATATTTTCACAAAGGAACCGTAACGACGCGCGCTCTCTCTCTCTTTCTCTCTGGCTTTTGATTAAAAAAAAAAATAAATAATAATAATAATGAACAATGACGCGCAATTATCCCCAGTTCATTTACGTAACGCCGCTTCATCCCCCAATTACTCCACTGCGTGTTCGCCAAAACTTTCGCAAATTATTTCGCATATAATGAAATAACATTGTAATTATGCGTAATGCGATAGCTGTTTTCATTACGTGTAATGCAATACATGCGACGGCTATCTCACTTCCGTTATTATCGGGCCCGGGCTTCATTCGCCCGCCTCCTAAAAGCGCCCGGCATTTGCAAGCCAAATTTACCGCAATCGTCGGATCAGGTCGGGTCGATTTCGGGTTAAAAACATTCCTTTCCCCGAGTTCTGATTTCTCGCGACCGGCGCGGCGGAAGAGAGATTGCGTAATAATAATTTTCGCGGACTCGCAAGAAACGTATAAAGACGCGAGAGGCAAGAGAGAAAATATATCTTTTAGAAATAACATATCGTGTATATATTAAGTATCGATAATAAATCGTGCTGAAATACATTACAATTCTTTGCGTGTAATTAATGCAAGTTTACTCTTTAACTCACTCCTCTTTTCCGCTCCCTTTGGGACAGATATCAACGCGCGAACTCCATTTAATCGTTATAATCGCTCCACATGCATCCGAAGTTGCGGAGTTTCGTGGTTTTCGCTTGTCGCCTCAGAATCTTGAATGGATTGCGTTTCGGTGTTTGAGGCTCGCCCGCACACACACACACATACACACACATATAGGGGTGAAATCGCATAAAAGCATCGAGTCGGATTTCCATTAGTTTAATTACGGGTGGGAGGGATAGTCGATGCCGATAGGGAGCCGTGTTTTCGGCAACTGCAGCCGAGACAGCAGCCACGAGGCAATTCCACGAGAGGATGGAAACTCGCACCCTATCGTTATCGAAGGGCAAATAACGTAATCGTGTATACAGCCGAGCGCGCGCCCGTGTGCGTTTTATACGTCGTGTGAGTTGCACAGTCGCGTTTAATGCAAGAAGAAATTGGGAGTGCCATCACGAGGAGCGCTATTACAGGTCCCCCGGAACTCTTTCTCAATGTATGTCGGAATATTTTCCGAGTGCCATTTCGCAATACTTCGAAAGCACGCCGCTTATCTGTTTCGCCGTTAAAGAGCGCCGGCACTTGTCACGCGTTTTTAGTCGAAACTAAATTTAGTGGAAAATATTCGCACGACGGCGCGAAACTTTCGTCGGCACGATATATAGGTACACAACGTCTCTTGAAAGCGTCCCCTTAAACTTTCCCCGCCCCGAGTCGAAACACGCGCGAGAAAAATAAGGTACAAGAACGACGTCGCGAGGGAGCGCGGGATCCCATTTCCATAGAAATCGTAAATCCTACCGGCCAAGATATTGTAATTAAAAAGCTGCGTGCATTCAAAATGATTCGCGTTTGCAAACTGTACAGTGGCGCGGTGGAAAGAAGGAGAACGCGCCGACGATGGGGGGCAGGTGGCGAACGAGGGAGAGTAGCGGGCGTTAGCGGCGATGGTTACGACCGCTGGAAATAGTCCGCCCCGGGAAGAAGGGCGAGGGGGCGGAGGGGGGGAGGGGGCAAGGGGAACGCGCGAACCCATCTGAAAGCTATACCACCATCGTCTCCTCCATCGAGCGAGTACCGGCGCTCGTCTGCGAGCGAACAAAGCGTGAAGCTGCCGCGGCCTACAAACGTGGCGCGCTGGAAGTGCCGCGCGCGCGAGTCTAACAATGGTTATTGTTTCGGAGGCCGTGCTGTGTAACCGGGCTAATAAAATAGAGAAGAGAGGAGAGCCCACCGACAGGAGAGAGCGGCGGGCGCGAGAGTGCGGTGGAGAGAGGGGCGCGGGTGCGCGAGGGATGAGGGCGAGTGACTGGAGGGTGGAACCGAGGGCCTAGGAAAATCAGTGGGCAATAGGGGAGCATTAACGACGCGGCTAACTTCGAATTCGGGGCCACCCAAAAGTTCACCACCCTCACATCGCCGTTTCCGGGAGATGCCAGCAAATGGTCGCTCATATACCCGCGCGCCTATACTGCTGTTAAGCTCTTTTTACCGTTCGCCATTGTGCAGCCTATTTATCGAGAAGCTTACGCGACGCGCAGTTAGTTCGAACGTTCTCGGGCCTCCGTATCTGATTGTCAGGTTAATGCTTGTGGAAATTTTCTGCAATAGCACCGTATGTCGTAGATACGGCACATTCCAATGTTGCTCTATTGTCGCGTCAAGTCCACGCGTTGAGTCACACTGAAGAGAAAGGGAGAAAGAAATTATAGCTGCAATTGCCATAACTTATCTAAAATGCAGTCATTTTTGGTGTCAACTATTTGGTAAAACTATAATTATAATTATTACTAACTATTATAATAATTACAAAAATACATGGAGAGAACGATTTCGTTGAAAGGTCTAAAAATTTTGCTAAATACAGATCTGAAAATAATTTTTTTTATGAATCATCAAAATAATTTGTTGGAATGTTAAAACTGATAAGCATTGCTATAAAACTATTTTGATATTCTAGCAATCATTTTGACTTTCGCACAAAATTATTTTATTTATTAAACAAAAATTATTTTCAGATCTGGATTCAGCAAAATTGTTCTTTTCGCGTAGAGCTTCTAATTGCAATTATTTTATCACCCAAGTATCAAATACCATGTACTTTTAACTCACAATCAGTATAAATATCTAAGATGAAAATCACTGCGAAAACTAGTTTAGATAACGTACATCACAAATGCATGAATTTATAGTGTTCAATTAACAAGTAATAACTCCTTGTTATATTATAAGTTTATGTTACGTTGAAAGAGAAATTATGATAAATTTTTATCTATTTTTAGGAAAAAAAATTTTATCTGTTTAGGAGGAGATAGGTGATTCTCTTCGAAATAAGAAAGTTGTATATCTTCATGCGCGAAAATTCGGGAGGAAACGGAAAAAGATGGATGGCTCAAGATACATCGTTAGTCGCTTGAGCATTAAATTATCGAGACGCGAACAATGCTTGATCGATTGTGATGGATCCGTCCATTTAGCTGACATCCGACGCAAGCATATCATTAGGTTTCTGATTAAGCTAAGATCCGTGCACAATTAAAAATGAATCGATTCAACGGCTTGTCGATACGCCAGCAATCATCAGGTACAAAAATCGAAGTAAGCTAAAAGACAAAATTATAGAAAGATAAAAAATAACGCAAAAAAAAAGAGCGACGTTAAATATTCATTTAACGCTCATAAACCGCAAAATAAATCGGCGCGATGGAGAGACATATCCTTGCGGAAGATAATAAGGAAGAAGGGCGGGCCACGTCGGTAATGTAATAAGGGATCCATTCGAAGTTTATAAACTGAATATTATTGAGATACTAGCTGCCGCGGTAGCGAGAAGCGCCGTGACAGTGAGCGATGAGGCGCCTCGCGGTTCTCCGATTTTCTATTAAACGTCGATTTATTTATGGAATATTCGATGCGACGTGCCTCGCGACGGTGAGGGACGCCGCGAGGCTGAGCCCGACATAGAAAATTCAAATCAACCCTCCCCGTCGCGTCGCGCCCCAGGAATCTTTCGCGAGAGAAGCCCCTAATCCGTGAATCATTCGCGGATTCTACCCAAATCGCGACAGTATATTTCTTCTCGTTATTTAAACATGATAATAATAAAAACAACACAACGTACACGGAAAGAACGATTTTGTTGAAAGGTCTAAAAATTTTGCTGAATACAGATCTGAAAATAATTTTTGGTCAATAATCAAAATAATTTGTTGGAAAGTTAAAAATGATAGGCATTGCTATAAAACGTTTTGTTCTATCATTTTGACATTCCAACAAAATTATTTTGATTATTGAACAAAAATTATTTTCTGATCTGAATCCAGCAAAATTGTTCTTTCCGTGTAGACTCTAGTTTATTTATAAAAGAAATACACTCTAGTTTATTTCAATATTTTCACTGCGCAAGTCAATTAGATGTAAATCGTAATTCACTTTTAATTGTTCTTCATTAAAATCTAACTTGATTTTTTGCGAGGCAACAGAGAAACGAATTCCGACGAAGCTATAAGAAAATTTGTCAAGTTCCGTTAGAAAATCGAGAAAATACAAACGTAATACGTAATCAAATTAGGTGCTTTACGTAACCGAAAAGAAGGACCGGGGACACGCGAGAGAGTTTGGCAGACGTGCAGCTTGCCAAACGGAGGCCCCGAGGACCCGTCAAATTTCAGGCAATATTGTCGATTGTTCCGACGTGTTTCGACGACAATAACCTGCTCGAGACGACAATAACGCGCTCCCGGGGGCAAAGGACCTCCGATCGAGCATGCAGCGCGACGTGTCCGGCCCTAATTCCACTGTTTGCGTATGCAAACGAAGAGACGAGGTCACCGACGGGGTGCCGGGATATTCATGCGCATTTCCATCCTCTTCGTTTTGTCGTGCCAGCCGTGTACAATAAACGTATATGTGCATGCGCGCCGCGCCGAACGATCAAGCGAGCAATCGCGGCAGCTCGATAAGGGCGCCGTGTATTCGCGACAAAAATCATCGCAAATACAATTTCAAATAAAATTAATGCGCGCGCGAGATACAACTCACAACAGGTGCGTGTAAATTAATTCGACTTGATTGCGCTGCACACGCGGCATCCAAATTCTTAACCATGAATAATAGACAAATTAACGGACGGAAACGAAGAGAGGGATGGTGGGGAAAGGGAGGCGATAAATAAAGCGCTATAAAGGGAATGAGGATGCGGGGAGTTTTGAAAATTAAGCGAATTTATTACGACGTCGCATATACCGCCGCTCTCGTTGTTAATCAATTAGCCGATATCTCGCCCGGCGCGAAATAAATATCAGGCGAGTAACGTTTATTAATAAACGCGCGCGGCGGCGGCGGCGGCGGCAGCGACGCGGGTGGTCCGCGAAATTCGCCGTACGTATACCTCTGCGTCGCGAATGGAAATTAATTCGCCGCTCCCCGCAACAATCAAATCGTTCCGAATTTGATGCACGCGTTAGCCGCTCCGTGCTTTCGCTCGCTCGCCCGCCCGCTCCCTCGCTCTCACTCTCTCTCTCTCTTTCTCTCTCTCGTGTGCGCACGCGATGCGTGCGTCTGACAGGTGGGCGGACGCGGCGGGGAGCGCGGGGCGCAAGTGGAAATAATACGAATGACGTCAGAGCGCCTCTGGGAGTTCGAGCGGGGCCCGGGATCCCGGGGTATACGCGGGATCAGCCGACCTGGACGCGATTAACGCAAAGAAAAATGTTTCCCCGCGAAGCTGAGCGGGAAGCGAGCGATCATGCACGCGGCGAGTCGCAATGCGATGCGATGCGATGCGATGCAATACGACTCGGGCTGTAGGCTCGGCTTGGTCAAGGCCTAGCGGTATTCGAAGCGACGCTTTGTGAAATGACGCGCCCTTTAGGCGAGGAAAGAGGCACCGGCATCGCCGGTACATGAAAAGTCCTTCCGGTCGAATGGTCGCGAAATTGATCAAAGTGACGCGCGGTAATTCGATCCTCAGCGTAATCTTCGCTAAACATCAAGCGAAGAACCCCGCGGGCCTGTCCGCGAGGGTTGCTGTTTCAAAAGCGACGACGAGAATACGCAACGGAGCTTTAACATCGCGACACAATGACGCCGAGAATCGTATAACAAACCTGAAACAGATCTGACAAGATGGAGCGAAATGTTTACTGCACGAAAAGGTTAAAGGCAGTCCATGAAGATGATAATATGCCACTTAATACACACGAAAGGAATATTATAATTGCGGGATATATTTAGAATTTATTCCTTATAGGGTTTGTACTATCGAAAAAGAAAATCTGATAGTAATGTAATATAGCTATCGAATGTATTTTGTTTAACATATTGGGGCAATATTTAGTAAATATTAACAAACATAATAATAGTAACGAACTGTTTGGTAATAATTACTAAATATTATTATTTAGAAAAGTAAAATTGGCGTTCAGTGCGTTTTGGTTATATTAACTGAATATCCGATTGAAATTATTTCGCCAAAGCTTTAGTAATCATCCAGGCTTGATTATTATACACATTACCAGACTTTCTTTTTCCCAGTGTATCCTCTGACAGTTATGATAAATACCGCTATATCGCTCTCCAAAAGCGAGACCGATGTTAATAAAATATAAATATTAATCAGATAAAAAGATTAAGATGTGAAGGTTTAACGGGAGTATAAGAATCTTCGCCGGTGGTTAGCCGCGAGAACACGAGGGGATCGGGAAGGGGTGGGGGGGAGGGGAGAGGGATCCTCGTACCGACGGGCATTGTGTATTAAAATTAGGGGAATACATTAAGCGAGTTAATGTTATTCAGCTTTTTGTTCGCGGCGCTTCTATAGAAGCCGGTTTTCTTTTGCCGGCAGCCCGAAAACGCCCTCTTCTTTTCTCTCCCCTTCCCCCTCTCCCCGCCCCCTCGCCGACATGAATCCGCGCGTTGCATACTTCCCGCGACGAGCCGACAAACTTCCCCGCATTGAACTCTTAAAAAAAACCTTATATACACCGTGTCGCCGAACTATCTCCACTTTTCTCAACTGCCGGAGGACGAGTTCACGAAGGATATTTTCAATATCGAACTTCAGGATACTCCCTACGCAAGCCGTATACACACGGCTCGCCTCTCGAACATGAAGTCGACCCCATTCTCGCGAGAGATGATCGTAACGGGCGAGTCGGGCAAAAAGTACAAGTAATAATGTAAATATTTGATTAATTTCGAGCGCGAGATTTTTTACTTCCTATACGATAATGGAAATAGCGTTTATGGCAACGGACTCATATACGTGAGCGGTAACTTTATATTCCACACGGTTATTTTTACGCTGGAAATAGTTTAATTAAAGTTAAAAGAGTATAGCCACACCGGGGAAATACGATACCGCGGAAAACACAATGGGCTGCTCGGCGGCGGTAGTGAAAAGAATCGGGAATAACGCAAAGGGAGGAGATAAAGTATCCCCGGATCCTCCTCTCAATCGCCAACTATATACCTGTCGTTGAAAGCACGCCTCGCCGATCTCGTTTGAGAGGTTCCCCGCGCGCTGCTGCACACGTAAAGAGGAAGGTAACAGAACGCATCTTTTCGCGACGACGAAGAAGATAAGTTGCGCGAGTTATCTGATGTAATAAGATCTCACCTCTCTCTGCACCGACTCTCCCGCGCATTTCAGACGGACCCTTATTTTTCGTCCCCTTACACAACACAGGTAACACAGGAACTCCCGGGGGTCACCTCGTACATACATGTGTACCGCGCTACGATCTCATTCAATTATTCCGCTCATCGATCCTATCCTCGGATCGGAAGAGAGACTCTCGCGAACGTGCAAGAACGCGAGGCCACAGGTGTATTCGCGAGTAAATTCGCGCTCGCGCCGGGAGTTTTCGCGATTGACGAACTAATAACGTTTGTATTGAGTCGAAACGGTGAATTGTAAAACGCAACAGCGCGAATTCGCTAAGCATCGACGATGGGATGCGGTTGCGGCTGTAAACAACGCGCACTCACTAAATTTTTTTGGAGTAAATCTCACTCCAAAAAAGATTGAAAATACTGCCACTCGGCCACTTGAGTGGCAGTATCTTCATTCTTTTGGAGTGAGATTCATTTCAGAAAATTTAAAGAGCAAGGAAGTGGGCAATGAAATTCTGGAAAATTTGCAGTCGCGCGTGTTTAACAACGCATATGCACGCGTGCGCGCATGACAACCGGTGAAATCCACCGCGCGCGGCCGATTATTATCTCGCTTTTTCACCGCTTAGTATATCGGAAATGTGACGGGGAAATTGATCATTTCTCTTGCACACGGGAAATCCAATCTCTATATATGATCTTTCACTCCGATGAAATTGCAAATGTGTCACAATATGCGATTTTATGTTTAAAAAGAGAGAAAATCCTATTATTCTATAAAAAAATATTAATGCAAGAAGATAATAATATTAATATCTTCCACATAAGGCAGAATTTACTACAGTTTAATAATAATGTAACGTATAGTTTTACACTCCAGACTAAAAGTTCGGAAACACCGATAAAAACACAGATAAACTATATTTTGGTTTTGCAATACTTATTATTGAATCTGAAGAGTTATTGTTAAAAAAATATATTGTTGGATATTTGAATAAGTAATCCCAAAATGTTAATTTTTAAAAAAGTTTTCAAACTTTTGGTCTGTATTTAATATTACATCTCATTTTCTTCCCTAGAACTGTTATTCTTCTCTAGAATAGATTTATTTATACTTATTTTATCTTAGTCTAACTTTATCTTGAGATTGCATAGATTTACTTTGTCTTAATTTTAATTAACTTCTTTATCGTATTTTAACATGTTTTGAGTCGCATCCCTCACACTTGCGCGCCGCTATGAATGCAACTATTAGCTTTCACGCAAAGTTGATGTAAGTAGCATAATGGAATGTTGATGGCTGTTGTTGCTTGTTTATTTCAGAGCGTGGAAGATCGCCGAGAGTAAATTAGACGCGCCGGCGCGAGCCGCCAACCCGCCCCCGGTTAGCCGATACACCGCGTTCTATACTCCCCTTCTGTACGTTGGAAGTATTTCGGACGGAATTTTAATTAATATCTCGCGGCTTGTATAGGGTGCCTCGCGCGCGCAAGAGCGCAGCGTGAAGCTGTAAAAGCCGAGGGATGAAAGACGATACCCGATGTGCTTCCGAAGACCCCGCCAGGCAGAGAGAGGGGATGCTTTTATATCGGCAGTAAAACGTCCCAATTGCTCCGAGGTAAAACTATGGAGAAGCGAGAACCGGCGGGAACACGGTCCCTTTTCGGATAAAAATGTTTACAATCATCGCTAAAATCGCCCGCGGCGATTTTATAGTCGACCTGTCAAAAAACTATATCGGTAGAAAATATCAATTTGAGAGCGATCGATGATGCAGCTTGTACGCTAACCTCAAAATTATCTTTCGCTGCGATTTGTATATTTTCGTTATTATTACGTGCTGCTTATTTGCGTTTAAATAGTACGTTTATTAAATACGCTTATGTAAATACCAGGGCGACCAGGGGCGTAGCTAGAAATTGCGTAATTGGCTCTTGGTGGTACTTTTGTTATTGTCGCGCAACTCGATTCTTCGTCGAGAGGGTTTGCCTCCGGAGGATAAATCGACTCACCTTTATTCCAAGAGTAGGCGTCAGCATCCCGTAGTCCGTAATGGGTGGCAGCATAACAGGGGGTAGGTTTGTCATCATCATAATGTCTAAATTCTTCACACGTATTTTCCGTCGGTGTATCGAACACAGATCAATTTCTATTGCCTATTAGACCTACCTGAAACACACAAAAAAAAAGAAAAACGTTATGTAAATGTTAAAGAATGCTTGGAAACTTAAATTTTAAAAAATGCTTCGAAACTGATCTCTCTTTCAATCTAATGACCAAGAGAAAAACGTTACAAAGAGCTGCTAAAGATATCGAATACTGCAGAATTGTAAAGTAAGAAATTAACTTAATTAACTGATATCTCGAAGCTAACTTGACAAATTAAAGCCAAGAAATCAAAACATTTAATTTACCCTGGGTAAAATCCCATTCGCTAGTGATACCGCAGAATTCGTTTAAAATAACAGCTGTTAAAGTTTTACACACGCGGACAATATTCGCCGCGACCGCATCGACTGACAGACTTGTCGCTTTGTCGCTAAATCACCGAAACGCCAATCGATTGTGGTAGTACAAAGCGGCTGAAGTGATGGAAGCTTCCGTACAAAGGGCCGGAATAGTTTCGTATCCCAACTTTTCCATAAACCGGTAACGCACTGTTGACATTTCCGAGTTTAGTCCCAAAACTCGCGGCGAAGCCCGAGAATTCGGTTAAAATTTTGTCGCGAAAGCGCTCGCCCTCGCCACGCCCGCCGTCGCCGGTCATAGTTGCATAGTTGCACCTCAATTATACAAACCACCCAATTACAAAATTAATCCATTAAGCTCGACGGTATCACCGAGGTGCACCTGAGTTCGGACGTACAGATCGGATCGCACGAAAGTCGAAGATCGCGCGATTACGATTGCATTAGTTTGATAAAGCCGCGGTTGAGACCGCGTCTCAGAATTCGGGCTTGATTAAAGGTCCATCTGCAATGAGAGTAGTAAGCTGTAAGAAATTGAGCTGTAAGAATTATAGTCAAATATAAGAAGAATAATCGATTATGATTAATCAATTTCTTACGGCTTACGACTTATTACTCTCATTATAGATGGACCTTGCCTTTATCTCAAGGCAATTACATACAAAATTTCGTAAGGTGGTGAGAAGTAAGCGATAAGAAAATCGACCAATCCCAATTAAATATTAGGTTGTCCATAGCCTCAAATACTCAATTGAGATTGGTCGATTTCCTTACGCTTACGTCTTACGATCTTATATGCGATTTTAGGTGTGATGGCCTTTATCTCGATATCGAAGATCCGCGAGAGAGCGATTAAATAATAGCACCCTCGAAATAATATGACGATAATCTATAACAAGATTCTTAAATCCCTTATACGAGTCTTTATAACTCATAGCAATGTTAACCAACAGAAAAAGGACATTAACCTGACTAACCTCAAAATCTATACACATAATATCCAAATTGTCAAAAAAAAAGGTTTATATTTCATATCAATAATCATTACACCTTATAATAATGTTTTTACTTTGATGAAAAATCCAAAAGCGAAAATTTCATAATCGAAATAAGTTTTTTTTTTTAAATACAAATCAATATTAGTATCTAAAAACTTTTTATCCCAAGCAGCTGCTATTCTCTGTCTTCTCTGATCAAAATTTTCTCATCCTTTCTACATCTGCAAGATTGAAGATACGCATGTACATTCACAAGTCAATAGCTGGCGTCGCGCGTGTGTCGCGCGTGTCCACTGCATCCTGTCGAATATGGGACTTCCGTAGCCCACGTTTTGCCACGTTCGCGCGTCGTACGCTCGGAATGGTAACCCCCGTCGAGAATCCGTGACGGAATCGTTTCGGCGGGATCTTCGATCCCGGGGTGCGAGGTAGTCACGTATCGCGTCGGCTCTGAGCCGGTCTAAGTGCTCTTCAATTACGCGGCGACGCAGGCAATTATGAGCGTAATCCTTTAAGATTTACATGGCAGACACGCGCCCGCGACGCGCAGACCCGGGTTTTAGAATCGGCTGGAGAAACGTGGCTGGGGGAGGAGGGGGCGGGGGAGACACGCGGAGGAGCCACTTCCGGCGGCTACGAGGCGTACGGCGAACGCCGTGGAAACATGGCGTTCGCGGAAATAGAGATTTCGCGAGGGGTCTTACCTCGGATTTGCCGGTTAAGCCGCCTAGAATCGTGCTGTTACAACGTTTCCCGTCTCTCTCTCTCTCTTTCTCTCCCTCTCCCTCTGTCTATCTCTCTACCCTCTTCTGCACTCTATCCTCAACCTTTCTCCTTCCGTCCCTCTCGTCTCTTACTTTCAGATCGCCGAGAGCCACGTGACACCAATCTAAGTTTCGAAGTATCTTTCTCCTTCTATCTCTGTCTCTCTCTTTCGCTCGCGCTCTTTTCCACTTCATAGTATAGTACCTTGTCTTTGCACTCCACTGCTCTCGCACTGTCTCATTTTCCCACTCCGTTGACGTCAACAACAAGCGAGATTATTCGTTCGCGAAAGTTGACCGAGTTGCTAAACACGCCGGGGCGCTCTGGAGTGACCGTAAACAATGGAGTGGGAACGATTGTGTCGGCACGAGCCATTGAAATAATGACCAGTAGCCGGGCGTGTAAATTTCATATTAATTACGCGAATAAAGCGCACGATACGCTTATAATTAGATGACATTTCATTTCGTAGAGCGCGCTTTTATAAAGCCTGCCTAGTTCCACTAATTCTGAAATAATTGTACGAAGCGGCGAAATATTATTCGTGCGACAGTTCCGATAGAACGACGCGCGCGAAATCGAAGAGATCGAGTCTCATATACGAGAGACGACATACGGACGCGAACATATCGCGCGTCTCACGCGTGTCTCCCGCACGATTCTGATCTATTCGGAAACTCCTCCGAAAGAGTATTTCCAACGAGGTGGACCTGTGGTATGAAAACGAAAAATGAACGTGAGAAATTCTGACTTTTCTCTCTCGCGAAACGAACGAAGAACACGGAGAGGGAGACTCTCGCTGGATGGGTTAAAAAGCCGGGGCCGACAGTAATATCGAGGCCGCGCTTCAATAAACAAGGAAACAACGGGATGGCAAACGGGACGGTGAGGAGCGATCGGGCGTGTAATAAATTACCGCAACGGCGGGGAATATGAGGCGCCACTTTAATGCACCCGCGAGATCCCCGGCGCGGTCGCACGGCCCACCCCTTCCCCCACAGCCCTCACCCGTTTACCCGTGTATCTATTGTGCAAGCAGCCAGGTATAGGGAAATCGAAATGCGTCTGGCGGCCGTTCCTCGCCCCATTTTCCCTATCCCGCCCGCCCGCTCGTCTTCTCCATCGCTGCTTTTTTCCTCAACGGCACCCGGATATTTTATTCAACGGCACTCCGCTCGCGCGCCGTTTGATATTGCAGTCTCATTGCATAAAAATCCAAGGCCTGCATAAAACAGCCCTTCGCGCCCACCCTTCCCCCTTCCCCACGCGAGAGCCCGGACACCGCGGTACACGGCCGGAAGACCGCCGTTACGGCCGTAGAATGGGATGCTCGCGCCACGATCGAATCCCGAAGGGGATTTCCAAATGCAATTTCCGACGAAGTGCGTCAGCTCATTAATGTTCCGGAGTATAGCATATCCCCGTGCTAAAACGGTGTAAAGAATCCTCCGTCGTTTCCACCGTGTCGCGCATCTGTTTATCGTATTAAAGTGCAATTCAATTATTGCTATTCCCCCCCTCCCCCGTATAAACTGTGCATGTACATACAGCGTCAAATCACGGCAGCGCAGGCACGGTCATCGTCACGCCCCTGGTTAAGGGTTAACGCGCGTATCCGCGTACCTCTCATTGAATTTTTCCCGTGGCTTGAATACCGATGGAAATATGCGAAATATGGCGTGCCGTCCCGCGGGAGGTAAAACGAATTTTGAAAAATAGTTCGCACACGCACAAACACACGTGCGCGCGCGCACGCATGCACCGTCTGCAACGCCACGCAACAAATAAAAATACGCGAGATACTCGGCGCGTTGCGCTTGCGGACGCTTACGACGTATCGCTATAGAAATCATTTTACAATACCAGATCTCAAACATTTTTTAAATACGAAAAAATTGGCCATTTGTTGACGCGGAAAAAGTCAATGTATGTCGACTGAAAATTAAGTAACGAATTATGCTCGATATAATTTGTCTGTTTTGCACATAGTTGGAAAATATTTGTTAGAATTTAACTCATTTTACACGTCTTAAACGATCAACCTAAATTTTTATGTTAATTTAATATTTTAATAGATGAATATGTTCGAAAGTAACAAACATCAATCGTACAAAAATTAACACCAGAAAAATTTAACACTTTGAAAATGACATACTTTGAAAACAAATTGTGAAAACTTCTTTCAGTAAAATTGACTTGTAATGTTAAATTAATATTTACATCTTTTATTCATTTATCTTAAATTAAAAAAAAAACCATTACTTTTATGTTCATTTTATTCATTGTTTATTCACTTGTTCATAACTTGTGTTATTTTAATACTAAGAAATGTTAAATATCAATTTAACATAAAATATTTAAATAATATTTGTATTATGTTATCACATTATGTTAGATTCACTTACAACTTGTATTATTTTAACACTAAAAAATGTTAACATCAAAATGTTGTTGTGTTCAAATTTTCTATTGTGTAAACAAGAAACAAAAATTCAATAAAAATATATTTTAATAATATCGCCGGATCGCGATAAGCGCGACGGGAGCGCAGTAGTAAATAATACATTTCTCAACGCCCGTTGAATTAAATATTTTTCTACTTAATTATAATTAAACGTAATTATATAGCAATGTAGACAGATTTCTACTTCGCCGCACGTCTACGATTAAGGATCATCCTTGCATGATGGAAGAGCAGAAACGGCGATCCTTCAGCGAAATCTTCCAATATTTCTTCATCTCGTATTATCTCGAGCGCAGCAGCTCATCGCGTGAGAGTGCAGTGATAAAACAAGTTATCGCTATAACAGCGAGATACGCGATGCGCGCTCCTCCATAGGAAAATGTACATGAATTTTTTCGTACGTGTGCTTTAAAGCGGGAGATTGATAAAGGGTAATCGCCGGCGGCGGTATCAACACCTGGCACTTAATCGCAATATCAATATTGCAATTATCCGAGAGCCGCGTGCTTACATTCGCTTATATTTTTCTTCTCTCGTATAGCAATAAAACAAAAACGCACGTAATCCGTACAAAGCAAGACGATCGCGGCGTTTTCAAAAAAAAAAAAAAAAAGGGTTGTACAAGCACAAAATATCACGCAGAGTCGCAAATTGCGATCGCCAATTAGGATTACGCCGAATGGTCGTTCGGTCGACGATATTCGCGGTATTACGATTCGCGAGCGCGGTATATCGAATTCGAAGCCTTGATATCGACCGCGACACTCATCATCCGGGATCACGGCCCATAATCCGAATCGATCCCGCGTCAATAGCTAGGCACACAAGAGCGCGGGGCTTTTTTTATGGATCTGGTCCATGGGTTAAATCCGAAGGATTAAGCCCGGTGGATTGAGTCCCGGGCGGACCTGATCTCTCGTTGTCCACTAACGTGACTTCGCTCACGCATCCTCTGTTCAAAATTCAAATTCGTTAATTAGCGACTTGAAAATTCGTAAAAAAAAAAAATTTAAGAGGTTCTCTTGGAAACTTCTAAATCATTATATAGAATTTATTCTACCTTCTATAATTTGCTACTATTGTAGCACTCATTGAAAGAAAATCGGATAATAATCAAGCCTAGATGATGGTGGTTACTAAAGCTTTGATGAAATAATCAAATGCTCAATCAAATGCTCGGTTAATATAACCGAAATCAACTAACGCTAATTTACTTTTTTAAATATTAACACAACTATTAATATTTATATTAATACATAGTTCGTAGATTTAATTTTAAATATTGATAATATTTAGTAACTATTACTAAACGGTTTGTTACTATCAGCTTGGTAATATACTAAATCTAAATATTGCACCAATATATACCAAACCAAATATATATTTGATAACTATTACCAGATTTTCTTCGATGTCTGCCATTCGAAATCATGCAGCTACGAAAGAAACGGTCTGCTAGGCTTGTTTTTAATATACAGAATGCGATCCGCAGAATTCGTAATGTAACGCAAAACCGTCAAACTATCCTTTGATTCTTCTCCGAAAGGTGGAATTGACTCTTTAGTCGCATTGCAGTAGCAATGATTGCGCATCTCCGCGACACAAGTGCGTATACATATATGATAATGCGTATACGCGCTCCACGTTCTAGAGTTCTCGTTCGCGGCGCGTGCAGCAGGCGGTGCACGCATTCCGGATGGCGGGCTCAAAGCAACAATTGCGCGCGTTATTCCGCATTAATACGGATAAAGCGGCGGTGGCGTGTCCACCGGACCCAGTCCTACCCTGGGCGACGATCCTCGTCTCCCTTTCTACCCGCCTCTACCTCTTTCTCCTTCCATTTTCCCCCTTGTTCTCGTGTGCGCCACCCTCCGCGTTTCTCCCCATCTCTTCCCTCTCACCCCCCCTTTTCACTCCGCACATCGCGCGTTTCCCTCCGGCCACGCTCGATTTCCGCATTCTCTCTTTGCTCCCGTTCAATCTGCCGCACGCCTCTCCTCGCTCCCGTGCTTCTGGCGTGCCAGCACTTTTCCCGTCGCTATACAGTTTGCATTTGATTAATTCTGCATTCACTTACAGTTAATTCAGCACTGATTAAGCTCTACTTCTACTGCTTCTGCTATTGCAATAGAAAGAAATCGTACAAGTGGAAAGAAAGAAGGAGAACAGCGACTCGGGCGAATGTCAAAGGAGATATAAATCTATTATTTATTTAGTCTGTTGCGACAGTGATCCAAATTCGTAAAAAAAAAGGTCTTAGTTCATCCATCAATAAAAGAAAAAGGAACAGAAAGAGCTTATCTCAATACTTGCTTTCGCAAGCGAGTGAGAGGCACGCGGTTGTTTAATGGATGTGAACGTGAGAATGGAAGTGTCAAAGTCGACGATTCCCAACGGCCGCGCGGAGTTAACGCGCGTTATTTTCGGGAAGTACGAAACGGCGGCGTCGCGGGCGCTCCGCGCCAATGACAAATTGAACGTGTCGCACAGCTTTCAGGGGGAATTTTGGAAAAAAATTTTTTTTCTTTCTTTCTCCCGCCCGGTTACAGAATGCGCAGTGATGTATTATCGGCACGAGCCACGACGTTTTCCGACGCAAAAATAAATTCCTTCCTATCGCGAACGTTCGAGCGCGGCCGGCGCAACTTGCCGTTTTCCAACCATTTCTGCAATTTACCGTACGTCCAAAAAAGACTTCAGATAAAAACAGATACGATGAGAAATATGAGCTAAATACCGAAAAAACGATGTATACGTCGTGTATAGAAACGGATCGTATCCCCCATCCAAAAGCTCAAATTTCAAGTTAATTCATGTATTTAAATAATGAAATAAATTTTTAATATTAAAGTATTGTATATATCGCAACAGAAAAGTTCTGATATACGAACATAATAACGAATTCAATAATCATTGAAAGAAAAAATGATGATACACATGAGTCTTAAATAAGGCTGACCATACATGGGCATATACTACTGTGGATTTAACATGATACTTTCTCCGTGTGTCTTATTTATACTTCTGGCAAAAATAAAAGTTTTATAAAGCATACGTGGCGAGGCAATAAAATAAATTAAACTGCAGTTCACGAAATACTTTATGCATCGTATTTCACCGAGTATCTTAATTTAGCGCCTAAGTTAGTCTCCGCGGGCGACACTTACGGTATGTTCGTACTCTCTTGCCTTTCGCCCTTTAAAAGTATTTTCCACAAGGGGGCAACATTCGCTGAGAGAGAGAGAAAGAGAGAGAGAGAGAGAGAGAGAGAGAGAGAGAGAGAGAGAGCGCATAGAACGGCCGTAAGCAGCCATCAGCGGGGGGAGCGGTTCTTGGTCAGCACGGCCCGGAATTTGCGACGCGTGCTTTCAATTATTTCACAGCGCGCCGCGATCACGGAGGGTGCGTCGAAACGACTGACAGAACGGCCGGGGTGCACGGTGTCGAGGCAATTTACATTTTTAGCCAATATTCGAGCCATTCCAGCGCCGTCAGCTCGGTCGAACGTAATACACCCACGTTCATCCCCCGTTTTCTCGACCCTCTCTCTCCCTCTCTTTTTACTCTTTTACTCTTACAAATACCGATTTCACGCCGTCTCGTTGAAGTTAGCGTACCTGTTGCCGGATTCGACAGAGTACAGTATTGAACGCCACGAATTAAGATCTTGAATCTCTGTCGTTTTGTATCGTTCAGCTTAATTAAATTGTTATTTTATTATTATCTAACATGTATACACTTTTGGCTATAAAGCCTTAATTGAATTTTCTTGAAAAATGCAGTAAAAATCAAGAACGCAGTAAAATCTTAAAATTGTTATATAGAAATATTACTTTTTAACAAAGCTGTTTTAAATTTATTTTGCGTTAAATATAGAACGCCAATTTGTGGGGATGCTCTATACTTACAGCCAAGATCGTATATTTTTAGTTGTCCCATTCCCCTTTCTCGTTTTTCATTATTATCATAATACTTGGATCGACTTGACAAATACGAGCTAACTACCTATAATCCGCCGAGCGTTTCCTCCGCCTGAACAAGCAGGAGGATGGCAGAAAGGAGGGCACCCGCGGAATCCTAGAGAAACCTCTCTTGCTTCCTTCCAGCTATTCCCGGAGGAGCGGCGGATACCCAAGTTAGGCACGGATCGTTAATTCTGCTATGAATATGCCGAGTTACGGCACAGTTGCAGTCTTACTTAACTGATATATCCTCTAGCTATCGTCTTCTGGCTGTTTTGACTACGAGTTTATCTCGAGTAGTTATATCTAAAAACATCAAGGTCTATATCTATTACGCAATGCGCGAGGTAGGGTTTCGTTTGCCGGATTTTCTGATTGATATATAAAATCATCGAAATTTGCTGAAGCGTGTTGCAAGCGCCGTCGAACGCACACGTTCCTTCCAGCGTGCCTGGCCAATAATGCAAGATCACAATGATTAACGTCATTCATCGCGGGCCGATGAAAGATCAATTTACATCATTCATCAAAATGCCTTAATACCAGGAAATTCCCGATTGTGCGATCAGACAATCGCCTCATGGCCCTTCCATTATCGCAGCCGGCCCATTATATAACGATTGTTGCCGGACGATAACGCGTTCGACAAAGCGCGCCTATAACAACGTCGCGGTACGGTTTCTCTCTCGCCGCGAAACGCCGCACAGAAACATTAGCGTCGAACATTAGCGCGCGGGACGCTAATGTACTCGCAATCAAAGTAATCGACGTCGATAGACAGGCCGTCCGGTGTTTCGCGATTATCGGGTACCTACGAGATCTCGCGAAACTGGCGGCGGATCCCGGGCAACAGGTTCCGCGCGGGCGGGCGCGCGCGCGTGGGCTCGCTGCTGCAACAGCGGCCACACGCCGCACCGAATTGAATTCCAGCCAGATTGTAAATGCGATTGCAGGCGGCGGCACGTGTCACGTTACGACATTAAAGCGCGCCGGCGTCATCGCGGATAATCGATCGCCATTGTTTCGCTCGGAGCGAGAGAGCTAGCTGCAGCAGAGAATTAGCGTTACGCTTATCAGCGGGGGCCGTTGTTACTTCTTTTTACGGTACATTCACTCCCTACTACCTCCTAATTCTGTCGCGATATGCATATAAGATTGAGCGAAATGGTACAAGTCGCGAAAGAAAAATCCCCCCTTTAGAACGCACAATTATTTTTACTTTATCTTTGACAAAGAGAGTTTGCTCCTTCTCGTAGAATCGTAAAAAGGTATTATGACGGAAAAGCTGGATTCTCCGCGTTAAATCATGCGCCCCAATTTCGCGCACCCCGCGGCCAGGAGAGATGAGATATCCATAATTTCGAGGACTAAATACATCCTTGATATCAGCGTTTATAAAAGAGGGGAAAATAATTAGGAGTCCTTTCTTCCCCTCGCTTCTAACAAGAGGAATTTAGAAGGCTCGTGAAAACAAACGATATCTCTGAGGAGTCGCTCTCCTGCACGGCGGAGTCTCCGAGCAGCCTCCGTATGGAATGCATTACGCAATCCTTAGACGGCGCCGAAGGTAATGCGTCCCAGACGAGGAGGCGTCATCCTGCGAAAGCGTGCACGGGGTTTATAACGTAATAAATTGCGGTTCGTTAAACAGTTAATGGAGTTCGTCTAGCGGCACCCCCGCCGTCGATGGAATTACGAAGAGGCAACGGCGGAGGCGGCACGGCGGCGGCTTCCCCCCTGCACGGCACGCTCTGCGAATTATTATCGACAGGTTAATCCTTTGGTTACGAACAGCTGCGAAGAATGTGCCCCACGGCTATTGAGCTAGGAACATGCAACCAGTGAAAACCTTAACGCTTATACTTGAGCCACGGTGGAGCGGAATAGTGGTAAAGTTAATAATATCAGGGATTTTTAAAGATACAATGCTCTTCTTAAGTATTTTGACATGAAAATGCCGAGAAAGAGAAAGAGAGGGGAAAGGAGAGACTTAGGGGAGAGTTGCCAAATGCGTACCGGTCTCATAAAGCGTACCTCTTCAATATTTTATAGTTCCACTTAATAGAAGTAACATTTAGTAACAAAAATATGAAGTAAATAAGAAATGTGTAAGATAGACAAAAAATGAACAGGTTACATCTTGTTGATGCTATCAACATTTTAAAAAATCAGATACAATTGATGTAAATTTTTGATCAATTTATATAGCTGATACTAATGTAATCATGCAATTTTTAATTGAATCGTTATTTTTTTCTAAAAAAAAGTTTATGATAGCACATTTTATATTCATTGTATATACATATTTACAATTATTATAAAAATTATAATATATCAACATTTTTATCATCTCTGTCCAGTTTCCTAAATCGTATCTAATCTAATCATCATAAAAGTTCTTATATCGTATCGGTACAATTTAGGAACACTAATGTATCTTTATCTTTAGATCACATGACATAATCAACATTATTTATTTTAACACGATCGAAGTTATTCTGTAGCAAGTCTGTAGAGGAAAAAACCGTCATCGAGTTGCGTAAGTAAAACAGCTATTGTTTGATAAATTACAATTAAAGTAGGTATAAATTCGTGATTCTTTTATCAATCTTGTGTTTTTAATTATTTCCATTCATAAATTCAATAGTTTAGAAGGAGATACTATTAATAAAACTCACAGATACGATTTAGGCGACCGGTTTGCTGAATCGTGCTTTTGACAGCATGTTACAACAAAACTTAGAACAAATTAATTTACTATTAGTGAAAGATTTAACATGTAATATTAGATGCCTTGAACATCAAGCTACAATTTCCAATGTTCGTTTGCATTCTCAATAGTGGAAGTCAAATGTAAAATATAACCAAATCTTAAGTGGTACGCATTCGGCAACTCTCCCCTACATTTTGAAAAAAATATTAGAATCTTTAAAAACAATTAAATTATAAAATAGGCCAAACTAACAAGCACTAATAAGGTGACGCTTAAATATAAAATTTATTCAAAGCAAATAGGCGCGGTATTACGGTTCGGCTTTACTTAACCTTCTTCAACCGCAAGAAATCAAATTAGCAAAATTCATAATTAGCAAAAAATACATAAGTCGTATAGTCGATATATAATAATAACTTGATAAATTAGTGCAGAAAAACGACTCTCGTAAAGTAAAACCGAAACATGTACCGCGCATATTTGCTTTGAATAAATTTTATATTTTATATTTAAACGTCACCTTATTAATGCTCATTAGTTTGGCTTATTCTATAATTTGATTGTTTTTACATTGAGCTTGCCTCATATTGTTAGTTTAGAATCTTTATATTTCTTATAATTCGTCGGAAGGAATATTGCAACAGAGTAGCTTAACGTTATACACGAAACAAAATTTCCGCAGTCTCGTAATAAACCGTAAAAGTCTCGTCCTATTAATTCGTCCCAGGGAAGACAGCGGCGAGGCTGCAAAAAAGAAATCCTCCTCCATTATGGTTAAGCAAAGTGCGAGAACGAGCATCTTTTTAATAATTTGCCGCGAAAACGCGTGGCAGCGCGGCGATTTAATATCGGCTCAGGAAGGACAATGCTGTCAGAATATCTTTATGAGGCGCAAGCTTAATTACCTTCGGCATCTCGCGCCCCTATCCCCGAGAGCGCGCAACACAAGCCCTCCTCTTCCCCCCTTCTTCTCTCCGCAAGAAATTTACTATCTTTCTGGTGCAGGGAGGCTTGGTGCAGAGAGGTGCAGCCGCTTTCCCGACCCCTTTTTGGTCCACCGTCTTTACACGCGCACGTGTATCCGCCCGCGCGCGCGCCCGCACACACGTACACATTCCGCTATGTGTGTCTTAGTCCTGCCGACGCGACGTCGCCGTAGCCTCAAAACATAATTAAAATTTTCTAATTAAGAATTTCGATAAGGAAGCGGGCGCGCTCGCTTCTATATCCCGCAAAAGAGACGGCTTTGCCTTGTCAGAACCTCGTCCTTTCTTCCCGCGTCCCCCTCGTGCCGACGAATCCTTTCGCGACCCTCCGCGCGTTCGCCTTTGCCTTCGCCTCGTTTAATATCGAGGCCGCCCCTGATGCACCCTCCACGTTTACCGAATTAACGAATCCGGGAACGCCGGTGGCGGCCCAAAGGCGGCTCTCTGTATATAGAGAGCACCCTTCTTCTCTTACCCTCCTCCTTTTCATTCTTCTCCTGACCTCGTAGCTCAACCGAAAGTCGATATCTCAGCTAGAGTTTGATTTAATTCGGCTGCTTATCTTGAAGTTTTGTAATCACAATATATAGAGTCTTGCGCGTGTTAAAATTACTATCGATATCATCCTTATCCTCCCTTTCGCAAATATTATTATACATACCCAATGCTCAAATAAGAGATCAATCCACACGCTCCTTCTATTCAAAATTATTGAGTATAACGATTGGCATTACGGCTGATAAATAATCAATCAAAATATAGCGCAAAAAATACCTTATAGCGAAACGGATGCGTTTCGGAAATTGCACGAGGCACCTCTCGTGCCGTCGAAATCGCGCATTATCGACGAAATATCGAGACGTCGGATGCGAGACTGGCAAGAGGGATAATCGAAGGACCGGGCGCTTCGAATCGCGAGAGGATCAATCGTGCGAATTACGAAGAGACGCGAAATACCGGTGTTACGTTTCCAGCTGTATATCCCCCCCCCCTCTCCGACCACCCACCCGCCGCGCAACTCCTGGGACGAAGACTTAATCAGAATAACCGAGATTCCAGACTCCGGGACTCCGAGCCTCCGAAGCACCCAATTCCCGGGTTAACCTCGTTCGTCCTTGTAACTAAGTGCCGCGATCCTGTCGTGGATTCTCGTTTCGGTGCTTAATCGACTCGGCGGCTGCTCATACACGTCGCTGATCGAAAACCAAAATTCTCAATCGATCGATCGGCACGGATGTCGACAAATTGAGACGTGAAGAATTCCATAATTAGATCCTCGGAGAGAGGAAGATGTGCGATCTAAGATCTGCGAATACGATAGACATCGCCATTTATTACGAATCTGCGGAGATATACGAGTAAAAAAAACCGGATGATGTGCGTTTCTATGAAAATAATTTCGCAACAAAAATAAAATGTGTATTAAATTTAAACGAGTTTAAACGAGTTGTTATATCAAGGTAATCGCGTATAGGTACTTTCGGCGAATAAGTTATTAATTATTCGGCAATTACGTGCGAAGCGTTACAAGTTTTCTAAAAAAAATAAAAACTCATATATCATGCAACAAAATAAACCTGCGATTGGCGGATTTTATCGGCAACATTTTCGCCAATACCGGGCTGAAAAAGCATTTCGAGCGCACATTTGGGAGCCCCAATTAATGCGCGTTATGACTCGCGCGCGCAAATCAGTGCATTTATCGGCATTGCTCCTTGATAATTACTGCCTCGCTCTGTAAATATTTTTTAATAGATTGGATATAAACAAAAACGCAAAACGAAATTTTAAATGAATAAGCTGATCTACATCTCGGGACGGCTGCTGTTCAGACGGTAAAAAAAAAAGTTTCGCGAAACGTGCAAGAGAGACCAAAAACTCGCATTATGAAATACTTCAAATTGGCCGAGGAATTTATAATCTAGAGAAAATACGCGACGCCTGATACATTCTGCATATTTGTGATGTAATATCCCTTAATAAAGCTTTCGATGAAAAATGTCTTTTCGAAATTCCTCAAGGCCCCCCATTAGCACCCGAGAATTTCACCAACACGCTCGCGGGTTAAGAATGTCGTGCGCCGAAAGGATTTCATCCCTGTATTAACGACGTAATGAAGATAGAGCAACTCCCGCTCGAATCATATGCCGCTGCCCGTTTTTCCTGCAACAGATTCCGCATGTCCGCAAGTATATACATGCGGAAGTTTCATCTTCTGTCTGAGAGTTTCACCTGACGAGAACAAGCGCGTTTTACGTGGCGAATGTAAACGAGAGGGAGATGCGAAAGAAACATTAATTCCTGATGTACACAGCGAAATGAGATAGCATTAGCAACATTCCGGGCAAACGAGCACGAGCGATTTACCGCGCGAATGACTGGTATCGGTGGAACCCTGTTTTTCACCCTCCCTCCTCTACCCCCTCCTCCTCCTCCTCCTGCTCGCCGCCGCTCTGACGGAAAATTGGAGCCCGACACTAATTGAAAGTCGATTGAATGCGATGAATGCATCGGTTTGGTTTGGTTCGATTCCTCCGCTCTGCACGCCCTCCCCCCCCCCGCCCCTCCCCATCCGGAAATCGCGGCATTCTCATTTCTTCCTCCCTCTTGCCGAGGGTAACCTCTGTGTCTTTGTTGCCGCGGGAAAATACACGGAAAAGCTTTCGATTCGCCCGGAGATCTCTTTGTGCCCGAGCGAAATGCGGCGGCAAAAGGGGGCGGTATTTAACCCTTACAACCGCGGGGGCCTGGTTTATACCACGGCCGGAATGCAATCCCGCGGATTACAGCGTGCCTGACGCGAGTTTATTTTGCATTTGCGCTCAAGGCGGATAATTTGCATTGAGGGCGCCAAGTGTCTCTCGTTCGGCGTTTATTCCAGGATCATATAGGCAACGAATGAGGAATTCTTTTTTGTAATATTATGCACGTGATACATATTCCTGCATTTAAAAAAAAATTACGGACTTTTACTGCCTTGGCCGTAAATGATAAAGCACTTTCAATTTATTGCATTTGTTTAAAAAGAATAAAAGACGATAAATACAAAAACCAAAGGAAAACTGACAAAATATTAAAAATTGTTATAAAAATAAATATTATTTTTCAATACAACTGATATTTATTTTTCGTTTGATATAGAACGTCAATTTGTGGAAATGTTTTATATTTATATTTATATTTATAGTTATATTTATATTTATAGCCAAAGCTGTATTTTTGGTACCTATATAAATTTACAAATGCATCTAATGGCGTTGTAACACCTATTCCAAAAAATCAGCAATTTGATCAACGTCATAGATTCGCGCCGAAAAGTCGACAGGACATCGTCGGTGAGAACGGCTGATCAATCGTCGCCCTCGACTACTGAGATTCGAGGGGAAACCTATTAAGAATATAACGATCGCGCTCCAACACCCGGAGCAGCAGTTATACCTCCGTGTCGTATTTTGACGGGGCGTCTGCGATTTCTGCTGACGACACTGATACAGTTCCAAGACCCGAATGCAAGTTTCCCCCGAGCACCTTCCTCCGGAGGCGCCATGAGGCCCTCTCAACGCCCGCGCGCCCTCGATGTCTAATTAGTTATTACTAATCGTCGTGAGTAGTTCGGCAGTAGTTCGATTTGCGAGCGCATTCGCGTCGCGGCGATGCATTGAGCGAGGGCAAGGCGGGAAAGTGGGAGGGGAGGAGAGGGGAAAGAGAGAGAGAGAGAGACACGATGGGATTTCCGAGAAACTCGCGCGTCAGAAGGGTAAAGGTTGCGCGCTCTCCACTCAAGTAGCCGAGCTATATGCGGAAACTCGCATCTCCCGTTTAGCGATGACATTTAGCGCGCGTGTTTTGCATCTCGAGTGACGTAATGAAATTCGAAGCATAAATTTAATTTGCTCATCAGTTTTCGATTATCTTTTATCCCTCCCTTATTCGTGTATCGATGAAGCATCACGATCGGTGCGATCCATGAAGACGATACTGAGGCTTATCTAGTTAGTAAACGTTTAAATTAGCTTAAACGTTACATTTCTATGATTTACTGTTTGCGAGACAGTCGTTCTGATAACGGGATGAAAAATTAGATCCAAGCGACGAAAGCAGAAACCACGATAGAGATGAACGATACCGCCTTCACTGCTTCATTTTTCGCGAGATCGTAAACTCAGCCGAGACAAGTTGCGCCTTCGGGATGTGGAAACAAAGAATAATAGCAGTTTTACTTTGAAAAGTATGCTAATATGACGCGCCATTGCGACAATAAAAAAGAATCTTGTCTGGTAGTCAACTATTATTTATTACTATATTATTAGTTTCATCTGCACATTTAAGCTTTCTATTCCTCGATCTATCGTAACATATTTCAAACTAAAAAAAAATTTATGAAATATTTCGAAAAATTAGTAGCCTCTGTAAAATAATAAAGTTACATTTCTTACAATTAGTTGACAAATTACA
Organism: Wasmannia auropunctata; assembly: GCF_000956235.1. NCBI lineage: Eukaryota > Metazoa > Arthropoda > Insecta > Hymenoptera > Formicidae > Wasmannia > Wasmannia auropunctata. The sequence continues at coordinate 493,006 of NW_012026826.1, read as the reverse complement.
GTCAAATATACAGAATATATGTCTATAGAAAGTAATTACAGATGTATATTTAAATTTCCAACCGTTCGTCATATTTTAAATATTTTAAGTACAGACTTTTAAAATTAATTTTATAACTCGAATTTTTATATTATTTATCGTAATAGATTATCCTTATTTATTTCATGAATTTATTTATGTTATTACACCGTCGTTTACTTGATCTCCCATTCTTTACTTCATTTAACGAGTGATCATTAATTTTTATTTTATATTTTTTTATCAGTTCACATATTTATGATAAAATTTTCTTGTGTCGTCACTTTTAGGCTGTACTCTTAACTCTAAGATCACTCGGCTTACGAACCGCGATGGGAATCGTGACTGATACAAACGTATTTTAAAAATTCACGTTAAACCATGTCATGTGTTGTGGAGAACTTTTCTGATTATTTGTCAACTTGCTGAAGATATAGCTATGAATTCGAGTCGAAACATTCATATGTATTTCAAGTTAAAACAAACTTTGTAATATTATGCACTAAAATTCGCATTCGATTCTCATTAGCCCACTTTTTTTATTTACTATAATTACAGATATTGTATGTTTAATTTGAGCAATTTATTTTCGAGAGAGATGCGGAAGTGAATTTTCAAAAAACACCATGCTACTTTAATTTAATAAAACCCACTTCCGCGTTATTTTGAAAGCAGATGGAAATCAAACACGGGCCGCAATTTAATTAAAAAGAAAAAAAAGGAACACGCAAATGGAGCGCGCGAGGTAAATATCCGCGCGCTTTTCAAATAACGCGCATTTGCCGCGATAACAGTCGCTCGATTCTCAACCGCTCGATCACGCGGCGCGCAATCGAAATCCGCATCCGAATTATACAATAAACGGCATCGGCCCCACGCCGTTATCGTTACCGCCGATCTTCGCCGATTGCGCAACAAATCAAATATTCTCTCTGGCCGATGCGCCGATATAAACTCGACACATGTTTGCGATCGAATTCATTTCAGAGATTAATTTCGGGCGCGAAACAAAAACGGCGCGCGAATCGTATCACGCGCGATGACATCCCAATTAAGACTTGCGCGGTCAATAAAAGATTAATCGAAACCGGATATACGCGCGGATATATAATAATTCGGATCGTACGCGCGGACTCCCCGAAAAGCCGGCCGTTCGAAAAGCTATTTATAGATGCAACGCGCAATTTATATTCGATATCGCTCGGAAAGCTCATCTCCGCGCGTCGGTTTGTATGTATTTTTTTTTTTTTTTTAATTTAATGTCGCAAGAATTGCGGCGAACGAACCGTTATTCGTTAATACCGCAAATTGACGTTACATGAGAGACAGGAGCGCGACCTAGGGCAGCAGCGCGGAGGGCATGGACCTGGCGCAAACCGCGCGACGAGAGACGAGCACTGTCGAACGCTCGACATCGGCGATTCCATTTGACAACCGCCTGACTGTCCGCTGAACTCCCGCGACGCGCTCTCGCGCGCGCGTCTCCGTAACCGGCGCGATACCGGTCGCCTCGTTGCATCATTTATCGCAACTGCAGAATGACGGACGAGCGTCTCTCTCGAGCCGTCGAAGACCAGGAGGCATCGAAGATTGAACGACGGGGGAGAGACGAAGGGATGGTACACGAGAGAATCGAGGAGGAACTACGAGAGAGGGCGAGTTTCGAACGGGGGTGAGGACGGGGAACGTTGTCGGCGTTGTCGAGGACTTCGGGTATTGTCTTCATGCTCAATATTTAATTAATTCGGCTGCTGCTAAGGAGTTTACTCTGGAGGTTGAATCCTGGGTTAGGCTAGGCCGGGTTTAGCATCCCCGACGAAGCAACCGCGCCACCGTACGCGTAAACGGAGGGATTGCAGAGAGAGAGAGAGAGAGAGGGGGGGGATTGAATTCCGTCGAACTGACTCTTGACAGCCTCCGGATGCTTGATCGTCTTAGCACGCAGAGAGATGTCGCGCAACAATCGCGACCGATCGTTCCGTGTAATTGGGCGGCTACGTGACGACGATTGTTACATGTTAATACGGCTAAATCGTGAACAAAGATGGGACATAAGTGTTGACACTATACGCTAGACCGCTAAATGTGAATAAACACGAGTATAAAAATATAGACAAAATGTTATTATCGACATCGACGAGACGCAGGCAAAGAATAAAAGATTATATAAAAGACGCACAAAAGCCAGAAGTCCGACGTACACATGAAATTAAATATTAAACTTGTACAAGACGATGGATTTTCAATAGCAAGAGAAGCGTTCTGGACTACGTCCCAACTGCAATACTTGCGTCGAATTCCTCTTTTTCCCCCCCCCCTCTTTCTCTTCTTCTTATTACCCAAGCGAGCGGAATACGCGCGGAAATTAGATGCCGCGTTTCAGAGCGGAAGTATATCGCGGCCATTCGGGTTCTTTTTAATTTCGCCCTCGTCTATTATTCTATCACCGCTCGGGGATCGGGGCGAAAGCCAAATGGAGGCGGGCTACACTACTCCGGATGGGAATCCCCGCGTGGGGATGTGCCGATAATTCTATGAATCCGGAAACACAGCGAGTGCGGGGTTTCTCTTGCCCGGAGTTCTGGAGAGCCCATTACCCGGATTACTTTTCCGGGCATTTTCTATCGGCGGTCTCTCGCGGCACTTAGAAACGTCCGACTCTTCCTGTTTCCGCGCCGTTCGAATGCCGCGGCTGATTGATAAAGCGCATCGACCGTGTATCGATGTAACGTGTTTTCAACGCGCATCCGCGGCATTCTCGCGATATGTGCACGAATGAATCCTGCGCCTTCGAGAAAAGTCACGCATTTATCGAGGTAATGAATAGTCATCACAGGGAACGCCCAATGTTTATTAAACTTTTGTATCAATACCAATATATTTGTATACAATATATTTGTATCAATTTGTAATGTTGTATATCACAAAAATAATTGCGTCCCATTTATCTGTGATTTACATAGGCCTAATACTCGTATTACATGAAAAGAACGATTTCATGGAAGTATTTAAAAGTACATATGAGATGATATTTTAAAAAAAGTTATATAACATAGACGTTTATTGTGAGTCACGTTTCGTTTAAAAATCAACTAAAATAATTAAATAGAAACAAAATTAATCTAAAAACAAGAAAGCTAAAAATCAGAATAACAGATATACGAGATAAAAGTATCTAAAAGTACATCAGACGAGATATTCAAAGTAAAATTTAATGTTTTAAGACATAGACATTTAGTCACGTTTCGTTTGTAGATGAACTGATAATTAAATAAACAGGGTATGAATTAATCTAAAAGAAACTAAGATAAAAACGGGGTGACGGATATACACAGAGATGAAAGAAAATAATTAAGATTAAACCGACATGATAAAACCCTGGCTCTAATCTGCGAACGATAAAATGGCGCTTAATGGAAGAAGTGCGGAAATTTTCGAAGATGACGGGAAAGGTGCGGAAAAGGTCAAGAACCGAAACTTCTGTCGTGTGTTAAAATAAAATCCAGCTCGAGAGACACTGACATCTGACTTTCGTCTCTACGTGCGAGACATCCCACGGGGCCACGGGAAAAGGGACGAAACATTGACACAAGCGCACCGCGGAGCGCCAAGTTCGTGCAAAGATGATTCGGTATCGACACCAAGCGTGCACCATCGGCCGTCCTATTAAAGTATTACCGCTTCCCGAAGTTGCGAAATACTTCGGGATCGCTACGCTGTAATATAATTTATCAAAGAGTTAACCTTACCCACCCGTCCTCCCTCCCTCCCTCCCTCCCTCCCCCCTCCCGTCCTGTTAAAGCTTAGAAAAGTTATATCTGTCGGAGCAGACTTTAATACCCCCTTCGCGGAAGCGTAACATAAACTTCTGGATTTGTACCCATACAATCGAGTACAAGAGGATTTTCATGACATAAAACTCCCATATTTCTTTACATTCGCATTTCCAATATCATCAATACTACAGGGTATTACGAAAGGTTCGCACCTTACTTCGGCGTAGCGTGAAGTCCGTTTTTCTGGATGAAAATTCGATTGACTATTTCGTATTCGCGATTTTGAAGTTTGAAGACTGCGTTCGGTTTGGCATTTACAGCGCTTATAAGCATTATTCGTCCTTGTTTAACATCTAATAAACAAGGATGAAATGATATTGTGAGCGCTTTAAGCGCCAAAGCGAGCGCAGCCTAAGAGTACTCTTGAACTCTCCCGATCCATGCAGTTATGAGTCTAATGTATTATCTCGAAAAATAATTGAACATATGTAAGGAAAGAACGATTTTGCTGAAATATCTAAAAAAAAAGGTAGATGCACAGATCTGAAAATAATTTTGTTAGACCATTAAAATAAATTATGTAGACAATTGAAGCATGATGAATAATGATGCAAAAATTTTTTTAGATACCTCAGCAAAATCGTTCTTTCCGTGTAGCAAATTGTTGTTTGTTGACCACAGAAATCTTGTTCGATCGAAAAATTGACCAATATGCGTAAAGGCCACTGGAGACAATCATGACAATACAAAATTCTTGAGGGAGAGCATGGGGTAGCAGGTGCTATACGGTACAACGATTTCGTGCTCCGCTTTCCCGTATACAATTTCATAAGGAGGGTCGAATGAGACGTTCTCGGGGAAAACCGATGCGGAGGAATGTTTCGTACATTAGTCACGAAGGTATTTCGGGAGGTCGTGAGCACGACAGCGGATACGTACCGGCGAAGGAGCTTTTTCGCGCACGTGGCGCCCATCGGAAAAGCCATCAGTGCGCAATAAAGAGCGCCCCGTGTCGCCGCTCGTAGACGCATAGTTTTGACGTTACGTCTTTCCCGGTTCCTTTTCCCGTCCCTTTCGGAAAGGCTACCCGGCGACGTGCGCACACGTGTGTCGAGGCCCGCGAAGTCTACGGATCGCCGCGTCTTGCATCTTCATTCCAAGACGTCTCCGTCCACTCCCTTTCACCGAACCAACAGACTGTCCAAACCATAGACTTACGTAACGGACTGCGCATTCATATGTGGCAGCTGAAGACAAACATTTAAGGACAAAAATACGCGTTGTCTATTGCTCTCTGTCAGACATTGCCGCAAAAAAGACTGGCTCCACCAATCCAATTGCACAACTGAACAAGAAAAGAATCTAACCAACTATTATCCTCTCTTACTAACAAGAAGGAGGTTGAACTTCCCAACCCCCCTCCTTGAATACGCCCATGATTGCAAGAGATTAAAAATTGTTATTAGTCCTTCCCGCGTTTTGTGCCAAAAAGTAAAAGTGCGGGAACAATCTCTGATATTCCTGACAGTAGAAAAAAATAGTTTGCTCAGATTCGAGATGCGGAAGTACTCCGTTCAGCTAAAAGGAGCATTGTATACAAGCATGGGCGTATCCAAGATCTGTTTCGGAAGGAGGGGATATCAATCCTGTTAAATTAACGCATAAATAGTAATTTTTTGCATTAATAAGTTGCTTTATTCGATATTTTTCGAGGGAGGGGGATTGAATCCCCAAACCTCTTCTTGGATACGCTCATGAGTCTATCCAAACTTACTTTCCATGCAGTTATAGAAGGATTTGATGAGATAGGCTCAAACCAATAATATAATTATTATAGAAATGCCTGTTTATGAAAATTTGAATAAATATATTTGTACAAACTTTACTGAAGAAACATTTTGCCAAAAAATTATCTCGCGAGAATGGATCCCTTGCGAGCCCGTGATGCTTCGACAGAAGACAACGATCGATACACGAAATGGCTTCTGCGAGATCCGCTTGAGGGCTAACGATGCGTGAAAAATCGCTAAAAATCTCCCCTGACGGACGAGCGAACCCGGACCCGAAACTTCGGCGAAACTTTCCCGACATCTGCGACGTAATAGTTCGCGTAGTAACCGGTCATTAGTTATAAAATTGCGCATAGGCTTTCAGCTATATGAACTGGCGCTCGCGCGCGCCTCAATCGCGCGGGGGGCTTCGAAGAAACCGAAGTTTTTGACCGGAGTGAATCTGTCCCGGCGCAGCTCGGCAAATTATCCCTTTTCATTAAAAAGATTCTTTCTGCGTCTCGGCGAGGCGAAACTTTTCCTCCTATGACATGAAACACTCGCCAACTTATCTCGCCGGTTTCTGGCGAACTTTAACCGAGCTAATGGAAAAATGTCCGTCTCGATCGCACATGACGGGACTGAAACTCTTCATTCATTATTGGCAATCGACACGTTACAAGAAGAGCATTTAAAATTGCGGAAATGAAAGCATTTTTGCGCGCGGGACGAATCTATTCGTCAAAATCATTTTTTTTAATTACTCTCTAAAAGTGAATCAGTGGAATCGTCACTGATTCAATTTTAGAGAGTAAGTTTTCAAATTCTTATCTTCTCTATATAATATCAGGATGAAAGATACCTTCGTCTTGATAATCTTTTGACAAATCAACGTAAGTTAACGATATACCTTTCGTATCTTTCGTCCTGATATATAGAGAAGATAAGAATTTAAAAACTTAATTTAAAAAAAAAAATAATTTCTTATCGGAACGACAATTAGACGGTATACCAGTAGCGTGACTCGATTATAACGGTAAAGGTTAGGCACGTGTAGGCTTAGAAAGGAAGTCACAATCGTGCGAGCCAATCGCCCGGCGATGGCGAACGTGCCCCGGCTAGTTCTACCAGGGTGAGAAAGCCGCGGGTTAACTCGCTCGCTAAGTCCAGGTGCAATCCTAGGAACTAACGAGCCACGTCTAAGTGCCACCGACACTCGATCTGAAGTTGGAACGACGTTCCACCCCCCCCCCTCCCGCCGCGCCGCCTTCCGCCCGCGCTCCCCTTCGAGGACCCTCGACGACTACTCGTCAGCGCTCGGTAAATTTTTCAAATCGACGCCCACTTTAGAAACGTGTTGTTGTAAACTCGCGTGGGAAAAATCTTTCGTTGTCGCGAAGATCGTTAGGATGCCTTTTTCGGAGCGCTTTTTTCCCTCGCCGTTTAGTCGCACTCTTTTCTAAAATCACACGATATACAACGGACATTCGCGACGTTTTTAGCATAACGTATAAGTGTTAAAAAAAATGGAGGTTTAAAAATTATTAGATTACTAAAAAGGAACAAGAAGGAAATACGATGTAAAACGCTCAAAGATAATTTATGTTCGCACCGCAGGAAAATATTGTACGGCAAGTCATGAAATATGCAATGTATAGATTGTGGTTACGTAAATATGGATTAAAACATGGCATGACAATCACGCAGAAATTACGAAGCGAGATAAAATAATGCCCGGATGAAAAAAAAAGTAAAAAAAAAAGAGTCTCAATCAACGTAGATATTACCGTCGCTTCAAGTTCGACAAACGTTAATTAATAACCGATGCTAGAAAAAATTATAATTGTCCCCGCGCGCGGCCGAGGCTTTTTCCATTCACACACGCGGTTTCCCTCCGCGAATTTCCGAACGCATTTCCCGCCTGCTAATTGAACCGCAATTTCGGCGGCAATTTAGCATCGCGGACTAAAATAGACCAATTCCCAATTTACACAGCTGACCATTCTCCGCCAATATTAGGTTTGTCCCTCTTCGCAGGTGCATTTTCAAATTGCAAATTTTCCTCCGATATAAAAAAAAAACAGCAACGAATCGTGTACATTTTGGAGAGAAAGAAACAACATAAACAATATGCATGACGAACAACCGAACTGGAAAGAACAGATCCAATAAGCTTATCGTCACTTTTTTTTTCATATCGCCGCCGCTGGCGCGCTGTTCTTTTTCGGTTATCGGCCGACACGAATGAGGAAAAAAAAGCTTGTTCGCGAGCATGATGAATGTTCGTATGAACGAACGGCCGCGGCTGATTTACGAGCGGTCATTCCACAGAGACGTTTTAACAATCGGCCAGAAGCCGCGAGGTGTCACATCGGGCATGGATGAACCTCGCGTGCGAGCCTCGATTTTAGTATCCGATTTAATGACCCATTTAATGCACGCACGCGGCGGAAAATAATGGCCCGCATTATCGGTGTAATAAAAAAAAAACCGTACACCGTGCGCGCCCCCGAAACGCGCGCGAGCCCGGGCCAACGATTAACAATCATTATATGTATTTCGATTCGATTGGCCGAAGCGCTTTTAAATGCCCGCACGCGACTAATGGCTATAACTTCGATACCCCCGTACCTTCTCGTGCCGTCTCGAATAATAATTATTTATTTATATATGTTTGATAAATAGTTTTGTGCTGTAATAACGAAAATGGATAGACTGACGATTAATCAAGCTGATTGGCATACTTCCGTGAGTCCGAGTAAAAAGGGATGAAAATAAATTGATGCTTTATACAGTTAATGCATAAAATAATTTAAACGTAAAGAACGTTTCACGAAACTGCGTGTATAATAACGATAGAATTATCTGCAAAAAAAAAGATTCGAAAGTAATTCCATCGTATAAAATTCTCGGACGAGCTGATTCTAAATATAGAAAAATGCTTCTCTTCCATAATTCGTTTGGTATAAAAAAAAATAGGGATCATGATTGATTCACTAATGCACGACAGCACGAATCCCTTCGCGATAGGGTCTCTATTAGTGCGACATCATGGACCGATCGGTATGTTAATTAAGAATAATTGCTCGTCTTGGAATAAAGAGAAGTACAAGAAAGAAAAAGATGAAGGGAGAGAGAGAGAGAGAGAGGGGGGGGGAGGGAGAGAGGGAGGAGCAAACGCAGTGCTCCTGGTTGTAATCACTTAATCGCAGAAGCGAGAAAGGCCGACGACGAAGAAAGGCGAGCGAAGTAAGTAAGCGAGAATCGAACCGGAGTAATTACCGGCGGTGAACTCGCGCGAGAAGTAGCATCGCGAAATAAGCGCGAGTCGTCCGATGATGCAGCAGAGAGAAGGACAGAGAGAGAGAGAGAGAGAGAGAGAGGAGAAAGACGCTCGAGGCGTCTCCACCCGCTGCATACACCGGAAGATTTTCTGCAAAGTGGAAGTCAATCAGGGAAAACGCGCGCGTGCAATCGCTTTAAAAAGCCTGCTCGCAGGCAGAGAAATTAAAAAACTACCGTACCACCGCGCCGTTTCATCCTTCCCTTCCCCCCTCTTTCTCACTCTTTCACGATGCGGCATGCGCGACGTTTAGACTTTAATCTTTTCCGGTACGCGCAAGGAGGTGAGCGAAGAAGCCGCTGCGAGCTGAGAAATAAAAAAAAAAGAAGCCTTTCGAGAGAATTTGACGACGAAATGTTTCTCCGTCATGAAGCGCGTTCGCCGCAATATTCCAATATTTAACTCTCGCCGAATGCCTGTGGTCTGCATTATTTCGAAAGTAACACCATCGGTTGCGCGTCCTGCAGACGTGCGAGATACGTTGTTTATATTTATATAAAAATAACGCGAGATATAAAAAAAAAGATCCGAAAAGAGCGGATGAACGTTTGCGAATCTCGTCTAAAAAACACTTGGACGTCGAACATACCTATACCTCCTGCGTTCGAATCGGCGAGCGATGGTCCTCCGTTCCGAAGGATATAACACGGGAGAGTCTGTTCCTATCGCTTACAAACACGCACACAAATGCGACGGAGCATAAATTAATGATCTTTGCGTAAGTACCGGAGATAATTTAACGGGTATTAACTAACCCCGTTCGAGCGGCGGTGCCGTTAAAGCTACTCCACTCTCCCGCAAATGGTTTATGAACGTTATTAATTAATTTGTATTTGTCGCGCGCCACGATCGTTATGGGCGATCGTCGTTAATAGCCGGCCAATCAGGACCGGCAACAAGCAACCCTCAGACGAGTCCTCCAGTCAATTTGATTTGTACAACGTTAATCCTGAATAAATGACGAGCCCGTGACGGTTGGACCGCCAACAAAAAGTCCACGTCGAAAACTCATTTTAAAATCTTTGGAATATTAAATCTCGTTATTCTTTGATAATCGTGTATTTATTAATGGCAGCGTGTTTGTTGCTTTATTTCGCGTTTTGTAACGTTTATGAGGACAGACAGAGAGAAGTCTCCAATTGTAATGTATATATATTTCGAAGCCCGATGAGAAAAGTGTATGATTATCGACAATTAGCTATCCGGTATTGCGAAAAAGGAAAACAATAGCTGCATACGCAGCACGCCGTTTACATTAATAATTAACGTTCGTGCACGCATAATGAGGCATTAATAAGCTATTAAAACGGGGCACAATCAACCGTGTTACATAATTAACATTTGCGCCACTGCCCCGTCATAAAATATTAATACAATAATTAATCCGTCCGTAATTGCGCAGGATTTCTACTTCCATGTCATTATGGCGGAAACAAAAATCGCGCGTTTTCCGCGAGTCGGTTGGGATGATAATAATAATCAAAGTCAAAATATTTCAAACGCCAGATTTTTGATATTTGTAATCGGGAAAAATAAGACAGCAGTACAGAGGTGTGATCCTCTTTTATCTTTTTCGTTTACACTGCAGTCACATGGCTACACGGAAAGAACGATTTTGCTAAAGTATTTAAAAATTTAGCTAGAGACTTGAAAACAATTTTGTTGGGCCATAAAAATAATTATGTAAAATGTTTAAGCAGCGATAACAATGTTATAAGAGTCTTAACATTTTGACAATCAATTTAAACGTTCCACATAATTTTAATGATTTAAACAAAACTACTTTCTGTATCTAGTTAAATTTTTAGATACTTCAACAAAAGTATTCCTTCTATATTTTGAATTACAAAATAAAATATTACTGCGGACTATATTTTTATATGTAAAAATATACATTAGTTCCTTGTAATCTTATATAAATGATTGTAAAGACTTTATGAATGTATAATATCGCACATTTATATATATTTATCGCATATTTATATATATTTAAAAATTCGGTAATATAGAATATCATCACATTTTATCTGCAGTTGCCGTTACAGTTCGGTGATAAAAAGTTGTCATATAAATATATAAGAGCTTGTAAAATTATAACTTCCTTGAGATTTTAAGGTAATCTTTACCAAGATTAAAAAAGATCTTTATTATATATGTATAACGACTTTGTAAGATAAATCACTATATAATTGCAATAAAATTGATACGTAAAAAATCCTTAAACGTTCCAAATGTCGACATGTTTTTTACGTGTAACGTCCTGTCGTTTATTTATCCCGTATATTACATGGACAAAAATATAAATATTTTTTTGTAACTGTTAAATTACTTGAGAATGAAAGAGTTAATAAAATTACACTTCGCCGCGGATCGAGCTGATTTGCACGGTGTGTTGCACGATTAAGCCCTCGGCGACGCGCACGCAGGTGCGTGAGCAAGTTTTAAAATTTATGGCTCCCTACAAATTTCCACGGTAGAGCGCCCGTAACCGGATTAATATGAGGGTGCCAATAACGGCAGCCGTTAGTCCCCGGACTTTAATATTAAGAGGCACTCAAGGCGACCCTTTAAGCCCGAAGTGTCGTCACCGACGACGGGGAATGACGACCACGTAAGGATACATAATTCCGCGAACGCGCGCGTCCGCGCGTCGGCTCTCGGTTTACTTTTTAGTTCACCACTTTCGAATCGTCGATTAAGTTTAACTTTGAACGGCGGTAAAATTTGAAACCGCGCGAAAGTCGAAGCGCGAAAAAACTCGATCCAATTCCGCCCCGTCAATCGAGCCGCGCGTGCACCAGAAACGAGTGCGTAACAAAGCGCGTGCCGTGCTGACGGGCTCGCGTAACCGGCGAAATGCGGAATGTGACCTGGCATGATGGAGGTCATCCGATGGTGTCTATATTAAAAGCGCGTATTTAACGCGTCTGAGAGCTGGCTGTTAATTGCAAAGATATCCCTACCGGGTGTTCCTGAATTAGAGAGCCACTCGTCTCGGATAAAGGCAAGAGGCATCACGGAGACGCTGCGAGATTGTTTCGCGAAAAAAAAAGGAGGAAACCCTGAAATTACCGTGTTTACGAGCGTGACGGCTTTGCACTGACCTCTCGTCAGCTGGGCGCCGTTGAGACTCTCCCGGTTTACAGCCCTGCGACATTACTCCTCTAGTAAAAATAATAAAGTTAATAGCCGTCTTTCCCTGAGCAAACTGCCAGCATACAAGAGAGCATAAACTGGACAAACGTATCTCGAAACAAATCCAGTTTCTTTTTCTCCTCCTTCACATTATGGTGTAAAGTATATTACTGCGTTACGTCGGCAAGTACCTGTCGTGATTCGTTCGCTGTGTTGACTGTAAAGCGATTAAAAACCGGTCTGCGCTCCATTTTTTTTTTAAATAATACATATCAACAATTGTTTTGCCAAGTACATTATGCAAAATATTTTACGAAAATCGTTTAAATATGCAAAAATTGAAATATGTAAATCTCTTTGTTTGAAACTATCGGAGCTATCTGTTTCTTGTACCGAAAGATACGAAATGTTTTGATACGTCGAGTCTCACTCGGGAAAGTCATTTTCGCCAAAAAAGAACTGATCGGTTTTTGCACCGAACCCCTTCAATTGTAGATTCTATTAGTTCATCAAAAAAAAAAAAAAAACATTTACTAAAACAACACGTGCCGGCAGAAAGAGAGAACGTACGTAACACAGATACGTGATGTCGTTTACAATTCAATATTCGCGACGCATATTAAGGCACATCAACAGACAACTCCTATCCGGCGAGTTGATGACAATCCTGGTAATCCGGCAACAACAACGAAGAACCGAACGCGATGATATTACCCAAAGGAGGGAGGGAAAGATGGAGGGGGAGGGGGGGGGCTACAATAGTAAACGAGCGCGACCATAGCGAGGGTTCTTTATGGGCCAATAACGGAGACGTGCGTCCTTGTCGCTGTAAATTATTAGGCCACCAACCCCCGCCGCACCCCTCGACGAGAAAACGATAAAACGCGCTCAGGTGATATCTGTAGTCGCCCAGGCTGTATACAGGTATACACACACACACATCCGGAAGACGTGCTGCGACGCGCGTCTGTCCGGCTCTCGCCGGGGCATGGAGGGGGGGAGGGGGGAGGGTAGAGAACTGGCTAGGTCCCGTGGGAAGATAACGATTAACTCGAGACGTCGTCTTCGGCGACACCCGTGTATACCCGCCGTAAATCACGTATACCGCACCCTCGCACGCGCGCTCGGCTTCGCCGAGAGAGAAAAATTCTATTAGATACGTTCATCGTTCGCGCCGCGAGAAGCAAAGACGGTATACACGCGCGCTCGCGCGGTGCAATTTATTTCTCGAAAGGCAGAAGGAATCTCCCCCCCCCCCGCCGTCCCCTCCCCCCACCCCGGTGTCCCGTCCGAGCGCGGAGGAGCGCGATGTTTATTAACGCCTGGGATTATTTATCGTTAACGCGCGCCACCGTCTATCATCCGAGACGCTCCGCAGCCCCGGATATTTACATGCGGATATTAAACGGGGATATTCTCTCGCGCCGCGCCGCCGCGGAGATTTTTCAAACCGAGTCTCAAACACCCTTCGAGATCGTCGAAATAAAAATCCGGAGTAGATTTTTGAAACATCAACTCCGCAATCCCTCCTCGGAGGAAACGTAAGATGTATAATAAAGCGACGGGGGGGCTATAGTTCCTCGCGCGGAGGAGTATCCCGGTTTGCACTCGCGTTATCGCGAGCAAAAAGAAATTAAAAGTTACTATAACATTGCAAAAACTGTCGGGGAGGGGGGCAGAGAACGGCAGTGCTGATTAAAAAATATAAATCGTATCTCCGCGGCGCGACGTGAGGCAACCCCTTGCCAGACGACCTCCCACCCGTGGCCTTCGGTGTATATTGCACCCCCTACGGTGCAGGCCGCGACAACGTCGGCGACGACGGGCCCTTATATTACGACTCTGATCTTCGAGGCGGCGACAAGAGACGTCTCTAATTAAACTCTCCAGGTTTTTAAGCCCGACACGCTCCGTCTCGACGAGCGTCTACCGTCAGAGAGCGATAGCGAGTATATTAGAACGTTTAAATGAAAACGAATAATCGGAATATATCTCGTCGTTCGCAAAGTACAGAGAGAGAGACACTCGGCGGAGACAATGAAGCGTTTATTCATTGAAATATAAGTTTTTAATTAAATTGCCCATATTGCACGCTCGTATAAAATATCTCGGTCTGCGCATCGTCGATCAATGGGCTGACAATGAAGCGAGAATTAATTCAATAATTTTTCCATTATCGTAATGTACCAATTTCTTTCGGAAATGTTTATTAAGAAGAGCAAATTCGCTGCCGTGAAATTCAATCAAATGATCACGGGATATTTGTAGCTGCAGAAAATATTTTCGTACACGGAAAGAGCAGTTTTGCTGAATTCAGATCTGAAAATAATTTTTGTTCAATAATCAAAATAATTTTGTGCGAAAGTCAAAATGATTGCTAGAATATCAAAACGTTTTATAGATGTGCTTATCAGTTTTAACATTCCGACAAATTATTTTGATGATTCAAGAAAAAATTACTTTCAGATCTGTTTTCAACAAAATTTTTAGATCTATGTATAACCTGGCACCCGACTTTAAGAAAAAAAATGTTTTCAAGTGCGCATTAAATTCAGCTCGGTTTGTAACCGTAAAGGGTTGAAAAAAATGCTAGCATCCCACTTTGAGATTTTTCAAATCCGCAAGCGGATGCTGTTTCGGGATCGTTTGTACCCGTTTGTACCACCTTCCATTTCGTTTGTACCCTTAAAGGGGTGATTGTACCGAATTTTCAAAATAGGAGTAAGAGCCATAACTTGGCCATTTTTTAAGATATTTTAAATCTGCAAGCGGGTGCTGTTTCCGAGTCGATCGTACACGTTTGTACCACTCTCCGTTTCATTTGTACCTCTAAGGGGTTGATTTTCGAATCACCGAATTTTCCAAATTGGAGTAAGAGTCAACTTGACTATTTTTTAAGATATTTAAAACGGAGGGTGGTACAAACGTGTACGATCGACACGGAAACAGCACCCGCTTGCAGATTTAAAATCTTAAAAAATGGCCAAGTTGGCTCTCAGCTCTATTTTGAGAATTCGGTACAATCACCCCCTTAAGGATACAAACGGGTACAAACGATCCCGAAACAGCACCCACTTGCGGATTTGAAAAATCTCAAAGAGGGGTGCTAGCATTTTTTTTCAACTCTTTATATGTATAATAATTTTCAACCCCTTGAGGTACAAACAAAAAGAAAGATGGTACAAACGGTTACAAACCGAGCTGAATTTAATGCAAACTTGAAAAAATTTTTTTCTTAAAGTCGGGTGCCAGGTTCACATAGATAATTTTTAGACCTTTCAACAAAATCGTTCTTTCCAACGTGTATCGTTGGAGGAAAAGGCTCGGTCGACCGGAATTCAACATTTAATCGATGTTAAATGCAACCAGGGTCAGATGTCCCTTTTGCAGCAGGTCGACGAAAGCCCCGTTTTCTCTCCGTTCTCGTTCGGGAAACACACTTCTCGTCGGGCAAATTGTTGGACGAGTATGCGCGCGCGCGCACACGTTGTTACCTACACGCGCGGTATTTATCTGCCGGAAACCGTGGCCGTAACTTCGTTTCCATGGGAATTGTTTGGCAACAGGTGGGGAAAATTTCCACGCACACACACACCGGCTGCCCACACCGCGCCGGTCCCCGTCCCCGTCCCCGAGCTTCCCCCCGCGTGCGTCACGGCCGCCGCTGCACGGTAACGCAATTTTCGTTTTCGCCGGCCATCTTCCTGCTTTTCGATGCCCGAGTATGTTGGCGTCGAGCGAATTTGCGATTCCCGCGAGAACACACTGCCGCTCTACGTGGGAAATCGATGATGGTCGGCGAAACAATGCTCCGCGTCGATCCGACGCGCTATCAGGAGTCGAACGGCTCGTTCGAGCGAGTAAAACGAAAAGGAAAAACAACGAGGTAGACTTGCACCTTCTTTCTTCGGTGCGATTTCACGTTACAACGCTATAGATTTATCTCAATCCAATCAAATCCATTTTTTCCACCTTTAGTTTATTTAGAAATAAATTGAACGGCTTGTGCTGCAACTGTGGGCTAACCGTTTTTTTATAACATTTTAGAAAAAAACGGAGAAAATGAACTTTAAAATTGATCATTTTTATTTTAGAATTTATTTTCTCCGTTGTTACAAAATGTTATCCCATCACGGCAAAACCGACTTTGCTGAAAGGTCTAAAAATTTTGCTGGATGCAGATCTGAAAATAGTTCTTGTTGGACCATTAAAATAATTTTTTTGGAAAGTTAAAAATGATAAGTATTTTTAACTTCTCAACAAAATTATTTTGATATTCTAGCAATTTAACTTGCCAACAAAATTATTTTGATTTTTCAACAAAAATTATTTTCAGATCTGTATTCAGCAAAATCGCTCTTTCCGTTGCACAGCTTTTCAATTTTGTTACTCCCACGAATCACATAAAAGCATTCAAAGAAATTTCACGCGGAACGAATTTGCTTCTTCCGACGAATTATCTTGCCGGTCGGAAAGTACAAGTCATTTTATAAACCGGAGAGAGCCTATATAAATGATTCGCGTCATAAATTACCGTTATTAATCGCATAAACCGCCAACATGTGCACAGCGTGCGTCGCGTGTGTCGGGATCAGGCGTTACAATTAATTTCCACAGCTTCGTTAGCGAGATAATATGTTTGTATGAAGGGTACCCGTTGCGGTCTCCAAACTACTTCGTAATTTCCGAAAATCAACTGCTCGCAAGGAGTGCCTCTCTCTCTCTCTCTCTCTCTCTCTCTCTGTCTCTCGTTAAGAACACGGCAACACGGCGTTACGGGGTATTCCCGACGTGCCTTATCGCCGTGTTTCTTACCCCCTCGTGATAAAGAGAAACGTGCCTCCGTAAACTCCGCCGTATACCTTTTGCAAGCTGAGAAAAACGGGCTACCATTTTTTTTTAATTTAACATTTTAAGTAGATTGCGCCTCCCCGCTGGGTCCGCAGGCGCGCGCGCGCGCGAACGCGAGCGCGAGAGCGCGAGGAAAAAATGGATCGCGCGCGTCGAACGCGCTCTAATATTTATTTTAATCTCGAAACGAGGGAGTATAGCACACTCCGCATTCGCGGAAAGTACCGGAGCGGAGAAGGTTATCTCGGTCGGAGATTTTTAGACGAGAGACCGCGCCGCGCATCGCATATCGCGCGCGAGCGGGAGGAGAGAGAGAGAGAGAGAGAGAGAGAGAGAGAGAGAGAGAGAGCCCACTTGTCCGCCCGAATGCGCCTCTCGCGCACATTCCGGCAATAAGGGAACGAGCGGACGGGACGGAGAGCTCATGAAGAAACCAAACGAGGGGCTCCCGCGCGGGCCCGCAGATTGAGGAACGCAATTCCGTTTTGTAAATGCGTAATGCCGCCGCGGCCGGTTTTCCTCTTTCGGCGCACCCCCCCGAAGAATGGACCACCGCGTCTCGCCTCGCGCTGACGAGGTAACCGCGGCCGCCTAGCCTCCCGCAACACCCGAGGGTGCAATCGGTTATTTAGAATTTCGCCACCGCTCCCGGACACGGTCCCATCGATTTCCCAATCGCCCGACGCGCTCGTTTTCCGACGCCGCCGCGTTTTCCCCGGGCTGAACGACGGGGACTTTTTACTTACTTTGGGTGGGAAAACATTCGGGCAAACGCGCCGTCGCAATTTCCGCGAGCAACGAGCGACGAGCGCTGTTGACCCGTTCGGCAAACACACGAGTTTTACTCGCTCGCCTAATAAGCATCCTAATCGAGGGGCCCATAAACGTTGTTACGAAGTTTTCCGAGAACGTTTGTACACCGCGTTTGTGCGCGCGTTGCGAAAGCGCGCTTGTAACCGATGGAAATACCAGCGCGCGAGGTTCACACAACAACAAAAGTCGTGCACAGTGCAGTCCAACTGAAAACGTTTCGCAAATTGAAGTATACGTGAAATTTATTACGAGGAATACGTCACGGGGCTGTTTATGCTCGCCGACTGACTTAAAAGGAAAGTTCGCGACGCACGATTGCGTCCCAATTTAGTTCTCGCCGCTAACGGTCAAGTTTCCGACGCTTACGTATTTCGACGTATATATATATATATATACTTTCGCACTTTGTAATCTCACTTTCGACGAAAGCAAAGGAAGTTTCGGGGGCCGACGCAGAAGACCACGCGACGCCTGTAAACTCATCTCTGCAGCCGCGGTGATCCTCTCGGCAGCAAATCTCCTCCGAGTCCGAGCGTGGGAGAGAGATCTTTACGAAACTTTTGACCTTAACTCACCCCAACTCGGTGCGGCGCGCCGTGTGCCGGTCGCTTGTCCCTCAAGAAACGGAAAGCAAACTCACCTGAAACAAACAGAGCAAGAAGGTTAAGATCGATCGGAGCCACGGCGAGAGGCAGCAGTCGGAAACAAAAGCAATGTCCCGTAAGTATTATCGCGGCTATTCCTATAAATATTTGATCACGCTGTAATGAACGAGATAAAATATTCATATATTATTTCGGTTGAATAAATACGACAGGTATCTCGATTACCGTCGCAATTGCGACAATACAATATTAAACGGACTGTCCGAGCTAAACGAAAATGGGCACCAAGTGCGTGTCCGAGTAATGATAAGAAAATACAAAGCGCGGCGTTAATCGTGTTGTATCGACAAATTTCTGCTAACGAAAAGTTGTTGTAATTCCGTTAGGAAATTTCTCCCTCGAGTTCCCGCGGCGATTGCTCCGCTTACAAGATTTACACGCTTCGGTGGAGGGAGGGGGGGGGAGAACGACGAAAAATTCCTCGAGTTTGCAGGCGAGAAATTGGCGTCCCAAGTTTGCCGGGAGTCCGAAAAGAAGCGCTGCATGTAACCGGATCTACGCTTAAACGCAAAACTTTCGTAACTGTCGCATAAAGCGAACGTAACACCACGGGGCTATACATGTACGTACGGCGGCGCCCGCGACACGGCGGAGATTTACACGCTATAGCATTCAAATTCGCAGCGCAATAATGGATTCGCGGGTTGAACTTGCGAATTAAACAGTTAAATTTCGAATAAAAATCCCACAAAATGAAGAAAGAAAAATCACCGTTGAACCTGCTCTCGATCGCCCGTGCGCAGGAGTTCTGGGGACTTATCGACGCCTTGATATCCGTATAATGTTACACGAAAATATACGATCGTCAGAGTTTAAAGACGCGCGCGTTTCTGACACGCTACTCGCCAGCTCGATTTCACATGCCGGCATGCGGATCGATCCGGATGAGATCCGATCGAGAATGAGAATGATCCGATCGGGAAAGAGACCGTTCGGAAGTAAACGGCGAACGAATTGCATAAAGCGATTCCTCAACCTTGGACGGTATTGGCACACGATGACAGGCCCGATAATTCACTTGACAATTCGCGCAGTCATCGTGGCTAAGGGCTTTATCGCGCGGCAGCGGCGGCGGCGGCGGCGGCGGCGGCGGCCGGCGCGGCGCGCGTGCAACGAACCGTTACAAGATTTGTCACGCTCGTGTAACAGGTGCCCGGAGGCTGCGTCCGTGCGCGCCGCCGAGCGACGTTCCCGGCGGTTCGCGCACACGTACGTTTCATCGCGGCGCGCGGGCCACGCACGCCGCTGCTCGTTTCCAACGCCGGCTGTCGCGTATACGTGTCGCCGCGTGGACGTATGTATCGCACGTGGACGCGTCGCCGCTTGCGTTTCGTCGCGGCGCGCATCGCGAACGGGAACGAGAGGACGCGCGCGACGCGGCGCAGTGCGGCGGAGCGAAATGCGACAGCGACGGGTGACAGCGGTTTCGCACCGTCACCGAACAAATTAACCCGTGAACGCGCTCGCGTCACGGAACGTTTCTCGAAATTAAAATGACCGGACGCGCACAGCCGTGATCTGTGCTCTCACACGTGTGTATGTGCGCGCGCGCGCTCATACATACACACACACACACACACACACACACACACACACACACACACACACACACACACACACACACACACACACACACACACACACACACACACACACACACGTGTATGTGCGTCAGTGCGTTATCGCGTGTAGTGAGCAGCTGAGCGTCCGTAGTAATCGCCCGCGTCGGACAGTCACTTGCGCCGTTCCTGCCTACCTTGTGTGCGTCCCGTAATTTGCTTACTATTTTTCTTTATAACTTAAAAACTAAACTTCAGATAAAATTTTGGTAAAGGAAAAATAGTCTTAGAATTATGTCAAGAACACAGTATTTTAAGGATAAACGGTTGTTCTGAA